>NC_061105.1:6402015-6634515 GCF_015104395.2 Macrobrachium nipponense | reverse complement strand
ATCCAGGAAGATATACCTGGAGTAGAAAAACGGGATATATACATCACATAATCATTCCATTTCTTCCAAGCATCCTTCAACTAGACTTTGCACCAAGAAAACGTCGTCTGTCAATATCGGTGGAAATCTGAGGTCAAGTTAAGTGCTTAAAATTCCCAGAAAACTTATTCGTGCGATTTAAACTTCACAGCAGTATAGACATCGCATTCTTATCATTTAATGACTGTGTGCATGGCAAGAGAAACCTATATGGACCCCTGGGAAGTGTTTCTGATGCCTCAAAGTTATGGGTCGACTTAATACCAGGCGTATAATTCACAACACAGGTCAACTAAGACAAATTACTTGCAAGGAAACGGGTCTAAAGTCATTCTCTCCCACTCGAGATCTAACGCCAGACTCACTTCTGAGGCGAGGCTTGTTTGGTAGACCTTTGACAGAGACAGGATAACATCACTGGAAATTACCTTCTTGCTTTAATAGTCCACAGGTCGCCTGTGAAATGGTGAAGCACCTCTATTGTCCCCTTGCTTGGCTTACTGCGATAATTACCATGGCAACCAGGGTGAGGGACGTCTATAAAGGAAAGAGTAAGGAACTTGACCAAGATTGAAATCTGCTACTGTTACCTCTGTAAGGTAAGAGTAAGTAACTTTAATCTGCCACTGTTACCGTTATTTACAATTTCTCTTCCAAAGTGCTATTATATAAGTTCTCCCTTTGAACAAGTCAGAAAGGCTTCTTATGAAGGAAGAGCATCTACTTATAAACCAGAACTTAAGAGAAGTTATTATAAACGGTAAATTGTCGTGTAGGTACACGCGTTTTCCGTATGCGTCCGTGACCTATCAAAAACGAAACAAAAAAAAAGGCAGCCTCAATTAATCTTAATCGACGAATTGAGCTCTCGAGCCATTTTCATAAGTGAGAATTTTCATTTCCCTTCGACTGTAGCGTGCAGAGAATTGCAAAAATAAAAGAACGAAGGTCAAGTTTCCATTAAAGACTCCAGTGTGTAATTACAAACAGGTTACAAAACAGAATGTTATGGTGAGGTGAACCAGACCAGACCACCGCTGCCATCAATAATGCTGTCAGAATGCTAAACAGGCAAATGTTCTGCGTTCATTGTCGACTGCATATGAACTGCAGCTTCCGCAAGCAATATTTACGAGTGCCTGTCTCTCTGTATGTTTGCTGCCTCGTTCGTCTTGCGTTGGGAAACAAGAAGCTCGTGCAGCAATTACAACATCACAAGAAGAATTACGGACAGGTAGAATTTCCAAATAATGAGAAAAAATCGCAGATGACACATAATTCATTTATGGCTTCTGTCAAAGCTGAGTCAGCGCCATAGTCTTTCTTTTTTTCTTTTTTTTAAGCGCAATTTTTAGACGCGCTTAATGGACAGTGGCAAGGAATTCAGACGAAAGAAAAGTCAGACTCTGAGAAGAGAGAGAGAGAGAGAGAGAGAGAGAGAGAGAATGTGATAAATGGAGTCAATCCAGTGAAGTGAAGATAATCTCGTCAAGGTTGATTATAATATAAATGGTATATATTTAAACAGGGCCCTCACCATTTACGCTCGTTATTCCTTGTGTCTCTCCTTCTGGCCATCTGCTGTCTACAGCAGTCGAATAACAACCAGGTACACACCAGATACCTAATTACAACCAGGTACACACCAGATATAACTAATTCATTCTTAGCAACACGGGCGTATTAGATTTTTAAGGAAACCCTTCCTAACACAGAGAGAGAGAGAGAGAGAGAGAGAGAGAGAGAGAGAGAGAGAGCTTGGTCATTTGCAAATGGGGAAATGGCTCGTCTCAATGATTCTTTACGAGGTTATAGACACTCGTGAGTTTCTGGAACTTTCGGAACACGTGCAATTTCACTGGCCGGAGATGTTCGAAAACGCTTCTTGTGACTAGATAGTGAAAGCATTTTTTTTTTTTTTTTTTGAGATGACGAGCAATTTCACCGGCTATTCTTTCTCATCTTTTATCTTATGCCTAATTCTCTCCTGGTGCTATCTTTTCTTTGCTTATTTTCCCCCCCTTCATCTTCCCCCTTCTTCTTTCTCCTGTCTGGTTCTCTTCGGTGGCAGCCTCCTTTTTTCTTCCCTTCTCCCTTTCTCTGCCTATTTCCCCTCTCCCTGAATTTCCCTCGGTTTCTTCAACCCCCTCCTTTATCCTACCTTCTACCTCCTCCTTCATTCTTCCTTCTTCTAATCCTCCTCGCAAAAAAGATGATTAAGAAATCAGCCTCTTAGTCAACCAACCCCAACACTTCCATTAACAAGATGATTAAATAACCGGTCGATTTACAAAAAAAAAAAAAAAAAAAAAAAAAAAAAAAAAAACTGATTTATAGAGATGTTGGAACTAGTGTTGCACTTTCAAATGACTTGGTGACGTCAGCAGCGTCTTAGCGCTGTCAAAACTGACATCTATATTCTACACACACACACGCACACACACACAGTATATTATATACAATTGTCAAATTTCGTAAATATATTTTGTATTTATCTGTGAATTATGGAGTATTTAGTTTTCGTAAATTGCTCTGCTTGGGAAAAACAACGGCCTGTTTTCACAGTGTAAACTGAGAAATAAAAAAATGTTGAACTCCAATGTATCAAACTTTGGCAAATCACGTAGAGACGTGTTACTGCTTTTCTCTTGACGAGCAGAGGTCAATCAACTAGAAACGAAAGAAAAAAAAGGTGGGGGGGGGCGTTAATTAAGAAAGAGGCTATAGACAAAGTGTCCTCTTATGGAGAAATGTTGCGCCCATATAAAATATACATAAATACATACATACATAGACATACGTACTTCGACTTCTCCAATTTTTCACTTTCCTCCGTGGATTTTGCCTTTATTTAGACATTCATTACGTTCAAAATTTTCCTGATTCAGTTACTCACACACACACACATACACACACACACACACACACACACACACATATATATATATATATATATATATATATATATATATATATATATATATATGTATATATATATAGGATATATATATATATATATATATATATATATATATATATATATATATATATATTATATTATATATATATATACACACACAATTACATGGTCCCCGTGACTGAGTATTCCAGTCTCATCTTATCAGCGAAAGACTCGAGACTGATCCCCCAGGGAAGGAGATACAACTGGTCTCGTCTCTAAAAAAAAAAAAAATAAATATAAATAAAAGTGAAAATAATAATCAGTAGTGTATCCGGCAATTAGTCGATTACAGTTGATCGCAGCTAGCATGGAAAAACACATAATGGGGCCGGCCACCTCATCCCAAAAATACAGGTTAACGCACCCTGCATGGAGCCATTCGCCTCCAAGAAGCAAAAGTGTATGTAGTTGAATACTTGTATTAACAGACACTCGTATCGTGAGGGATCTCCACTCTAAAGCATGGAAGCTTACGGACAATTTACTATATTGTCCTCTAGTGAGCTAATAAGTATTGCAATTAATTCAAAATTGAATGATGATACAATTCTGCTTCATGTCAGCCCAAGGCCATATACCAGTACAGGTTGCATGTACAATAGATACGGTCCACAATGTATTAGCGCGCTGAAATATAATACTGAAACTCAAAAACGGATAACGTGAATAATCACAACAATCAAATGAATTAATTTCCTTCAAAACATCGGCCTACGCACGCTTAGAGGGAGGTTCCCCCCATTTTATCATTGAAATTTCTCATCAATTTGCAATTGATTGCGTGCAGGCGTGTGCGCGCGTGAGTATACGTTCGCGTGTATGAGACAAACATATCATTGATTTAGGATGATCTAGCACGACTTACTCGTAATTATCAGACGTATAAAGCATAATCAGTTCAGGAGATATAGCACCAGCAGCACGGTCTATGGTTTTTAATAGCCTATTTCTTCGCGCGCGCGCGTTTTTTTTATTTCTTTATATCTTTCATGATAAAGACCTATACCGCCGCCCGTCCTTCATCTTTTACGCGCCCTTCTTCATTCATATTTATACTCATGTGCAATCAATTCCCATTACGCAAGTTGCGATGGCGTGGGTCGATTCATTACAAAAGAATATATTTTCGCGAGATGCTATATTCTCAATGCCGCTGGCACGAAGGCGATATATACCAACAAACAACCCATCCGTAAAGTTAATGACTTTCAGCAATGAACTGCATTCTGAGACTTGGCACATTCTTCTCAAAGCAGTCCTGACTGACACGTGAGTTTGGGTAGTTTTTATTTTATTATATTTTTTTTCAGAATGTAATTGGGCATTGGTTCCAACCCACGAGGGACAAAATTATTATCGACTAAAAAATTCCCCTTCGGATAGCAAATATGAAAATATATGCATTCCCCGGTAGAGCGAATTGGCTATTAAGAGGACATTTGTAGCTCGATGTATGTATATGAATCACGGTGTTAAGAGAAAATTTTCATATATATAATATATATATATATATATAATATATATATTTTCATATATATATATATATATATATATATATATATAATATATATATATATATATAGATATATATATATATATATATATATATATTAGAGTATGTGTGTGTACATACATAGATGTTAAGCATCTGGTAGAGGTGATTCCAGATGTTTGGCATGCGGTTGAAGTGATCCCAGATGATGTTTGGCATCTGGTTGAAGTGATTCCAGAAGATGTTTGGCATCCGGTTGAAGTGATTCCAGAAGATGTTTGACATACGGTTGAAGTGATTCCAGAAGATGTTTGACATGCAGTTGAAGTGATTCCAGAAGATATTTGACATGCGGTTGAAGTGATTCCAGAAGATGTTTGACATGCGGTTGAAGTGATTCGAGAAGATGTTTGACATGCGGTTGAAGTGATAAAAGAAGATGTTTGACATGCGGTTGAAGTGATTCCAGAAGATATTTGACATGCGGTTGAAGTGATTCCAGAAGATGTTTGACATGCGGTTGAAGTGATTCCAGAAGATGTTTGACATGCGGTTGAAGTGATAAAAGAAGATGTTTGACATGCGGTTGAAGTGATTCCAGAAGATGTTTGGCATGCGGTTGAAGTGATAAAAGAAGATGTTTGGCATGCGGTTGAAGTGATTCCAGAAGATGTTTGGCATGCGGTTGAAGTGATTCCAGAAGATGTTTGGCATGCAGTTGAAGTGATTCCAGAAGATGTTTGGCATGCAGTTGAAGTGATTCCAGAAGATGTTTGACATGCGGTTGAAGTGATTCCAGAAGATGTTTGGCATGGGGTTGAAGCGATTCCAGGAGATGTTTGGCCTCCAGTTGAAGTGATTCCAGAAGATGTTTGGCATGCGGTTGAAGTGATAAAAGAAGATGTTTGGCATGCGGTTGAAGTGATTCCAGAAGATGTTTGGCCTCCGGTTGAAGTGATTCCAGAGGATGTTTGACATGCGGTTGAAGTGATTCCAGAATGTTTGGCATGCGGCTGAAGTGATAAAAGATGATGTTTGGCATGCGGCTGAAGTGATTCCAGATGTTTGGCATGCGGCTGAAGTGATTCCAGATGTTTGGCATCCGGTTTTCAGCAAGTCTTTAGGAAAGACCCTGCTGGCCCCATACCATTTCCCACCCAACAAAGTCGACTAACCATCAGATCCTCGCCAAACCAAAAGCATCCTGGCCCCCTCGGGAATCGAACCTGCAGAATTCTATACATCGAATAAAGAGTATAAGCGTAAGAGAATATATACTCTGAATAAACGCAGGTGTTGGAGGAAAAATGGGACCTCACACTTTCACTGAAAATCACTTGTAATTTAGACAAGTTCCCTAGGTATTTTCAAAGGGAAAATGTCTGGGAAAGTCGGTGCTCTATATTCAGTCGTTGCATATATTTCCAGATCAATCTTAAGTAAGAAGAAAAAGGAAGAAAAGATGACGGTGAAGGTGGTGAATGATACTGTAGAACAAGTAAGAGACATCAATCTCCATAAAATTCAGTTTTTGCTCTCCATCTAAGACAACTTTCGTCTTTTAGGACCAAATGCATCGGATATGGTTCTACTCACGTATTTGAATTACCAAACTAAAACGCAGTAATATCAGTAGTTACATAGCAATAGTCATAAATATAATTCCCATAATAAAATCTGCAAGAGCGTAACTAGCATGCAGGCACGGCTCTACCTTTATTCATCGTAAATTGTCAGTTAATTGCCTCCAGAACTTACTCAACAAGCAGCGATTGCTTGTGCATTCTTCCCGCTTGACTGGTCATCTTCGGAAGACTTTATTTGCTTTCCTTGTCAAGATATTAGCGATTTTTTTTTTTTTTTTTTTTTTTTTTTTTTTGCTTTAAGATAAGCAGACTCCTTGGAATGAAAGTTTTAATAAGTATGATAGGAACAAAATGCAGCAAATATATTGCAAAGCAAGCCTTTGAGGACACGGCACGGAGACTCTTCAGTAAGAAGTACAAAAGATGTGAAAATTCATATCTATATATTTAGGAAGACACTGAAAACATACCTATTCAGTATCTATTATGACAACAGACGAACTACTTACCTAAAAATATATATATAAATAAAATATAACAGAAAAATTAAAAGACGCCGCCTGACGGAAAATGAAGATTTATAAGTATACGTAACTCTGGAAAATAAGATGACAAAAATAAAGTTAACCAAAAACAAAAACCACCACGACTACAAATATTGGAGGTAAGGGATATAAGACGGACCTGTAGAACTAAGTATAGCCTAGCCTGACCTACAGTTGAGAACATCTTGAAGCGAAAGGTAGGAGGCAGGTGACCTAAAAAATCGAAAATAAAACTCGCTCAGCCCAAGACCACCTTCGGGCTAAATGATGATGATGATGATGATGATGACATGCTTCCTGAAGGCAAGTGGTCCAAGAACCAGCCCAGAGGAACGTTCTTGCCCTTAGGTAGGGAGACGCTCGCGACTCAATTGTTTTCTTCTTCTCGCATTTCACTTCACGTGTGCCGGTGTCATTCTGCGATTCCCAGTTATATTTGGAGCGCGACAAAAGTCAAGCTGCAGCCGTTCCCATAATCAGTAATATCTGTAGCATGACTGGACGAGATTGTAAAATGTTCACGAATATTTTACGTTTCCTCATTCACCCCCAAAAAAATTTAGGCCTTAGTTTTGTTTGTATGGTGTTTTTACGTTGGATGGAACCAAAAATGGTTATTCAGCAACGGGACCAACGGCTTTACGTGACTTCCGAACCACGTCGAGAGTGAACTATCACCAGAAATACACATCACTCACACCTCAATGGAATGCCCGAAAATCTTTAGATGTTAGTGATGATAAGCACTTACAAATATTTCTCATTGACTCTTATCAGATGATTCTCAAAAAGTTAAGTTTATCTTAGTTTAACCAGACCACTGAGCTGATTAACAGCTCTCCTATAGGGCTGGCCCGAAGGATTAGATATTTTTACGTGGCTAGAAACCAATTGGTCACCCAGCAACGGGACTTACAGCTTATTGTGGGATCCGAACCACATTATATCGAGAAATGAATTTCTATAACCAGAAATAAATTCCTCTGGTTCCGCGTTGGCTGACCCGAGAATCGAACTTCGGACCACCAGATAGATAGATGGTTCTCACAACACTTTAAAAGAAACGGTATCAGCAACTTAAGTCATTTAGGTGTCAGAATATCAATACCCAACGGTGGTTAATGAAATGAAAATAAAATTCTAATCTATGATTTGATTAAATAAGAAAACAATGCAATCGTTGACGAAATGCCTCATGGAAAAACATACCTGCGCGAAAACTGTATATATAAAAATATTCATAAGTCAAGAAAGACCCCCGAGTGTCTCGCTTGCATCAAGCACGTGCAAGCGAGGAGAAGAACTATTGGGAATCACGCGCTCGAAGTGACGTGACGTCACGCTTTTGGTCGGTAGGTTCCTAAAAAGCTCTTCCAGTCACTCGTGAATGGCAAAGATGCTTAAATGCACTTTTCATAGCTGGCTGTCTCCCAGCAATATCGTGGCATATCGCTACCACCTACTCCCACTCAACCGTCTCTCCGTCATCTTCGTCGGTGACGTATAGGTAAGTTTCGACGTCAGGTATCTGACGATCATTTATCATTTTCTCAAGCCTGCTCTCGCATGCATATATATATATATATATATATATATATATATATATATATATATATATATATATATATACATACAGAGAATTCGTTATTTCCCTACAAAAAAATAAGTGGATAAGCCATAAGCCACCTTTTTTTATTTCTTTCCTCGATTACTAAAAAAAGAAAGAAAAAAAAAACTAGACGAATTCAATCAATCACCTTCGGAATCATTTTCTCTTTGTGGCAACGTGATTTCTGGTAATCAGCTTTACTATTTCCAAATGTCCCCCCACCCCCCGCCCCCCACCCCTCTCTCTCCTCTCTCTCTCTCTCTCTCTCTCTCTCTCTCTGGCTGACTACGAAAAAGGCAGCCAAACCTCGGGCTATAGGGCTGCGGTAAATAACGAACGAATTACGGAACATATAGGCTAAGTCTAACAAGGAGCGCTGGACAGAGAAGGAAAATAGGCAGGTATCGAGAAAACTATGCAGGAAAAACCTCGGGTGACGATTAAGATGATAGCAGTGTACGTGCTGTAACCTAAAGGGGGGGGGGGGGGGGGGGGGGGGGGGGGGGGGGGGTATTTGTTAAATTCACAAATATCGACGCTTCCTTGCAGTCTTTTCCTGAAACTGGGGTGGGATAGGGGGGGAGGAGGCAATAATTCAGTCGAATGGCGGCTACGTCTTTCATCTTCTGATTTTTTTTTTTTTTATCACACAACTCTTGCATTTTTTCAGCTCCTTTATTCCTCCACTTACTTTTTCAGCACGTCTTCTATTGCTTTTGTTCAGCCTGCTCTTTCGATATTACATGTCTTCTTTATTTTTGGGATGGCCACTGTTCACTAAAAATGACATATCTACCCCTTATCTAGCCTACAACGTCCGTTAAAAAGAATAATAATAATAATAATTAAAGAGTAATGTTCAGCCTTAAAAAAAGAAAGCTTAAAAATCTGTGGAATAAAGGTTAAAGGAAGAGAAATCCAATATAATAAGAACAAGATAATGTCAAGAAATGGGATGCCACGTGTTTGGTAATCTCTCAGTAGTGAATATCCACCCCACCAATGGGTCCACAACCCTTTTTAAGACCCACCTCTATGTTCAGACTTATATTTTCACTGCCTTCATCCTTACCATCCCCCCGCAACGCCACTTTGTTTTCTCATCACATTTCTTCCTTCTCGTTTCATTTATCGAATTTCCTCTCCATTCCTCCTCCCCCAGCGATCACTATAACAAGGACCAACTTGATCAGTGTGTCTTTTGTATCTAAACACTTCTGTCTATTTAGAAACAATTTCAACGTTAATATCTTTTCTTTCGTCAATTTTCGTATGATCACATTGATTTCCATTTAAAGTATCTCACAGCCGACGGTTCCATATATCTAATAACCTCAACGTACGAAAAGCCGACGATTTTAACATGAATGAAATTATCATATCTAAGCACTTTGTCTACGTTCAGTCATTTTTACTTTCAAAAGGTTAGTCAAGGACTCTAAAATATGTTTTGACGTTCGATAAAAAAAAAAAAAAAAAAAAAAAAAAACTTTTACTTAAATCTTCATCAGTTCTGCAATAAAGGAGACATACTAATTTAGCAATAGATCCACGACCCGTTTGCGAAAGACGGTTCGTGCTCTTAATTTAAACCGCTATACCGTATGTATGAACGTAGCATGGTCCCTTGTTTTGATTATTATTATAATAATTCTTAGCCACCTCCTATTACGGGATAGGCTTAAGGACTTGTATGTGTATGTATAATTATATATATATATATATATATATATATATATATATATATATATATATAATATAGATACCTATATATATATATATATATATATATAGATATATATATATATATATATATATATATATATATATATATATAAATGATAGATAGATACCTATATATATATATATATATATATATATATATATATATATGTATATATGATATGAATTTATTCTTTTTCAGAACCAAAATAAATATCTGCTGCTTTACAAAAGTAATGGTGGAAACCCTGACTCTTTCTTGCAAAATGCATTAAAGTTGAGATGAGTCTAGATAAGAGAAATGACGAGGCACATTTCCCTTTTACTATTGTGGAATGTTCTTTCTCTCTCTCTCTCTCTCTTGACTTCTTCACTCTCATCTGCTTCTTCTCCCCATCATTCTCGTTAATATTGTCATCATTATTCCTTTTTTCGCATTCCAAAACCTTTGGGAGAGCCCTACGAAATCCTATAGCAAATGTGACTCGTCTTATGGGATGCGGCTGCTAGCCCCACCAACTCTCGAGTATCTAATCTGGTCACGAGAACGTCACCGGCAGCGAAATAGGACGATTCTCGGGCATTCAATTGAGGGGGTCGGAGATGTGTTTTTCTGGTGATGGAAGTTTGCTCTCGACGTGGTTCGGAAGTCACGTAAAGCCGTTAGTCCCGTTGCTGAATAACCACTGGTTCCATGCAACTTAAAAACACCATACAAACAAACAAAACAAACACCACATACGCATATATATATATATATATATATATATATATATATATATATATATATATATATATATTATGCTTTCCTTATTAGGTTGGCGCCATTACGATACCATCCTCTTTTGGGATGAGACTGCTAGACCAATACTCTTTCTTTTATAACTTTTTCTTCCTAGTTCACTCTTACTCTTTCATAGCTGGGTCGACTGAGGAGTGCATTCAACGGGGATCAAACCACAGACCTTGTGAACGAGAGACCACTACTCTGACCGTCGAACTACGCCAGTAGCTATAAAGATTGGAAATATATTAAAAACTTATCGAATATCGTGTTTACCTTTGGCATGGTTCTAGGGTTGGGATAGGGGAACTCTGGCCACCCTCAACTCATAAATGTTTATGATATTATCGGATTAATTTGTGCTAATTAGTTTTAGTCAGTAGACCTATAAAAATTCACGTTTTAACATCATTATCGTCATCCTGGTTTACTCTCGGTATACCATCACTAGTTCCAACGGTCGGTCCTTTTAGTTGGCAGTTACAGTTCAAAGTTTCCTTAAATACGCAACTTTTCTGTTTAAAGCCCTTTTTTGAATATATTTGTATTCAACCTTTTCTTGAACGTCTCCAAGATTTCGCAACTTTTTTTTTCGAGCAACTCATCGAAAATCTGCTCTACTTTTAAATTCTTAAGTCTAGGTTTTAATAATCTCTCCCTTTCAAAAAGTAAACAGAAACTGTTGCATGAACATTACTGCAACCCAATACATTATGAAAATGTTCAGATGTTTAGCAATGCATTCCTCATACTTAAAAAAAAAATAATAATAATAATAATACTAAACAAGTGGTTCGAAATCAGGCGTCGCTTACAAACTTGTCATTGGCTACTGTCAATGTTAGCGCTCACGTCAAAATTTCCTTTCATTATTTTAGTTATAACACATTTTGAGAAGTCAAGAGTGTAAGTCACTGCAACCTTACACCTGCACTTGCTCAGTGAGACCTTCATGCAGAGATTTGAAGGGAAAGGCTTCCGATGATGGGAAAGCTATTTGTTACTACGAGAACGACTATAGTATTACAATCTGACTCACTGACGCAGTGGAGGTATAATAAATGGCCTTCAAGAAAGCATTTCTCTGCGAGGAGTTTAATACACGGCTGACCCTCGTCCTCTATGATTCTCTCCCGCAATAATTCATAAGAAGTGTCTTTCGTGAGTATAAAGGCGATGATTAAAACGTACAACATGATGATGTGAGGGGGGTTATTTTTAAACGTACCATTCGACCTTAACCGACCGGATGACGGGGCAGAACTCCCGACGTGACTTGTCACTACTTCTCTGCTCTCGCCCCGTTTTCTTTGCTGTCTAAACAAACCGAAGAGACCGCAACGCGACAGAGACGATGGCTATAGATGGGAGGGAAAATTACCCAAGTGCATTGCGCAAAAAAAAACCTCTTTGTTGACTCGCTCGCTTCGAAAGGAGAGCTCTAGCAGCTCGCTTCGTCTTGGTTAAAATCAAACGAACTGATTCTGCGATTCAAGTTCAGCTCGGATGAAAGATGGAAAGGGACGAGCTGCATGCGAGCGGATCTTGGATATTTGATTATTGTGTCATGACACGATTTCGTCATCTTGGAGTTGGAACCAACATAAACTCGGTTTAACCGGTCGTGCCATGCACGTGTGTCCCCTGATGCATTACATGGTTGTCTGCCATTTATTTTCTTTCGTGCATTTCGTGGTTTACTGTTGACGTAAGACATTTGCATAACTGAATGCTTATATATATATATATATATATATATATATATATATATATATATAGAGCAAATGTGGATGCACTGGAAGGTGTATAAAACTTCTAAAACTCAAGGGCATTATTGGAGTCTGCCAACCTCAGTCAAAGACTATCCGCCAGTTTATAGGTAAATTAATGCTACTATCGTATTTGACGTAAAAAAAAATTAAAACTGTTACTTGGCTAATGGAATGAAGAGTTCTCATTATGACAGGTAAACCAGAGTAAATAAAAACTAGAAATTAGATTGATTCCAAATGATAAATTGCTCGGCAAATCAGTATCACAAGTTTATCTTTCTTCTGACATTGACGGAATCATATATACAGTATGTATATGTATAACTGAATCACGAAAGTTTGGAACGTGATAAGTCCATAAATAAAGGTATAAGCCACGAAGGAAAAATAAACAACGGAGTTTCTGCAAGATCTTTCGACTCTAACGTCCTTTACTCAGCAGATAAACTTTATTTTTCCTTCGTGGCTTATAATACCTTTACAGTATGTATATGTGTATATATACAGTATGTAGAATATATATATATATATATATATATATATATATATATATATATATGGATAAAAGGGGTAGGCAGTATACGTTAATGCATGGTCAAAGGGTACAGACAGCACAGTAATACCTGGATAAACTGGACAGACAGAACAGTTACCAAAGTAATTCCATGATAAAATAGTCAGTCATCGCCGTAATTTCTGGATAATAGAGACGGACAGAAGAGTAAGCCTATATACTCACATTGTTCTTCCAGTAGGCTATACGCCATAGAACTGATCCACCTACGTGCAGCGTGCTGAAGCTATGCTGTCATGGCTTGCTAATTCATCGAAATATCCAGCGTGTTTTTTTGTGTCAAATATTCAAAATCAGCGATCAACATGTAGCAAATATCATCAAATGTGGGGCGCATAGGCCTAGGCCACCAACTGACAGTAAGAGGCTATTATCACCTTTGCAACAATTTTCCAGATATCGCTACTCACTTTCTTTCATAATTACATTTAATGTCGTAATTTGCATCACTATCACTATCTTCCGCTAATCTTTAACGCTGCGATGATAAATGATTCGCTAAAAATGACTTTCATGCATCCCACCCCTCATTCGGTAGCGCCATCTTGGCCTTTCAAAAAAATAATAATAAAACTTTTTAAATTAGCACCACGCGAATGACACCTGCATATAAATTCGCTTTCTGATGGAACTATGATTGTCACGTTATCATTTATTCGTTTCGCAATAGTGGCAGTGACCACTTAATAGTTAAAAATAGATGAGAAGGGCGAATTACACATTGCACAACACTAAAAATTCACGAAACTGACGACTGGGCGTAGGAGTCAGGACAGCTGCTGTGACGTTCTGTGAGGTCATTTTTAGACTCCTAAAAAGCATTGGCACGTGACATGAAAGCAAATTAATTTCCCCATCATGTTGTCAGGATTCACATAAAACACAGTTGATATCTCATTCTTAGCTGGACGCGAGCTAGTTTACTTATTTATTTATTTAATTATTTTTTAAGTATAAACAACACAACTTGCTACCAAAAATGGCAGCCCTGTATTTCCTGCACCATACAGTGATTTGTTACGCTATACCAGTGTTTGGTTTTGATCCATTTCAGCAAGCGACTTTCCATATATTTTCTCGAAAATGATACATCAAACTGTTGCATATTGTAATAACCCTATGACTGATGTGTGAACTCTGAATTGTTAGATATATTCAAGAAATAAACAGTATTTAGCGTGATTATTTGCTTTTTTTGCTCATGCACATGCCCCTCAGGAAGGGAAATGGACCATGACCTAAATACGGCATATGTTTAATGTATAAATAATATACGAAGTTCGTTTAAACGGTTCCAGTTGAATTCAGCGTATAGGCCTATATAGTCTTACGTAAACTTTAGGCCTATCCCCTTTCCATAGTCTAATGAGCGAAGGTATATTAGTTATCATTTAATACTTGTCCACACACGTTTTCAACGACACATTAAATGGTGGTATATTCCATGGTATAACGGAAGCCCTTGGAAGCCTCGGTCTCGATGCACAAACGAGGAGATATTTTAACAATAATGACGGCGTTTCTCTAAGTCTATATAGTATGCATGTATTTACTTCAAATACATCTTGGAAGTCTGGTTGTAATCGACTGTTGATGAGGCAGAGAGGAAGCTAATGATGTACGTGATTGAGTGACAGTGCTGCGTCCAGATGTATGTCAGTATACACCGTCCATAAAAAAAAATGAGGGTCATAATCCTCGCCCTCACAGGGTCGAAATCATTCTCTCTCTCTCTCTCTCTCTCTCTCTCTCTCTCTCTCTCTCTCTCTCATACTCGAAGTTGCTGCTATAGAATTTAAACGTTGGACAACCCATCATTGCTTCACGCCAAGTAGACCCTTTAAAAATATACATATATATTCGAGTAGCATTGGCCTCGCCTGGTGAACGCACTCCACGACAATCTCACGCAAGCAACTCATGCCATAATATCCCTCTTCTAACCACCAAACTTTGCTTTTGGTAGGAATCATACCACGGCGCAGCTTCGTTCTCTCGCTAGTTTAGATGATAGTAGGTGAAAAAAAAAAAAAAAAGGACTGAGAAGACGCTAACGATTACCAGTGAACACATTACTGTAAAGTTAAGGCCAGTTGAAGGTTTTCCATCAAGCTATCAATAGACCGAAGCAGTTATTGTTATCCAAGGGAACGTGATTGCTAGACCGATACAACTTTGAAATCCAATTCAGCTTATGTTTTAATGACCTTTTACTATAAAATTTTAATGACCCTTTACTATAAAGTTTTAATGACCTTTTACTATAAAGTTTTCAAACGAGAGAGATTTAATTATGAATTTCACGCCAGTGAAATGATGATTGCGATCGAAGTTCCTTAAAACGCTACTAATTGTGCCGCGATGAAAGAGAACGGGAGATATAGAGACATAACAGCAAAGGAGAAGAGAGAAAGCGAAAGGAGGAGAGGCGTTTATACACAATTAGTAACACATATTGTATGACGCATGATGTGCTAAGTCATGGTCCTTGACGAACTCCTTTTGGGTCAGCGTTGGCGATTCACGCTGCCTTTCTCGCCCGTGCATTGATGATGAAGAACAAGAAAGCAGTACATGCATACGCGCACGCACTAAGTATATTGGGAAAGGATGAATAAACTTGGATGTTTAATATGTTAAAGACCAAAGGTATCCAGTACAGGTTCTCTGAGCTGGACTGAACATCAAAGACTGAAACTGCATAAGGCAAGTGTCCCACCCCATGACACCCATGAATGATAAAAAGGAAATTTTAGGAAGTTCTACAAGAAGATGAGATAACGATGAAAGAGGGAGGGAGATGGATTGAACATAGTCTTGTCATAACCTCCAGGAGGTAGTAGTGTCAGCTAGGTATTAGATTAGTGGAAGACAAAATACATGTATGACACGAGTGGTTGAACTTGTTGAGATTTCATACCTTTTATTATTTTCTTTTTCACTTAGCTACATGTCTTCTTATGTATTCATCTATCTGTCTAATAATACTGTTCCGAGTAGGTACAAAAAAAGCATATTTTCTTATTCAGTACTGATTTTTTAAAACGTAATTTCTCGACATATTGCATTACTTTGTGTGTGAGCTGGTGCTTCGATAGTACCATAATGTCTGCCGTTCTGAAACCTGCAGGTGTCTGCTCCATTTCCACACCTGTCTTACGTAATATTCCAGCGTCCATATTTGATTTCCTCAACAAGTCAGTTTTTACGTCTCAGTCATGTTATGTATCCTTTGGCCATACCATGTTGAATAATATAACCAGCCCTATGCATCGTGGTTTATCTGAAAACACGAAAATGTAACAGATAAGAGTTTTGAAACCACACACAAAAAAATAGCGCTATTTCTATTTTCATCGGAGCCCCGCAAATTTTGAATGAACTGAAGCGACGTCCAGTTATTTGACTCGTAGTTATAATGAAGATGAAGTCGTTTTCATTATTAATGGGGATTCTTCATAAAATATGATTTTGAACTGCGCCGCGCTTTAGCTACACCAAGTGTGGATTTGAAATTCCCGCCAAATTTTTTAATAACTTAGATGATCAAATTTTCATCATACGACTATTACATTTCCATGTCATCAACTAGCAAAATAATCTATGACTTATAATTGGTAAAATATGGAAATATGAAAAATAATGCATAATATATTTTAAAAATATAAGAAATAATAAATCTTTCCTGACTAAATTAAAATTGAATACATTAATAAAATTAAGTAAATATTTTTATTTAATATCAAAAAGAGTAATATAAATGAGTAAAATTTGTAAAATGTAAATTATTCATTTAGTATCTCTTAAGAAATTCGTGTCTGCCGATGCCCGCAGCCCGGCCACAGCATCCACATGGGACAGCAGCAATTCTGCCATTTCGTTTAGAGACGTCAACCAGAGCTTTCCTCCGATGGCGGCCGCCAATCGCATCTGCCATCTTTGTGAGTATGCACCCCAATTCTCTGTTGTATGCATATACTGTACAATACTAAGCTTTACCAGCATACTTATGGTATTTTTATCCTAGAATTTTGGAATTGTGGCCGACGTAACATTCATGAGACAGTCTGCTACTTGGCCATGTGACAACGCGTGGTTGATAGAAATCTTTCTCCATTAGTATGTATGGTCAGTCTTAGGCTTTATTTTGTAGGGACAGGTTATTACATCGAAGTTACAAGCTTTTTAATTACTTAATGGAGTTGCCATCACCCTTAAATGGTCCTAATGTAACCAAATCACCGGTTCGGTAGCCCCGCCTAACAATCTGCATGCTTACGGTTTCTTTGCCAAAGTCTGGGATCCTTTTAGTTAGTTACCGCAATTGGCCAGATTTTAGTTCTTAACCTTAATTAGCCACGTTTTTATGAAGGTTAATATCAGGAGCTTGTGGAAATTCCATTAACCCAGCTTAGTCCAGCCGGCGGCCATCTAAGAAGGTAGGCTACCGGGAGATGTGCGTTAATTACTAGCTACGGAACAAGTGCCTTTGAATTATTGTATATTAATCTAATAAGTATTGAAATAGTCTAATGTGCTGTGAAATGAGATTATTAAAAAACCAGTCAACGGGGATAACTATAGGTAGTAGGCTAGGTAGGGTAACCTAGCTTACCACGTCGTCCCAGTGGGTATTATCCAAGAATTTGGGTTGGGAGCGGGTATAAGTTTAGATGAGATTTTGTACATTTCTGAATGTTGTACTGCCAACGCTTTAGATAACTTCGTTAGGGATATATCTGAACGTAATCTACCCTAGGACCCTGTCCCTGGACGCGTCTTAGGCCAGGCTTAATGCGATTGGTTGGGATTTATTTATTTTTTAGTAGGCTAGATGCATAAATGTGGTTAAATGACCTTGCTATTTGAGGGGGGGGACAAATGAAGCTGAAAAGCACATGGCAGCTCAGGGTGTTAGTTCTTTATCATGTAAGTCAAGATGCAGCACTGTTTAGGTATCTGCTTTTAAGCAGGCTGCCACCCTTGGATGTAGGCTAGTTACCTAAGGGGTTATTTTAAGGCAGGATATTGGTATGGCAGTGAATTAACATAGTGTAGTGGGGGTTACGTCAGATTCTGTGCCGTATTGCACTATTGACTTGCTATAGGTACGGCAGTTTGCCAATCATGCAGCAGTTGCCGTATACTTGTTAAGAGCTATAGGTAGGGCACTAGAAGATCGGCGACTATAGTAATAGTCGAAGTGAATTGTTTTGCTGAATATGTTCAATTCAAAATGTCAGTGCAGCACCATACTGTCATCACCAAAGCACCAAAACATTTTTACACTAGCTAAATGAAAAAAAAAAAAAATGACAATACTGAAACATACTTACATTTTGACTATATACATGAAAAATAAAACTCAACTAATCTATCTCTGTACTCAAATCTTTGAATCTCCTCTGAACTGTGTAACAATATACCAGTTTTCACTGAACATATTTTTTTAGGTTTCAACGGCCTGAAAAAATAGGGTAAATAACCGCAGATGATCCATCATCGCGTTGCCAGACCTTATTCACTATTAATTGGTGAAACTAGTACAATTACAACTTTAAGCAATATTTCTACAGAAGCAATCCGCGGTGGCCTAGACTATGGCAATTGACGTTTTCTATGTTTACTTACTGAACAAAAATTTAAAGTAATATTTATCCGGACGACTTTAATTAACCCCCAGGGGCCAGTACTAAACACTGCGAAATACATTGGACGCCCCAATCCCTAGTGGATGTCTTATCCGTGGTTACGTTCCTTGCAGTTTGTAGGGAACTATTCTTTAGAATTACCCTGCAAGAAACTTAGCTGCGGATACGACATCCACTAGGGAATGGAGGTCCAATGTATTTCGCCGTGTTGTGATATATGAAAGTTCCATACGAAGTAAAATAAGCATGTGAGCTCTTTGTAAAATGTTTTCAAGGCAGTTTTGAAATCCAATATGGCGGCAATTGCGTGACTGGGCTGTTCTAACCACAGACAATCCACCAGCCTTCCCAGCACTCATTTGAACAATGTTAGCATATATATGTAACATTTATTGATCTTACTCAAGATTGCAGTTTTAATCAGCACAAGAAAGCATTTTATTGCAAGTATGAAACTTTATTCCCGAGGTCATGGTTTGAACTGAATTCATTTTTACCTTGTAATCTGTGGTTTTATTCTTACAGCCTTCACAACTGAAACTCCAGTGTTTGATTGTAATTATACACATTTTTGTCTTAATTCACTGCAAATTGCACTTTAACCACCTTGCTGTTCCTTGTGCCTAAGCACTCGCTCCACAAACAGTTACAAGGAGCAGACGACTACACTATTTATGAGGTGCAGAGCTTTATTCCCTTATTTGTTTGCTCATTGTTTAGTTTAACTTTACTTTGTTACTTCAAAATGTTTAATTCATGTCTATTATCCCTTTTTTGTAACCAAAATAACTCCGAAAAATTACAAATATATATATACTTTTACAAGCAGACAATGTGACGAAAAATGACTTTGCCAGTCTAGTGGAGCTTCACACTTATGCAGATGCATTTACAAACTGTTTCCATGAATTCTAGTTTTCATAGTAATGCAGTAATGATTAAATTCCTATATGTGTATGTACTACAAATAGATTTGCTAATTTCACTTTTATTTCCCCGTTTTTGTGTAAGTCTTATACCCAGTTTGGAAGTGCCCCAGCGTCTATGGGTACAAGTTGTGTGCGGATTTAGCACAGGAAATGGGAATTTTCTTGACACAGGCTTCTCCAAACATCGAGATGGCATCAATCTTCTAAACTTTTAATTGTCCAAACATAGAGATTGCATCAATTTTTCAAACTTTTTTAATTGTAAGCGTTAGGGGGGTAGTGTGCACTGCATTGGCCACACTTTTCATTAGCCTCTGTTTAAAACTTAAAATATGGCCTTAATTTCTAATTGGAGAAAATACTTCGAAAGGAGAGTAAGAGGCCTTAAGCTCCTGCTATCACCACCAACTCATGCATGACTGATGACCATCTCCAGTGTCGGGACGTGTTAAAGTAATCCAAGTCAGGTCTATATTAACAGCGTGTTTCCCATATTGGATGCACTCTGACTGCTGCGATACCTTCACTACCTTACTAGCTAAGCTTCAAATCTTCTTTGAATCTCCACTTCGGAGCTCTTCAGGGCCGATTCGATCGTTCGTGACCTACGGATATACAATTTCTGGAAGATTGAATCTTCGTAGACTTCTATTGCCTTTTTCAGCTTGTTGAAACCTGAAAACCTCTTTCAGCGAAAATTGGTGTGTTATTACATTGTTCACGTTGCTAGGTAGTCATTTTCTTGCTGTCACTGATATGCCTGAGGCGGTAAACGGGTTCGCGCATGCGCAATTTACAGCCATACCCATATCTATCGCAAAAGGGGGTACGGCTGGCGTACCAATATCCAGTTTATTTTGACCTCTATTTTTCGTAAATTTCTCCCCATTTTTCCAACTAACCAGTTGAGTCACAGGTATTTACAGCATATGTTGTATTGGCTAGTTCCCTTTTGGTATAAGACAGTGTCGGGTGGTCACCACTTGCCCTATTTTGGCGGGAACAAACCCTCAGGTAGACTGCACTGCATCTGTGGTTAGCTTAGGTTGTTATACATGTATTCGGTTTGAAATGCATACATCAACTTTACCCCTCACTGCATTTGCTCCCTGTCCAGGGTTGCCAATTTAGCGATGATGTCGCTAGATCTAGAGAATTTGAATGTCATCTAGCGACATTTATTGGCCACTAGCGACAAGGAGCAAATCTAGAGATTTCCTTTAAAATCTAGTGATAAATCTGGAGAATTCTAGTAATTTTGAACTACTTACGAAATTTTGCGTTATTTTTATTATTCAAAGAAAAAAAAAAGTGAAGTCCCTAAATTAAGATACACCCAAAATAAACATGAATAGTACAAGAGTACACAAGTGTGATGGCAATTCACACACACACACACGTGTAAGTCCCGTAGCACGGTAGCGATCTCGTAGAGTACATGTTCAATATTGCTTCTAAATATTTCCGTATGGACTCGTACCAATGCCCAGCCTACCTACTAGTACTCAGTATCACGTAGTCACGACTCACATTCGGAAGTTGAATCGGAACTTCAGGATTAATAATTTTTTTATAATTGCCGCTGTGTAAGATTATCTGTTACTTATTGATGTAATCAACTACTTAGAAGTTTTTGATAAACAGGAGCTCTTGCATGACAGCATACACAAATGCATAAATATTTCACATATATGTGTGTGTTATTAGTAAGCTAATGCATACTAATAAAACACATAAATATATATTTATATATATGTATTTTATTAGTATGCATTAGCTTCTGTTTATCAATACGGGATGCTACTGGTGAAAATCCCTTTTATGATGTTTGTCAGCTGGCCTTGAAAATCTTGTCTTTGCCACATTCAAATGCCGATGTGGAAAGGTTATTTAGTAACATGAATTGTTTTAAAACAAAACCATGAAATCGGTTAATATTGAAGACTGTGAATGCTATATTAGGCATAAAATATGGATTATGGCGACAAAATGTTGTCATGATTATCAACTCCCTGATAGTGTGGTACAAAAAATAGGGACATTGAAGTCATGTGAAAATCAAGTCTCTCCAAAACCCAGCACATCCCAAGAACATGAAATCGAAGAGGCATTGATGGATTGGGATGAATTATTTGAGTAATTATTGAACAATTATTAAGAATCTTATTTTTTGTTTATGAAAAGAATAGCATTACTTGTTTGAAATTTCTTGTATTAAATACTGATTTTTTTAATAATTTATTTTACAAATTTATGGGTAGATTACAGTTCAGTTGACCGGACCGTGTAACACCATTTTGCCCGGTCCGTAATCCCTCCGCCAAGGTAAGTAGTTCTCGCAGATGACCCGCAGCCTACCAAACCCGACCCCAGCCGACCAAACCCGAACCCAACCCACAGGACCGAACCCGAACATGCATCAACATGAAAGCCGATTCTCTTCGATATTTTTAATCTTGCCCAACTAATCTTTAGGACCTCCAATTTAATTTACAGTATTCTATATTTTCACCCATGCCCAACTGAACTGTAAGAGCTCCATTTTTTTCCCTTCGTTATTCTATTTTTTTCCCATGCTTGCAGGAGTTCCATTTTTTTTCATTATTCGATATTTTGACTCTTGCCCACGATAGTTTTACCCGTGCCAACATAATCTGTAGGAGATACATTTTTTCCCCATTATTCGATATTTCTTTCCTTGCCCAACTCATCTGTATGACCTACATTTTTTTACATTCTTCGATACATATTTTCCAGGTACTAGTTATCCGCTAGGATAACTAGTACCTGGAACGGACCATGCCCGACCTTCCTCGACCCTTCAGTTCAGTCTGTTCCTGCTTCTCAGCCAGTTCAGTGCTTCGTCATAGCTACCATGTCTTCTTCTGCCGAGAATTTGTCGTGTTCCGCACACGTGGCGTT
This sequence comes from Macrobrachium nipponense, assembly GCF_015104395.2. Classification (NCBI taxonomy): domain Eukaryota; kingdom Metazoa; phylum Arthropoda; class Malacostraca; order Decapoda; family Palaemonidae; genus Macrobrachium; species Macrobrachium nipponense. The sequence continues at coordinate 6,611,928 of NC_061105.1, read as the reverse complement.
CGCTGCCGCCGTTCCCGTCACGCTGGAAGACATATACATTTTGTGTCAAGACGAACGATCCCTAGTTAGTTATTTAATGAAAACAAATTCCCCTTGTTCAGTCATCTCGGAAAACAACCGTCCCGCCAAGAAAGAAAAAAAAAATCCTCTACCCAGAAGATTTGAACGACTCGGATTTCTCTTATTAAGTTCTATATTTCTGGACGACTAGCAACATCTCCAAGGTAAGGTTATCAATGTAAATGCACGTTATTCTAATTATTTTGCCAAAATTAAGCACGCCATTGTTATTTCCGCTTTGCTGAAGTCAGGCACGCTCAACACATCCGAACATTCACGTTCGCTAGAAGTCCACGTGTTCGAACGCAGTCCATGTGTTCGAGCAAACAACGTGGCCTTGACTTTAACCAATGTATTCTCGGAAATATTCATTTTGTTTAGTTATCAGTAAGGATATACGGGTGCCAGCCATATTTATGGACAAGTTATATTGGTTAGATATTTATAATTGTTAACTTACTACACAGGGGGGTCCAGGGGGGCGAAGCCCCCCGGCCAGGTAAGGACATACAGACTTAGTTTGGTTAGGTCGGTTCCTTTGGTTAGGTAGCAATCACTGTTAATATACTATACTGGGGGGTCCAGGGGGGCGAAGCCCCCCGGCCAGGTAAGGACGTGGAGACTAACTATGGTTAGGTTGGTTCCTTTGGTTAGGTAGCAATCACTTAATATACTATACTGGGGGGTCCAGGGGGGCGAAGCCCCCCGGCCAGGTAAGGGCACGCGGCCTAAGTTTGGTTAGGTTGGTTCGTTTGGTTACGATCACCGGAGCTCCTACAGTTTAGTTGGAACAGGAGCTCCTACAGTTTAGTTGGAACGGGAGCTCATACAGTTTAGTTGGCCACTGGTTTTTTTTGCTTGGGTTTCGTGATTTTTAGTGTTCATTGCCGTCGTTTGGTTAGCCTAACACAACGGGGGACGGGACCTCCTACATTTTTGTTGGTACGTGAGCTCCTACAGTTTACTTGGCAACGGGTTTCGTCTGCTAGGGTTTTGTTGTTTTTCGTGTTCATTGTCGTCATCTGGGTTTCCCCCCACCCAAAAACCCCGGTTTCCCAATGGCTCCCCCCTTACCGTTTTCATTTACTCGCATGTACTCCCCCACCCAAAAACCCCGGTTCCCAAAAGGGTCCCCCATTATCGTTTTTATAGGTTTCGGGGTTTTTAAACCGGGCGCCAAAACAAAGCGTCCGCCATCTTGTTTGTATTGCTCCGCATATTCCATAGCAGACGAAACCCGTGGTCAACTGAACTGTAAGCTAGGGGTAGATTACAGTTCAGTTGACCGGACCGTGTAACACCATTTTGCCCGGTCCGTAATCCCTCCGCCAAGGTAAGTAGTTCTCGCAGATGACCCGCAGCCTACCAAACCCGACCCCAGCCGACCAAACCCGAACCCAACCCACAGGACCGAACCCGAACATGCATCAACATGAAAGCCGATTCTCTTCGATATTTTTAATCTTGCCCAACTAATCTTTAGGACCTCCAATTTAATTTACAGTATTCTATATTTTCACCCATGCCCAACTGAACTGTAAGAGCTCCATTTTTTTCCCTTCGTTATTCTATTTTTTTCCCATGCTTGCAGGAGTTCCATTTTTTTTTCATTATTCGATATTTTGACTCTTGCCCACGATAGTTTTACCCGTGCCAACATAATCTGTAGGAGATACATTTTTTTCCCCATTATTCGATATTTCTTTCCTTGCCCAACTCATCTGTATGACCTACATTTTTTTACATTCTTCGATACATATTTTCCAGGTACTAGTTATCCGCTAGGATAACTAGTACCTGGAACGGACCATGCCCGACCTTCCTCGACCCTTCAGTTCAGTCTGTTCCTGCTTCTCAGCCAGTTCAGTGCTTCGTCATAGCTACCATGTCTTCTTCTGCCGAGAATTTGTCGTGTTCCGCACACGTGGCGTTCGCTGCCGCCGTTCCCGTCACGCTGGAAGACATATACATTTTGTGTCAAGACGAACGATCCCTAGTTAGTTATTTAATGAAAACAAATTCCCCTTGTTCAGTCATCTCGGAAAACAACCGTCCCGCCAAGAAAGAAAAAAAAAATCCTCTACCCAGAAGATTTGAACGACTCGGATTTCTCTTAAGTTCTATATTTCTGGACGACTAGCAACATCTCCAAGGTAAGGTTATCAATGTAAATGCACGTTATTCTAATTATTTTGCCAAAATTAAGCACGCCATTGTTATTTCCGCTTTGCTGAAGTCAGGCACGCTCAACACATCCGAACATTCACGTTCGCTAGAAGTCCACGTGTTCGAACGCAGTCCATGTGTTCGAGCAAACAACGTGGCCTTGACTTTAACCAATGTATTCTCGGAAATATTCATTTTGTTTAGTTATCAGTAAGGATATACGGGTGCCAGCCATATTTATGGACAAGTTATATTGGTTAGATATTTATTGTTAACTTACTACACAGGGGGGTCCAGGGGGGCGAAGCCCCCCGGCCAGGTAAGGACATACAGACTTAGTTTGGTTAGGTCGGTTCCTTTGGTTAGGTAGCAATCACTGTTAATATACTATACTGGGGGTCCAGGGGGGCGAAGCCCCCCGGCCAGGTAAGGACGTGGAGACTAACTATGGTTAGGTTGGTTCCTTTGGTTAGGTAGCAATCACTTAATATACTATACTGGGGGGTCCAGGGGGGCGAAGCCCCCCGGCCAGGTAAGGGCACGCGGCCTAAGTTTGGTTAGGTTGGTTCGTTTGGTTACGATCACCGGAGCTCCTACAGTTTAGTTGGAACAGGAGCTCCTACAGTTTAGTTGGAACGGGAGCTCATACAGTTTAGTTGGCCACTGGTTTTTTTTGCTTGGGTTTCGTGATTTTTAGTTTTAGTGTTCATTGCCGTCGTTTGGTTAGCCTAACACAACGGGGGACGGGACCTCCTACATTTTTGTTGGTACGTGAGCTCCTACAGTTTACTTGGCAACGGGTTTCGTCTGCTAGGGTTTTGTTGTTTTTCGTGTTCATTGTCGTCATCTGGGTTTCCCCCCACCCAAAAACCCCGGTTCCCAAAAGGGTCCCCCATTATCGTTTTTATAGGTTTCGGGGTTTTTAAACCGGGCGCCAAAACAAAGCGTCCGCCATCTTGTTTGTATTGCTCCGCATATTCCATAGCACAGACGAAACCCGTGGTCAACTGAACTGTAAGCGCTCCAAATTTATTTTCTTTTTATTAACAATAATTATTAATTTTCCTTCCATTATTCCTAAATGAGTAAAATTTATTTCCTCTTCATCACAACAAGTTCAATTAATTATACTACTGGTATGTTAAAATAAAATATCAATTAAAAAAGTGACAATAGCTGCTAATTCATTTCCCTTTTTACAGTATTCTATTTTTAGCTTTTTTTTTATTCCATATGACTTTAGCTACTTTTGCAAGCCTATCTAGCGACATTTGAAAATTTGAGTTGGCAGCCCTGTCCCTGTCTCCCCCTCTTCTGCATTGGGTGCCCTCTTAGATATGGCTGTTAGTGTTGCGCCTTGCTGCTCGGGTGTCGCGGTCCGATGAGTAATCATTGGCTCTGTATTACAATCTGTTCCTGCAGCAGTTAGGTGTCTTTGGCAGTAGGTTGAACCCAACGTTCTTTGGAAGCTTGAATTTCAAGTTGGTGGGCTTGTAATGTGTGAACTGGTTTTGCTAATGAAATCATGAAAGATGTATGGTTAGATCTCAATATGACTTGAGTGTAGGGGCTAGCGTTGTACAAACTCCTGTTAGCACATGTGCTGACTGCCATTATGATAGGTGCATCATTTTTCTAGAAGTTTTGCACAGAAACAATGGCAAGATTATTTCACAGGTACATAGTTGCTTATTCTCATTGAGTAATCCATATGCCAAGTGGTACAGTTGATTGTGATATGTACTATAATGATAGTACAACTCTCTCTCTCTCTCTCTCTCTCTCTCTCAATTATCACAGAGTTCAACTACATGGCTTCTACCATTTATATGACTGCATGGTAACTGTTGATTTCTTTTTACAATGCAGGTGGGAACTTGGAAGGTCATCAGCAAAATGGATTGATTAGGTGTATGGTACCTTCATAAAGTACATACAGAAGGATGTGACTTGAAGAGACTCTTGCTTGAAGGCATGGACGGCACATGGGAGAAGACTTCCCTTCTATTCCGCAATTTAAAAAGTGGGCCAGGGTTAGAATGATTATCCTTGGCTAGGACATCCCAAAAACACCGTGTAATGAAGTGGAAGCAGTATGCCAGCTGTGCAAATGAGCAGAAATGCCTTGTGTACCTCCACTACTTGGTCAGGTATGTTGAATACCTATTAAATGCACAAATCCCTTTCCAATGGAATGAGTTAAATGTTATGGTTGCCTAAATAATTTTCATATTCTGTATATGCTGTATATTTAGTTCTTTTATGGAAATAACATGATGATAATGGATAATCCATTCTCAGAGAGATGTGGGAGTTGGGAAGCTGTGGACATTTTGTTCACGGTGTTCAGTGCCGGGGGATCTGGACAAGGTTCTCTTGTCTGGAACCTCTGAATCTGCTACACAGGTTTCCTGATGAACACACCAGATTCTCTGGCTCAAAGAAGAGGAAAAGGGCTGATTCATTTTTGTTGTATGCTTTTTATTATCGTACAAGGAATTGCCATTGTAATTTTAATTCGTATTTCTCAGGTTATGAATGACAAGTGGGTTCGGCTCTCGTCAAGATGTAAGCAGAATCTTGGTAAGTAGTGGAATATTTGATCGTATGTAGTTTGCTTGTGTGGGTATATATGGCCTGTGCTCATTCAAGGAAATAATTCTAAAAGTATTTTCTTATTACAAGGGCCAAGAGAAACTGGCTATCTTCTTAGAAGATGGGTTTTTTTAACCATCCTCAATGCAGTGGCTATACATTAATCCATATTGTAAAGTTTTTCTTTGCTGTATAAAGGAAATATGGGTATATATGTAACAACTGGATGGATTCAAAGTTTGGTATAATGTAAATTTCCTGTAATCTTTCAGGAGGAGGTGAGGGATGTTCCTACTGGCTCCAATTCTTTTGGAGTTAATTTCTATCCTGTGGGGCTTATAAGTTTGGCATGCGACAAACGCTTTGTATTTACTGTGTAAGTATAGAGCAATGTGTTGCTTTTCATCTCTGCCACATCTGAAGTAGATCTTATGATGAATTTTTTTTCAAGCAAGAATAAAAATGTTTGGATATACTCTAAGAAGAGCTGAAGTATGGTGACACTTTATAATTGAAATACCTTTCATGCCTCAAGATATACAGTTTGTCTTTTCTGTTACAGTATTGTGTGTGAGAATTCCTGCCGGTGCTTGTCCTTCCTGGATATTTAAGGTGAGGATCTGTCGAATTCATGTGTGGTTTCAGTTACTTAAAATGATTAAATATCTTTCGTGGAGTCATTTGATGATGATAGTTAAAATGCTTTGTAATTTTATGACAAAAAGAGGAGTGTTTCCAGTTTTGAGGTAATACATACATTCGGCTAAAGTTCTTTTCATCAACAGGGGCTGAATGTGCAAGAATGTTAACAGTGCTCCAGAATATATAAGGTATGGCCATTCTTAAATTTTCATTAGTCTTATGCATGTCTAGGTTCTCTTTAATTTGTCAGTATTGCATTTAACAATTTTTTTTAATCCATTCATATGACTTGGACAGAGTATGACAGTACTGTATCACCTCTGTTGATTGATGCTATAAAACTTGTATAGTAAGTCTATACCAGTGCCTAAATTTACAGATCTTTCATTTTAACAATACAAAGTTTCATGATGACGTAATTTCTGTCAGATGGCTGAATCATGCATTCTGCCCAAGTGTTAGAAAATCCCTCTGACCTAATTAAAAGAGTTGTTTTTCATTTTTAGTTTTTTCTCCTTGTTAAGCCCATTCCATTTTTCCTTCCAAGGCTGTGTGCACCAATGTCCTTATATGCATGTGTTGTGTATTATGAGTGTCACAAAAAAGCAGACCTCTCACAGGACTACGAGCACAAGGTAAATTAGCAAAATTTAAGTAGTCCCAGTGAAGATGCAGGCTGAGGTTTCATAAGTCAAGCTGAAGGTGGGGATCTTGATTGGTTTCAGTCTTTTGATGGTAGTGTCCATTTCATAATGCTGTCCAGTTTTAGAAATTTCAATAAAATTGCCAAGCGAGGAAGACAATGGATAATTTTATATCCATTGTGCCTGTCACTCCCTGCCTATTAGACTTGTAATTTGAAAGTTTAGCTTTGCATTTGCAGTATTTAATTAGCATGATGACGTAATTTCTGTCAGATGGTTGGTTTTTAAACTTGATCCATGATTGAAACAAAGCCTGAAGGTTGCTATGCTTATAGTGATTGTATGACAGTGGCGTCCTCCTTTAATGTTTATGCATATTCTTTTCAAGGCTGTGTTGTCATACCTTACATGCACGTGTGTATGTAAATGCCATTCCTAAAAGCAGAATTGCATCTTCAGGCGGCCAGATTTAGGTGAGCAATATAATTTCAAAAAGGAGGGGGTTATTTATAAATACCAGGTTGGGTTTTTCTGAAAGTAAGCATGGATTGTCTGGGTTAGTTACTCTTATTGTAGCATTATGCATCATTCACATGTGAAACGTATATTTTGACTGGGAAGTTATTTACAGAGAAGATATTGGCTAAATTCATGTTAGTGAAATATGTTGTAGAGATTATCTTTTTTATGGATTGTCATTATGTAGTAGATTTCATATGCTGTTAGAAGGAGTAAAACTTGTGTATGTATATTATGTAACTTCAAATCCTGACCAGATTATTTTTTTCAATTACAGGTACTCCAGTTATGTCTGTAATTACTGTCGTGGTTGGTTGTGTACTTTGGGCCCTTCAGCGTGAAGCATAACTTCTCATTTTTGAGTTATATAGCCAAGTAAGTGTCAATGGATAATTTTTCACATACGTATATATGTATACAGATAGTAGACAGCCATTTGTTTGGAAAATTAGTGTATAGCTTTAATGATGACATAAATACTTCTTGAAAAGTAATGATAGCAGAAGTATTCGTACTGCCTGAAAAAATTGTTCAATGAACCACCAGTTTGAAGATGGCTGGAGCTTAATTGTACACCTTTTATTTATTTTTTTTCTTTTCAGGCAATGTCATAATGGAATGTACAAGGAAGTGGTCTCTATCTCGTAGGCTCCCTGTTGGTAAGTGTTCTGTCCCTGATTTTCATTTATTGATAGATTTTAACTTCCAAGGAAGTTCAGTATTTGTATGATGACGTTATTTGCTATCTGAGGTCTATGTTGACAACTCTATCCACCATTTGTTTGACTGATTGTTAATAATACTTGGCATGACTACCCAAGAAGGAATAGAGATAAAGGGTTCTTTCTATGTTTTCAGGTGTTGCTGTTTGGCCGTGTTCTTCCCCCTTGAGGATGCTGATTTATAAATATGGCATTTAAAAGTAGAACAAGACTTCAGGCAGCAGGACCATGGCTGTGAAATTGGTCATTTTATTCTAAAATTTGTACTTGTATTGCCTGGTTGAATAAATGTCATTTTGCTAATACTGTGTTTGCACTGAGACCCATTAGTTATAAAGTATATTTTCACTCACAATGACAAAACTTACACTACATAACAGTTGGTAAAGTATTTTTTTTATTTATCTAGTGGTAAAATACGGATAAAAATATTCTTGAAATCCTTTCATGAAACATTGAAGATTTTCTGTACCACATCTGGATGTTGTGGTCTTTTCAGGAAAGTTAACACGGGTGCTGAAGTTAATACTTGAAAATCCCAAGTTTATATGGAATTGCATGCCCCACGTCTGATTAGGGGCAATCCAGTGCCAAGTTCCCCACAGATGAAGTGACGACTGTGCTTACATTATGAAGTTCTCTAAAACGTACTATTTTAATTTGGATTTTGAGCTTTAAACTCCCAAATGCAAATGGAGTTTGACAAAGTTCGACTCTTATTCATCTTTTATCTGTTGTACCTTGTACGTGCATTGCTGACCCACGTTTAAAGTAAATATCAAGCATTCAAATTAAAGTTTATGGTAAAATTGGTAATTTTAGTTGTCCCCACTTTGGTCTGCATCTCTGGTAAACTTTTAGATGTACAGATAAACTAGGCTCAGCGTGAACCGCCGTATCGCATTAAAGTGTTCGAATGCGTAAGATATATTTATAGTAGAATTTAATTTGGGACATTCCGAAAGAATTTTATCACTAATACTACGAATATGAAACTTTTATTACTTGCAAGATTCGCCCAAGTTTCTGAACCTGAGCGATATGCAGTATAGTAGGTAGTCTTAAGCTGAAGTCACAGTTCTGCCTTGCGAACAGTTTTCTCAGTTGGCTGCAAATATTCCACAATGGCCAGAGATTGGTGCATGTTACTCCTGTAGATCATTGCAAGAGCGAGTTACGCATTCTTGCTCTTGTAAGAGGATTATAATACAACTGTAGTTTTAACTAATATAATCAGACACTTCTGTATCTGCTTGTAACAGTATAATATTGATAGAGGTATTATTTAAACCATTTAATTTCATTTTGCATAAATATATAAATCAGCCTTGCAGGAAATTTTTAACTATCTGGATGTAACCTCAAATTTGTCCATCCACCATTGCGAGCGCCTCAGTGGCGTGGTTGGGTTGGTGTTTGCTTCTCACCTCGGTGGTCGCGGGTTATATTCTCTGCCATTCCATTGATGAGTGAGAGATGTGTATTTCTGGTGATAGAATTTCACTCTCGACGTGGTTTGGAAGTCACGTAAAGCCGTTGGTCCCGTTGCTGAATAACCACTGGTTCCATGCAACGTAAAAACAACATACAAACACAAACAAGCCCTCCACCATTGAAGGGTTGAATAGATAAGCTAGCAGGGTCCCTCGATAAACTCAGCGAATTGAAAGTTATTCTGTTCCAGAAACACCGTTACATGGGAAGCTGGGAATTTAATAAATTTTCAGACGTTTTAATTACCCAAACTGCCAAGAAAACGTGACAGATTAATTATGTGAATAAGGATGCAAGAAAATAAGCCAGGGAGTATTATGAACATGCACTGCATGCCTTCAACAGCAATATCAGGAATAGCGTGTGTAAAAAGCCAACTGCTCATGTATACATTCATCATATTGCGACCTTTCTCCCCCTTTTTCTCGTGGGAAGAAAGAGAGCTATATTATGGTAGCTAAATAACCCAGCCTTGGCAACGGTAGGCTATCAGCAAGCATTGCAATATTTTTTGATTTCCAAGCAAGCACACCCGAACCCGAAGCTGTTGCCAAATGTTCGATGATGCCCGCACACGAGTGGATTGCCTACTCAACAGGCGATCAATCAAAAGCATGTCAACGAAACCATGTTTTTGACTGATCTGGCAGGAAAATCCTCGTCCTAATTTAGTTTACGAATTTAACCCATTAATTCGCGTAATTTCAGTTAATTTAACCTCTTTACACTCTCACAAGGCTTTCTGGCACATATGAAACCTGTTGATGGAGAAACATAGATAAGTACACATCAATTCTGCTTTCAATTCACTGTATACTGCCCGGAGGCCTTCTAGTTCCAGCATACAGCTTTAGAATCTATTTCTGCAGTGATCTGCCTTCGATTAAAGGGGCTTTAGCAAGCCGTAATGAAAAAAATGAAGGAATATAAGTTGACATCGTGTTAAATGCTTTATAATCAGACAGCGCATAATTAATTTGGCTACACGTGTTGATTTCTTTACGATCATATAGCTAGAATTACCACGGGAGATGAAGTTAAATCCTAAAGGCGAAGTACTAATCTGGGAAAATACGTACATTGTGATAAACGGGTTACGTGGAAAATTTACGTAAGCAGTCATTCCCCAAATGGGAAAATATGATCAAGTGACGTAGACCGAACTTGTGGAACCAGAGAGGTCACTCTGTACAAGACTTGTGTTGTTTGAAACTCGAAATCTTTCGCCATATCGGAAACCCACTAAAAAGCTGTTATAAGATAACCGTTTCTCGGTAAAAGTTTAAGCTTTGGGGTTTCTTTCCTACCACAACACATCGTCTCTGTTTTGTTTTTAAAAATCCGATCAGTAACACTGGGATTTACGTCCTAAAACTTACTTATAGCTAAATAGTGTTGCTGACAAAATTTAATATGAAAGCAGCACATTTTTTAAAATACTTTTTTTCTTTTTAAGATCACAACGTGGTGTTGTGTTCTTTGCTAATGAAACAAAGCGATAATTTCGTTTTTGAGTTTTGTCCATCAACTAAATTTGGAAAGACGTAGAGTAGAAGATTCAGACAATTTTGTCGAACTAGGAAGTAGATCTACAATAGAAAAAAATCGTAGAATTCAACGAAATCCGCATACAAGAGAGAGGAGAGAATTCAACGAAATTGCGTCATACTCTTATGTCCTAGAGAGAGAGAGAGAGTCTCTGAAGATTCAGACAATATTGGCGAACTAGTATACGTTGATCTACAATAAAAACATCATAGAATTCAACGAAATCCGCATACAAGAGAGAGAGAGAATTCAACGAAATACTTATGTCCTAGAGAGAGAGAGAGAGAGAGAGTTTCTCTTTCAGGAAAACACAGTAGTATCCCACACGTCATATACTCCTACTGGTATCGTTATGGGGCTTGGTGGGACCGTGGGGGTTGGGGTACTACTACTACCTACTGGTCGCCCGACGAGCCAGAGCCCAGAGGTGAGGATTGAGTAAGGACTGGGGGACCCAGCAAACAAATTTGGTGCCTTCATCCGTCCTGAGTCTGCTCTTCTTCTTCTGTCAGTTCGGTCACAAAAGTCGTCGAAGAAGATGCCGACCAAGTTGGAGCAATGCATCTTAGATCTGTACAACATCGGGGTGGTGAAATTCGGCGACTTCACCCTCAAGAGCGGCATGCAGTCGCCGGTCTACTTCGACTTGAGGATAATTATATCGTACCCTAAGTTAATGGTAAGAAGAACACGGCGACCTTGGCAGTATTACTCCTTTTTATTTGTTACTATATGCCCGTTTGGTTGGTGGGCATCCTGTTTGCTTTCTTGGTCGTGTGCTTGCTTTTAGCTTTATGCCTGCGAGTGGATGCGAGATGTTTTTTTGGGGGGTTGAAAATGGATGTAAGATGAAATCTTTTATATTTCTTTCCAAGATTCATGGTTGAATTTTAGACAGCTTCTCTGTATTATACAGTTAGACTGTAGTGAATTAATTTACTAAGCCTTATTATTCAGGTCGTATCATTCCCCCAGTCTCCGGTGAATTTATGGACCACATTTTTTAAAAGCTAATATTCGTTAACTAGCAACTAGCCAATGATTTTAATAGGCCTTGAATGGCCTTGACATACTCTGCGGATACGCCCCTTTTGACGTAAGAATCACCTTACGTAGGCCTTAGTAGCCGGCTTTTTTCTTTTTGTCTTTTAAGGGGAACCCGGTTATGAGTTGGACCTCAATCGAAAAGATTTTTTATTTAATTTTTATTTTTTTTAAATCGTAAATCACAACTTGAATGAAATGTGTAAATTGTAATTACCAAGACGTGGCCTATCTTAACCTAACCTTGTGGCCAGGCCCTACCTAGTTAGACTGTTCTTCGTAGGACACTCCCTTGGCAGCAGGTGAAATATAGGCCAGCTGTGTTTACAGGGATGTATATTCTAATCTATCTGTTGGATGTCATGCTTTACCTTGGGGAAGGGGTGACAGGTAACTGTATCCCCCAGTGGAGCTGCTCCTGAGAATTAATCACAAGACTGGGATGTATGATACTATTTTTGACACGTGTAGAATGACATTGTTAGATGTAAGAAGTAATATGGTGTTGAAGCTCTTTAATTGTAAATGAATGTCATAATAGTACAAAGTATAGCGGAGAATCCAAAACTTATCAGGGAAATCAGATAGGGTGAAATACCGAATGGCCAGCCTTAACCGTAGCGTGACCACCTTCCCGAAAAAGTACTTTAACACATCCTGTAACCCAGGATAGACATTAGTCAAGAGCCAGCACAGCAGTGCTCGTCGAAGCAACTTTGAGGCCCCTACTTTCCTCTCGAAGTAAATTTTTTTCCCAAGTCACAAATTAAAGCCATAATTTCCGATTTTCGGGAAGGTGGTCGCGCTATGGTAGAGGCAGGCCATTCGGTATTTTACCCTATCAGTGCCGAGATGAGAGATAGCATTGAGTTAAACCTAGATTAACCTTGTTCACTTAATTTGTATTGATACGGAATTATTGTCTAAATGATCTGTACTCAGAATTTCACCAATTCCTTGAGGTTGATGTCTTATTTCAAGACTTTGTTGATAAAGCAAAAAGCAAGGTTTCTGAAGGGCCTTACTGTATAAGCTGCAGTATATGCGTATGTGTACCTACTCTAGTCTTGAAAACTATTGGTTTAAATAATTTAGGTAATGAATAGTGCTAATGAGAATTTAAATATTTACAAAAATATTTATATATTTAGTTAATATTTTTATCTTTTTTTAAGTGGGAATGTCATGACAGAATGTTAGTGTAATATGTCCATATTGGTACCATATAGTAAGTTTTGTATTTGAAGTTGCTTCTAATATTTTATAAGGCCAGAAAATGCACCAAAAATTGAAGAGAGTTATCCACTTTTGGACTGGGAAATGGTATGGGAGAGCATAAACAAACCTTTCATTGGTATCATGGAAAGGGAGTTTGCCTTTAAATATGCACATGGAACCTTGGCGACCAACAACCGGCTAAAAATGTTAAATATAAAAAACAGTGATAGATTTGTCATTGTGAAGATGTTGAATACACCTTGCATAATTTTTACTTTTGTAGTCACATAAAAACATCATTGGGGTATTTCAAAAGTGTGCTATTCAATACTTGTAAAATAAATAGAGATATTTTTTTTAAAAACATTAATGTTCAGTTTCAATTATAGGACTAAAAAGGATCTTAATAGTGCCACTGTATTAATTGTAGGGTATTTATATGCTGTTTGGGTCAGTAAAAAGAAACATTACACAAAAGAGGAAACAGATGCCTTTATTAAAAGCAAATTTTGTTATGATAGGTGGCTATTAAAGAACAATTACAAAGAAAGAATAAAAAATATTCTCACAATAGAGTACATTAATTACTGTTTTTGAATAGCCAGTATTAATTGTGTAAGAAATATCACAATTAATATCTAGTGTTAAGAAAAAATGTTTTAAAGTCTAGTTAATAATAAAAAATAAAATCCAGTATATAATTTGTAAATATTGTAGGTGAACATTTTTGTAATATTTTGTAATACCTTACTTATGTAAATGACATGTAATATTTTTCTAATAAAAGTTAAAACAAAATTTTTTGTGCCATCTATATGTTAAACCTGTAAGAGAGGTTACATTTTTTATTGAAGGCCCTGCCATTGGAACACTAACAAGTTGATATAATTTATTACAGGAGACTGTCGCAGAATTAATGTGGGGAGCACGACCATGTAAAGAATATGAACTGGTGTGTGGTGTTGCCTACACCGGTCTCCCAATTGCAACTGTCATTTCTACTAAACAGGTAAGCATTTGCTGTATTCATACCAGTAGTACAGTTTATTGATTTATTTATTATGGCCACTAAAACTGGCGTCACAAACAGCACAGTGCATGTGATGCAGGTGAAAAGAAACTTTTACCATAAGCGATTTAAAATACTTGATCATGGCTTCTTCCTTCAGTACAGTAATCTATTTCATTTTATCAGGACATTCCAATGTTGATTCGCCGGAAGGAGACAAAGGGTTACGGGACCAAGAAGTTAGTGGAAGGTAACTTCACAGAGGGGCAGACATGTCTCATGATTGAGGATGTTATTGTGTCTGGGAGTTCCGTCTATGAGACCGCTGAGGTATGCGATTCCACTGAGGCTGTTGCTGCGAGTGGTAATTACTTATTACAGTATGCTAAATTTGTTTGTTTGTGCAGCTTATTTCTTGTTAGCAGAGATTCATTTTATGTGCTTTATCTCTCCTCCATTTATTTCTGTATCATATCTAAGTATTTAATTCTGAGATGGGTATTCTGGCAGAATATACTCTTAAGATAAAGTGGTGAGAACTCGTCGTATGCTTGTTCTCACTTGTGACAAACTTGATGCAGTATGAAAGCATCGATGGTAAAATGATATAAACCGATGGCCACCATCTCCCTTTCTCTGTACATTTCCAATCCATCACCCACAGATATTTTGTCTTGAATTATAGTTAGGCCTCAGACTTTGTAGTTTTCAGTACCCTGTAGCCTAACCCTTAGTGTCTTGATTTCAGAACACTAGATTAGGAGAATGTGTTAATTAATTTTGTTGTTTTGTGTATACACTTGTAGATTGAAAGAGATAAGAAGCGTCTCGTGTTACTTTTTCTTATTATTTTCCAGACTTTGAGAGAACTAGAACTTGATATAAAAGATGCAGTCGTGTTCCTAGACAGAGAGCAAGGGGGTGCTGGTAATCTAAGGTCCATGGATATTAATGTTGTGTCTGTTACTTCAATGACAGAGGTGAGTAATTTTGGTACTTTAGGATAAGATCATTCTTAAAGTTGCAGCATTAACTTTTACGATTCCGTTTGGGTCCTTTTCAGAAACATTTTTTACCAGTCATATTTCACCGTGGAGAGGCGTTTAAGTATTTATTATATTGTAATTGTTCTCCTCAGATGTTATTTTCTTTACATTGTTCATCAAAGGTGCCCAGTATGTAGTTTTTCAATATTAGATAGCAGCAGACATGCCCAGTTCAGAATGTATATACAGTACCGTATACTATTTTTGAAATTGTTTAGACATGTATTCATTGGTGTCACTTACTCTATATTTGGTACATTTGTATGGGTAGTATGGCTTTTTCTTTCTAAACCCGAAATGAGTTACCAATAATTTGTGAGGATTCAGTCATGAGGACTTTGTGCCAAGTCGTTATGTAAAATCTGACGATTTTGTCTTAAACTTGCAGCAAGCCACGATTGAGTGACAGTGGTTGCATTGAGGCTTGAGAAGCTGAGTAAGTGAAGCAAGCATATGAATGCATGCTGCCCAGTTTTATTGGAACTGTTTACATGTTACTCCAGGATACATAAAATCCTCTTAAACTAACCAAACTAAAAGCAGAAACTTCTTAAGACATACATAATAAGCTTAACATAATTATCATTGTCTCTTGAACAAGTCTAAGTTAACCAAGACTATATTTTGCAGTAAATGGGAAGCTACTAAATAACATACTGTTCATTCTCCAGTACGTATACTCTAATCCGTTGTACATTTTTATTGTACCAAGTAAATTTTACCTGATTTTAGATTTCCAAGTGTACTTAGCAAGTAAAGAAAACTTTTTTTTTTTTTAATTTAAATCTAGAGTTAACTGCATTCAGAGTTCACAGTATTGATTTCTTACCCCCAGAAAGTAGTTTTCATAAATACTGGTAGTCAGGGGTACGGTTTTTTATTTTTACAATTTAGTTAGTCTTTCAGTATGTTTACAATTGTCACTGTGTACAGATTATGACACTTGTACACACATTTTGGTTTGGAAAGTGCCATTAACAAGTGTGTTATTGAAAAAGAAACCCACAAAATCACATTATAACTTGTTTACTTCTAAGTATTTACATTTAATTATACTCCACACTTGTGTACTTTCAGAAGAAAACTGAAAGAAGTGTGTTATTATTACTTTTTTTACTTACGTATTTGAAGATGCTTGTAGTAGTTTTGCATTTTATTTTGCATCCATTCCTTCTGGCCTCCTTCTGCTAATATGATAACCAACATCAACTTTCGTTTCACCTGTCATAGTCCAAGGCTTACAAGAGACTACAAATTTAGCTCTTGGTTTTATTCATTTACATTACCGTAATTTATTTTTATCCAAATTGCTCATAACAGGTTATTGTCTTTTCTTGGAATTTTATGTCCATAGGCTTGAGCAGCACTTGTATTTTTACTTACAACAGATGATGTCCATTTTACTCAAACACGGCTGTGTGACACAGGAAATTTCTGATTCTGTCCTCGAGTTTGTGAAATCTAATACAGCCACATCTATAGTCTCAAAGAACAGGACAGCGTGCAATATTGGTAAGTTTTGACCTCCTATCCATTGTTTACCATATACAGATAAGAGTTACAGTTGAGGACTGATTTGAAAAAGAGACTTAACTTGTTCATGGCTTTATGTAGAAAAGCAACACTTCTTTACTAATGGTTACAGATGTATTACATACAATGAATGTCTTTATTTTTGGAACAGAAAGAGAGATTGCAGGGATGTAGTGTGTATATTTATTCAGGAAGAGCACATGATGTTGATAGAGAAGTAAGTATGATCTTAACACCAAATGCAGAAATGGAAGTGATGGGCTGGGAAACAACGACCAGCAGATCACTGCTTGCAAGATTTAAATAAATTCAATGTAATTTGATTAATTTAGTGAGCTATGCACCAACAAATAAATTCTGAAGAATTAAAATTCAGAATGTTGCATATGGAATACCAAAATAAGACGTGTGTGGTTATTTTTGTTGATATGAATGCAAAACTAGGAGTGAAAGATGGCAGCATCAAGGTTGTTGTGGGCAAGAGGGGCTTGGGTGAGACTAAAAATGAAAATGGGAACAATTTATTAGGTATTGTGCTGTAAACAATGTGTCATAATTAAAGTAGTACTCCTCCGAGATGAGGATATCCTTAGGTACACTTGGTCGTCTCCTTAAAACCAAACAGACCACAAAGCCATTAATTGACAGAGTAAAAGTTGTTGAGAGCTCTTTGAGGAGATGGTGGCATTGATAATTTTTTGTTTCTACACTAGAGTTAAACCTATCAAAAAAGTTAACGGAGTACTTAAGTTTAATGCAATAGAGCTTCTTTATGGTAAACTTGAGAGCCTTTTGCACATAAATGTGTTGGTAGATTTGCAGTTTTAGAAACCATATCTGAAGAGGTGCATACAGTCAGTGAGGACTGGATTAACATCAAGAATGTATGTCAGTCTACTGAAAAAGAAGTAGCAGTGTACAGTAAATACTAAAGATATAGTTTTGTTAGGAGAACTAATTCTAAGAAGAAATTTAGTCAGAATTTGCTCGTCAGTTTTGATATAAATTTCTTTGAAGGAAACTTGACAATTATATAATGTTAAAATGTTACAGGAACTGATGTGATGGATAGAAAGAAATGCTCCTTGGAGTTGCGTATGTCAACAACTAGTCAGCCATTGACTAAGAGGCTTTTTGAAATCATGATTGCTAAGAAATCTAACCTATGTGTGGCAGCAGATGTGACAACTTCGGAGGAGCTCCTAACCCTGGCAGAGAAGGTAGGTAGGTTTTTAAGTTGATGTGGTAGGAAAATGTTAAACTGGATGGCATTTGTCAGGATGTTGAGTTTTAATCACTAAATTTTTATAGGGCATATTTTCACTGTAAAACTATAGCAATAGCTTCAAAAAATATACTTAGTTTGCTATTAATTTCCTGAAATGGGTGAAAATATTCTTAATTCTGATGAGGTAAACATTTTGGAGGGGATATGAATAAATTTTTGACTGGTCTGCAACAATTTATAAGGTTAGCAGAGCCTTGCAAATTTCTATTTCATTATCAAGACCAAGTTTTAACAACCTTTTTGAAAAAGTTATTTTGATAATTCTGGAAATAAATGTAAATTTCAATTGAAGTCGGCTAAGTCAGTATATTTATTTAACAATAATTTTCTATTGTTTTTCATTTTAGCTTGGACCTCATGTCTGCTTGTTGAAGACTCACATCGACATTCTCACTGATTTCAGCAAAGATACAGTGGAAAATCTGAAGAATCTCGCTGCCAAACACAACTTCTTGATCTTTGAGGACAGGTGGTTGTTTACATCATTTCTTACTTTTGAGGATGAGTTTCTTGCTAGTGTAATACTAACTTATTTCATAAACAGACTTATCCTAATCATGTATTTAGTTTATCTTAAGGTAGAGGAATAGTTGGACAACATAGTTGTAAATTTAAGAGGACCAGGACGAAGACTGATAGTAGGATAGCTGTGAAATTATTGAAAAGGGTGTAGGAAAATGAAGAGAACTGTCTGTAACTGTCTGTTATTTGTAAGGAAATTAGGTATTATATTGGGTAATTAATATTTTTTGTGATAATCATTTTTTATCAAGAACTACACACAGTAATCATATTTCATAACTGTCCCTTCTTGGTACTTTTTTTACATTAAGAAATATAAAATTTGACTAAATTGTTCTATTGATTCAATGCTCTTTTATTACAGAAAATTTGGAGACATTGGAAACACTGTAGCTAACCAGTATATTGGGGGAGCGTACAACATTGTTGACTGGGCCGATTTAGTGACTGCTCACGGTCTTCCAGGAGATGGAATCATTAAGGGTCAGTCATTTTGGTATTCTTGTTGGAAAATAAGATACTTTCTTTAAACATGATTGTGTGACATTTTGTCAGTAGAATAGTGCATCTTTCTTGAAGAGTAAACGGATGTATATACTGTATAAAAATACAGCAATGTTGACTTCCTGTCTTAGTTACAATTGGATGTCATGAGATGTCTTGAATTAGAGACAAATCTTAATTATTTCAGTTTGTTTATAACAGGTAAACAGCCATTAATAGAAAAGTCATTCAACTTAACACTTAAGATGGGATATAAACAAACTGCATACCAAGGATGATGGAATACAAAGGCAGTGGAAATGTAGGGTATGATATGTTGAAAGGGATATACTGAGGACATTTTTGGCCTTATTTGAAAGGAGTATCTTACTTTTAAATTTCTTCTTTGATCAGGTTGGTGCTAGGTTTTTCTGACTTATTTGTAAACATAATAATTGTATTTTTAAATTTTAGGTTTGATGTCATGCACCAGCGGACGACCTCGTGGCTGTGTTCTGGTGTCCCAAATGAGCTCCACAGGTGCCCTAACAACCCAGGAATATGTCAGTGGTATGTCTGTCTTTATCAACTACATAATTTGAATTGGCTAATATGCTGTTATCCTGTAGTGAACTAGCAATCAATTTCTTGTCTATAATTGCATCACATAATACCATACTGCATGAGAGCATATAGGCCACATAGCTGTTATTTTAGTGTAAGCAGGAGTTGCAGGCTTTTAAGGAAGGTGGAAATGCCAGCTGTATAGGTAGTTTGATGGAAGTAAAAATACCAATAGTATAGATAAACATTGTAATTACCAGTTCACTAGCCTGTGTACTGTAGTTTAACAGTATACTGTCATTGAACTTTACTTATTGTTTATTTTATATTATCTATGAACGAACTAGAGACAGTGCAAGAAGTAAATTAGCTGTATTTATTAAAGTGACAGTGACATCACTATGTAGAAAAACACGCAAACAACTAAAGATGTATTTAGACATGGGGTTGGGACCAAGCAGTAGCTTATGTAATTGTATGCACAGACCTTCACTGCTACATACTACATCTGGAGCTTGAAAGAATTTTCTTATAAAAAATATATATAGGAGAAAGATACTTAAAAAAGTAAGAGTGTATGTACAAGTGTTGCATGTTTTCATACACATTCATTGCACCATGTATTATTGTTAACTTTTAATAGCCAAAGGGTATATAGCCAGGTACTTTATACTACATTCAGAGGTCTTGTGCAGGAGTTCAGCATTATCAAATTACTGTCTGGCATTATATTACTATCTGGAGCTAAGAAAGGATTATGAGAAGTTTAACCTTCCAGACATATTTCATTGGAGACAAATCGCATCTAAGATCCCAGGAAGTATAGTTTTGTATTACATAGCTGATTTGACTATGAACAAATTACTAACACTTTCACTGCTAATAAAGAAAAATTTTTATTGTTAACATATTGGTTGTGGATTGAAGTTAAAACAAAATTGCTGTAAATTGGTTGTATCTATGAAACTTGAGAACAGTGTTTCTTGTTAGACATCAGTTAAATTTGGTTAATGCTAGTAACAATAACGAATGTATCTATGGCCTCGTCAAGCTGTACTCCTCATGGCGTACAAGCAACTTTCGTCACAATATTCCATTTATGATTATTTTATGTATTGGTCAGCATGCAAGCTATTCTCATCCATGGAAATCTGTAATTAATTTACAAAGTTGTAATTTCAGGTTGTAAAAAAATTGCTGAGCAGAATCAGTACTTCGTTGTTGGCTTTGTATCTCAGAGTAGTGTCACTGATGATCCGAGGTTTGTGGTGTTCACACCTGGGGTTCAGTACAATAAAAAAGGAGATGATCTTGGGCAACAGGTAAGTTCATGTGGCAGTATGTCTACCAGGCTTTATAAGATTTTATTTATAGTTGGGCTAGAAAGTTAGTATTGGTAACTCAGTTTTAGCATACATAGTTTTTTTAATCATTAATTTTATTGATCATTAATGTTTTGAATGAGATTTTGTTTGTCTCTGTGGTTTGCCTAGATTTCCATACCAGGCCTTTCATTCATTTAAGCACATTAATGGTGATTACAGGAATCCTTTGAGCAAGGGTTTTGGATGGTGTAGTCTAGTCCAAGTAACCAAATATTTCTCTAGTGGGTTTAAGATATGTTGATTTTCTGTCTGGTGTAGGTCTTCAACTAGGCATTCTTCGCGATTTTCTGGGGCATCTACTGGCCTATAATCTGGCTACTCTACTTCTCTGTATACCCCTTTTCTGATTAATTGCTCATTTCCTCTGATCCCCAGCCCAGATATCTTAAGTCTTTGAAGTCTGGATTTTAAGATTATTGTGGGCTAAACTGTATTTTCTTGTTATAAAATATAATAAATTGAAGAATGCTTTTTTAGGTGTAATTTTTTTACGTTGAAAATCTTGTCTAGACATTGGCATTCGACTGTAGTATAATTTAAACCTTATCTTTCATTAGCGTAACACAGTAAAGTAGTGGAGTAAACAATATAAAATATTGCTAATTGCTGCTCTAACCATGGGACTTGCAATGGAACCAGGAAAGGTCATTACAGCATATTGTACAGCTAAGTGGAAAGACGAGGGAGCAGATGAAAATTGTTAGTATGTAATCTCATATAATATTTAAGTCATTTAGGTAAAATCATCTCAAATGTATAGAATGTATATCGGTGCTTAATTCTCTCCTTAAAGTATAATACTCCCCGAGTGGCCATCATGGAGAAAGGTGCCGACATCATCATCGTTGGGAGAGGAATCACTCAAGCTGATGATCCAGTAGCTGCTGCAGTTAGGTATAAAGAAGATGGCTTTGAAGCTTACTTGGAAAGAGTTTCGGAACAGAACTGAAAAGTGCTTTATGAGGGCAGTATTGTACTCAGTGACAGGAATTTTTAATTCATTAAAATCTCCTGGGAACAGCTCAGGACTTTACCATGTGGGCACAAACTATTTTGCAAATGAATTTGAATTATAAATGTCCCTTTCCATGGCACATAGAAAGTTTGTAATTTAGAACAGTCAAGTACTTTTGTAGTGAAGGTTTGACCACTTAATGATCTGTACGAGTTTTTTGTAATTTTGATAACCGAATATTCAGCAAGATTCTCAAATATGTCACACACGTGGCTCAAAGAACTGTGGACTTTCATTACTGTATTGTAAATATTGTGACAAAAAGTTATATAAATATCCCAGAAATATTATTTGGTTTTTAGGTAGGTAAAGGTAGTTATTTTTGTATGACTTGTTCTTTACGTTATCATTTGCTTATATTTTGTCCAGTTGTCGTAGATTGCAAGTTTTTTAAGGTGCTGCAATCATCCAGTACACAGGTACAATGTCTGCGCATTTCCATTATTTTTGTATTGAACATGTTTTTAATATGCATTTTTCAACATTCCATTGCTCAAAGTTATTTGGGAGTACAAGAAATGTGATGATTTTGAAAGTTCCTTCCCCCTTGCTGGTCTTTTCTTTTGTCTTGACTCTCCTGGTTCTCTGTTGTTAATGTCACAAGGCTTATAGATTCAGGTTAATCTTAGTCTGATATTATTAGAGTGCTTGATTTGAAATATTGGAGGGGCACTGTAATTTTGGAAATCTCTTCATTTTAGCTCTTGTTAGTTGTACGTTAACTCTTTAGGAATTGGGATTATAGTAAAGATCAGATTGCAATGCTTTGATGGAAATTATAGTGATTGGATAGTAGTATATTTAGAAATTTTTATGCTATAGGATGGAATATAGTTAGGCCAAGGGCCAAGCACTGGGTCCTTTGAGGTCATTCAGCACTGGAAAGGAAATCGAGAGTAGGTACGTATATTTGAAAGGTGTAACAGGAGGAGAACCTCACAGTTTTACTACTATTAATATGAAGTGATGTTGAGAGGGTGGATAGCGAGATGGATGAAATATGTTGTTGTTTGGTAGAGATATTACTTAATCAGCTCAGAACATCTGTTTAGCAAGACAAGAAATTTAGGTTGAAGGTAATTTAGTAATTGAGAGAACAGTAAACACAGTATCTTTGACAAATCTGACAAGTTCTCTCTTCCTTTTGAAATAGATTAGTAATGGATTTGGCATTTCCAAGACTAACCAGGTGTTAAGTTTTGAAAAAAAGTTTAGATTTCATTTGCATGTCACAAAACAGCACTGTAATCTTTAAGAATAGTTTTAGCTGTGAAGTTAGTAATGCTAAGAGAATTTTACCAGTGTACAGTATCATCTTTTTAGTTTTAAGGCTCTAATAAACCAGTATTGTGTAAAATTTGGGAAAATTTTAATAAATTAACAGTATTTCAGGATGTAGTCTTTACAGTATTAAACCTTGCTTATTTTGAAAGTATGTCCTTGCATGTGAATCGTTTAGTTTTCCCGACACGAATATTAGGGCTTTTGATGAAAAGACTACAAAATCATCCCAGTCATGGGCCATGCTAAATGGATCCTGGCAGCGTAAGTGATTGCTTGTGAAGGATTCCTTTTCATTGAATTTTTAACCACTATCCAATTTTGTAAGTTATGAACCAGCAGAATCAAGTTATAGTTTAGTTAATGGATGTATACTGATGAACTTTTTAACAAGGTCTAGGTAGGCTTCTGATCATATGTTTCTGTTGGACAAATATTTCTGTATTTTAGCTGTTATAGAACTATTTTGTTAAGCCTTATGAAATATATATTTTATTATAAAGATGTAATGTCATTTATATCTCAATTAACTGGTTAACTGTACTAAAGGTTTTGCTATAATAAATTTAATAATAAAGTTTTCTCATGAATATCCACAAATATAAAATGTTTTGTCTCCATTGATGAACTATGCTGTATTTTTGACTAACAAGAATTTCAACTTATGGTACAAAATCAACTAGCACCAAAATCCAATATAACCATTAAAAATAATGACAAAACTGTGAAAAAGGATATTCCAAGAATAATACACAGAAAAGGTTTACAATACAAAAATTATATTTAGAAATTTATTGTAGAAAAGATTTCTCAATATTTTCTTAACCTAAATATAACTTACTCTTCACAGTCTGGAATGATCTGCTATCTATGATCATTCATACCATAATCATACATCTTCATTAATAACAAAGAAAAACAAAGTTCCATAATATATAAAACATCCAGTTCAATCACAAAGTGGCATTTATGGTCGAACTGAAAGAGGGAGAAGCCGGGAAGGAAGGTTACAGTCCTATGCGCGGTTGTATTTGCCCCAAATGTGAAGCATGAAGACTGTTGCTATGAAGACCAAGGAACCAACTAATACAGGGAGTGGGCCGCTGGAAATGAAAAAATATATTTCAGAATATGATGGCATTGCATGAAAAAAAAAAAAAATAGCATAATAAGGTCTCACAAACTAATAATTATTCAAACTAAACTAAGCACCTAAGATTCATTATTTTTAGCATGTTTATGACGAATGTCCGGCAGTAACACCCTGACTGCTTCAGAGGTGCAGGAAGGCATATGGGAGAGCAAGACACTAAGCACTTCCCGTTTAGCAGTTTTCACGGGTCAATTGCCGGTAAGCTGTTTAACCAAAACATTCCTCCTGGTCAGGATGCATCTGGGTGACAGCACAATGGCATGGTTAACCACCCATAATAAATCTGCTTTGATAACTGACTTCAGCGAGGGCTAATTGTTCCTCTGCTTATTGACAAAACCCACACCAGATGTGTGCCATCCATCAACACCCCAAAACCAATCTTGAAATAGCCTTCTTGTAGGCCTGGCAGCGCTGCTTAAAATCCCATATGTGCTCAGAAAACATATACCCCCTTCCCTTACATCAACTGTTTGGCAACCTATGCAAAATCTTTCTATCAATGGTTTAAACAATGAATGTGCAACAACTATTTTCAAAACATGATCTGGTAATAACGGTAAATTCAGTCGGAAATGTTTTACATCGCATTTTACTTATAAATTTTGCCACAATTATTATGAATAAGAATTCACAATAAAACTGTTTATTTGGCCAACACACTTCTCCACAATACAATGCTGCTTTTCAATATGCAAGAGAAGACACTAAGAGTAAACAGCAGAGTTTGGGTGAATAAGTTGTAAATAACCAGCAATGTCATACGGGTTAGTGGTTGGCAGGACGACAACTGTGACATTATATTCATCATAAACCACAGAACAAAAGTTATTGCGTATCATGGAACTAATGTAATTTTTAAATAAAATCACCTTAGATTTAGGAAAAACTAAGCTACTTACTTTTGCAGTCAATTTCCAAAAGCTTGAAATTTCTATAAAGTCTGATTTTCCAACTTAATGGGCAGGGCTTCAACGTGAAAGTCACTGGATTCAACTTTTTTGTGTGCACAAAAATAAAGGCTACTGCTCATAGAGCAGCCCGAAATTATGCTCTAACTAAAGCTAAGTGTAAAGTACTTTGTATTTTACAATCATGATTTAAAAATTGTTTTAAAAATGTTCAACTGCTAAATCCAATGATGTACAAAAAGTTTGCTTTACCTATGTAACCAGTATGCTAAGTAAACAAAAATATTTTCTGGGCCTATAAAAGTTTGCTTGGTGGCGAAGATATATGACTACCGTACTGGCACACTCACCACCCTTCAAAAGCCAGCCAGAGCTAAACATATCAACATAGTTCTACAGCAAAGAACTAAAGTGGATATGGATGAAGGGTGGCACCCAGTACCATCAACAACACAGTGGATGATATACTAAAGTCTGTTCATTACAAATTATTGTCAAGCAAGACTGAAAACTCACACTTTGATTCCTGGAGAGTCATCTGTGTAAAACCTCCACATTCCACCAGTTGATGCAGCACTGCGGCCTGAGGTCGTTGCAGTTCTGCGTTGTCTTGCCGTAGAGCCGCTTCCACCGCCTGCTCCACTACGTACGGAAACTGTACGGGATGGAGAGCGTCCTCCAGCTCCCACGTTGGTTGAACTAGGAGAAGCAGGCTGTAAAATACAAAGTTAAATTTATACAATGTAATCTCAAAATTTAAATTCAATATTCATTCATCCCATACAGCCTTTCTCAATTATTACGGTAGAACTGCGTAACGCTGCATGAGGAATTACCTTGGAATCTGACTCCTATAGTATTTTAGTTGCATATCAAGAATTTACGGTTATTTTTTGTCGGTCAACTGTAATTAACCTCAGAACTGGTATGTTTTAGTACGGCAGCAACCCTGGAATGCTATCACACAAGAGCATGGTTTTAGGGGAGCTTTTGGTAAAAAGCGGAGTTTCCTACACCAGCTAGGTTAGATTAGTCTAGTATAGTTCCTTTTGTTATAGGTTTCCTTAGCCTAACCTAACCTAGCAGGTGAAGGAAACTCCACTTTTTACCAAAAGCTCCCCTAAAACCATTCCACAAAAACATGGCAGCCTGGTCTTTGTTCCAACAATTTCCCCTTCCCAAACTTCCCCACTCCCAAAGGGTTCCCAAACATGTTGGGTGGATAAGAGGTTAATAATAATTGACCACCGATAATCACCACTACCATCTTCATCAGCAACACTGAAGCAAAGGAAAAATAAATTTCTAAAGTAATAGTTCATGCAGAGCTATTCTGTAGTTTTACCATTAGAGTACTGCAAAATCTTATATTATCTCACCCATACTGCATTACATACACCCTCTTATATAGGTATACTGTTCAGTCAAAAACTTATCAATCGACAACATTTGCATGCTGTGCTTTTTCTTAGAAATGCCCATTTTATACCACATTTTTGTAACAAACCCACTACATTCTTCTTTTATCCCACCGTAAAAACCCATTCTCGCGCGAGGTTCTCCCCATGATTGTTACATAGTATGGTAGGCTAGGATTAGGAGGGTGCGATAGCACAAAAGCATCTGGCTGGTATGAACAATAAAGGGCAGAATATATGCACTAAATAAGCATAAAAAATAAATGAATGCTATTTTCTGCCAAAATTGGCTTTTAAACTATCACTGAGCAATCTGAAAACATGTAAAGGATATGGTCGCTAGAAGATTATATTGATAAAAGGTTATTGGCTAAATAATATAAAAGGTGTATATAGCTATACTGCAGTACAGACAAGATAATTTGAATGATTTACCTAGATTATGATAATTTACCTTTTTGGTCATTAATTTTACTATAGTCTCCAATGGGCGGTAGATCTAGGGTACCTATCCGCGGCAGCCCAGACTATGGCAGTTGCGGTTTTTCTATGCAGTTTTACCTACTGAACAAGAATTGTAAGTAATATTTATTCAGACGACTGTAATTAACCCCAAGGGGCCAGTACTAAACACGGCGAAATACATTGGACGCCCCAATCCCTAGTGGATGTCGTATCCGCGGTTACATTTCATGCAGGGTAATTCTAACGAATAGTTCCGCACGAACTGCAAGGAATGTAACTGTAGATACGACATCCATTAGGAGATGTCCAATGTATTTCGCCGTGTTTAGTACTGGCCCCGGGGGGTTAATTACTGTCATCCGAATAAATATTACTTTAAATTCTTGTTCAGTAGTAAAATAACATAGGAAAACGTCAATTGCCATAGTCTACGCCACCGCGGATTGCTTCTGTAGAAATACCCAATGGGCTTCCGCTGTCTTAGCTCCAGCCCTTGGGGATGAACGTGGAAACAAAAGATGGCAAATTATCTCATTATCTCTATAAATTTCTCAAATTATCTCACCTGTACTGCATTAGGTATACAGATAGGTACACCCTTTTCTATATTGTCGAGCCAATAGGGTAAACGACCATATGGCCACCTTTTCATTCGAAATTAGGCTACCACCTTTTTTTTTTTCCACTATATTATACCCCAATTAGTGAAACAACAATGCATTACCTACATCTTTCAACCTGCCAATCAAATGACTGAAACTTAATCTTTTGATTGGTAGGCTAAAAGTTGTAATTATATTGTCTCACCATTTAAATATCGAGAAAAAAAAGTGGCCATTTGGTAGTTTAACCGTATACTAAAATCATCCTGTGGCGATCTACTTTAGTCTGTATACTATTAACAAACCGACATATAGATTTTTAAACCCCCTCTCCGCGACGTAAAAATGATCAAAATTACTTTCAAATTCATTTTTTACTTTTCCTTTTTATACGTATTTGATGATACCGAACTGGTTAACATAACCTTCTCTTTTAAAGACTGCCCTAAGCTACAGGTTACGTTAAAGGTTACGATTACTCCGACGGGCAAAATATACAGTAGGAGAGGTAAAAATATAGGTTAGTGACTGTTAAAGATATTAATAACTAAAAGAAATGTAATACTAAATAAATTGTGCATACAGGAGAACAGTTATTAGTAGGTACTAGCAAATCTACCCGTCAGGTCTCTCCACCTGTCAAAACCAAACATTTGTAGATTTCGGTAAAAAATACTTTTCGTTGGCTACGATTAAGCAACATCTAGTTATTAATTGATAATACGTACAGAAAACTGCTTAAACATGCAAAAAAATAACACCAATAACAAGAAAGATCTGGACACTAACCATGTCTGTGTGATGCTGTCGTCTTAGTGGACGGTGCAACCCTCACTCGTCTGCCTCCACCAAGTTTGTGACACAAACACGTCATCTGCTGTGTGGAGTTGAACCCTTGGTTCTTTTTCGTACAGCCGTCACATCGTAATCTATTATATATTTTAATATGACTTGTACGGAAGTTAAGTAGTGTATGATATTATTATATAAAATATTTCATCATTATCTTCCCAAGATATTATCCCTTTGCGTATTTTCTATTTTATTTTTCTTAAGAAATTTTCCAGCAGACTTTGAGTTTGTTTCGCATTGTATGAATGGGTTTCTGTGCTTCAAATACAGTAGTAGATCTCAAAAACGTTCTTTAGTTTTGTTTAAACAAAAACAGTATCCTAAAAATTATTTTTTTATTGTTTTACTACAACTCGGAATTACCCTTTCCATGTCAATAGGTCTTTCATATATCCCAAATTAACCATCTCAAATGAGCGAGGTTTCTGTGACAATGGTGTTTTATTACGTCTTATCAAAATTACCGTGCTTTGACAACATTGTGAGTTAAATTAATTGTCTGCAAAATATTGTTTTATTGACGCATTCATACTTTAAACTGTATACGAAGAATTTGGCAATAACATCAGCTTTAGAAACTCATCCCAAAAGAGATTACTTGCGTGAATATGCTAATCGTGTTGGCAGAGGCATAAAATCTTTAATTGGCCTTTCTTGCCTTGCCTTTGCACTTGTAAAACTTTTGTTATGAACACAAAAGGCAACACGATTTCACTCGTTATTTTAAAGCCAACACAGGTATCAAGGGGATAATATAGAGCATGGAATTATGAATATTATTAGCTATGAATTAGTCATAGCAAACGGATAGTTATAAGCCAATAAATTAATGATTTACAAAATGATACTCAATGTCAATACGTCACACGCGTATTTATTGTGGTGAAACTTTTTGTAGTGTGTTTCTTTGATGTTCCATTTACAGGTAGAATGCATTGTGGAAGTTAACGAATAGATTTCTCGTCAGAATGTAATGTAGAAATTAATTATAAAATATAATAGAATACTGTTTATATGTGAGGATTTGTCAAACGTTTCAATCTCATAATAAATCCAAAACATTGCATATTTGTTCTTGAGTTACTACTTTCCTCTCTACAACTTGTAAAAGGTGTAAACAGGATAGCGATTTTGGCATTGCATACGGGAAATGTGTATATTTCTATTAAATATAATGAATAAATGTGTTTATTTATATCATGAATGAAGACTTATAAGATTTTTGACTGTTGATTTGACACAAAATAACCAAAAAACTGACCGAAGCCCTAACAAATACGCACCAAAATACTACCACAGAAAGTGGAATCTAAAATTGCCCATGGCCCATCGAGTCTTGAATGGCCGAGGTACCTCCACACATCCGGAAATTTCTTTTCCGTTCGTCGAATTCGAGAAATTCCGCTAATTCTGAATGTCTTGAAGTCTCCATACCGGAGGTGAGGCTTTAATATGTTTTAATCGTCACATATTTCCGGTTATATGTCGGTTTATTTAGGTAAATAGCCACTAAGACTTTGGCTGTGCTTGGCTACCCTAGGTGCGCCGACTGGCATCTTAATACGTCCTGAGATGTACCTTAATGTCTTCTTTCGGTTGTTTCGAGGTTTTCTCGTCAGTTTTAGGAATCTCTGGATCTAAAGATAGAAATTTACTGTTTAACAGACTCTTTAACTTGATTGAGACAATGGTATCGACGGTAGTTTTCATTTACTAGCTAAACACTTTGGACGCTTCAATGGCCTCTAACGGAAGCATCCCGTACCGTCCTTTATTTACCTATAGTAGAAGAAAAAGTAATACCGATTAATTCTATTAAGTTTGGTAAATGGGTAAAATATTCAAGATAAAAGTGGGAATAGTATACAGAGTACGATATTCAATGTTAATTGTTTTGGGGGGCTAAGCGCCCCCCACCCCCTATCCCTTGCCGCAGCTCCGTCCATGCCGGGGCACGCCACCCTAAGTTAGGTTAGGAAGATAGGTCTGGTTAGGGCATGACATGGCGTTCTAGGGTAGGTTGTGATCTTTTTGTACCTAAACCTAGATAAAGGCTACCCTGCAATTCTTAAACCAACCCCAATATCCTAGCCTAGCTACCTACCTGCTACTTATAGGAAACTGTAATTTCCCGTTACACCCCAATTTATGCTCTTTGCCAGTTGCAGTTTATAGGTTTCTTGATGTTTTCATCATACACATACTATTTCCTAATGCATGCTGTGTATTTTTAGAGGTCATTTTCCAACTTCAGGTAGTTTGCAGAACAAAGGATTAGTGCATAAGAAAGGTTAGGTAGGTAACTTTTAGGAAAGGTTGAGGTTTGCTTACGTCTGTGGAACCTACCCCGTTGTTCTACACTCGGCCCCCCAACTTTTTCCATTGTTAATTTCAGTGATTATGAAAGAAATTTATTTTGTTGGCTAACTAACATTTTTTTACCAGAGAAATACTTATTTAATAGTTTCATTGGTGTTTTAGACAATTAGACCCCAAAATCTGTATATCGCCAAGGATAGGTACTAGCTACATCTTAACCTTACTTAACCTATGACTTCAGGTACTAGTAACGTGATTTCCCGTGTTTTCTGGACATACCTTATGCTCAATGCCGTTATTATACACAAGGCAATGTAGGCCCTTTATTATAATTTTTTAGCACTGTATGTTCGTAAATACCTGTTCACTACAGAATAATCGGTTGGTTGCCTTTTTGTACTTAACAAATGTTACTTGAACTCATGGCCGTAATTTTTTGTAATTTGTTTTGGGGATGGGACAGGGAATAACAGCACAGGTGTAATGCAGTTGTCATTGAAATAAAGACAGGTTGTTTGCGATACCAAGAAACCTATTGGAAAAAATATAGTTTTTGAAAATGCTGTGTGTACTAATGAAATTTTACATATGTGATGATGAATTTTTTTTCCCATGTAATAATTTTCTTCCTCACTTAGTGAATGTTCAAGATTAGTTATAGCTATCCAGTTCTGTTTCTTAATCTTGATTCTCCGAACCTATGGCAAGAATCTGTGTCCTGTCATAGTTGGATCTTAGCAAAGTAGGCACTATCTTATCTGAATAATACAAATATTTAACTTGCGGTCATAGCTACACTTTGGCCCAGTAGTTCTCAAGTATACCTGTCCTTTATATTTCCAAATGTTTTGCATTTTAAAAGTTGTATTTGGCTTCAGGGGTATGTCTTAGATATTGCAGCACTGGGCACATTTACCTTTATATCAAGTATTGTTTGTTCCTTCTAATGTGTAGTTACGACTTTACGATGTAATGCTTCATCCTCTTGGTTTCAGATTTCATTGAAGCACTTTTTTGAGGTACTTTTCAACTTGAACCAGGTCATTTAGCCATGGGTTCTAATGTTTTTCTTTTTTTTATACATATACACAGTATGTTGTATGATATTCACTTTTCTTCTTCATATTCTCAGACATTTCCAATCTTTTTTTTTTTTTTTTTTTTTTTTTGTGGGGGGGGTCATCTTGTGTAACTGCCAGAAAATCCAAGGAGTATTTGTGTATCATTTGTGAGTGTTGCACATATATTGGAATGTCACAAATTGCAGACATGAAGATTTTCTACCAGTTGTGTAGGTTTTGCTGAAAGGTTAATATGTATTCTGGAATAAATATGTTCCTTTCTAGTTTTAATTTCTTGCATAGTTTGTTCCTGCAAAGTTTGGAAATGTATTTCCTAGTCCTTTGCTTATGGGTGTAATTTTTATATTCATTGTACTGTACTGTATATTTTAACTATGCTTCTCTTTCATCTCATTGACTTTAGTCATCATTTTCAGAAATGACATTGCCATTGTTCCTCCTAAATTGCTTTAACATGTGGTAAATTAATTGAAAATAGCCCTTAATTGAGAACTGTCTGTGGGTAAAATTTTTAAGTTCATAATTACTGTAAGTACAGATCACTGTCTGTTATGTCTATATCAAATTTTGTTATTGGGAGTTGTATTGTAGTACTTAGTATATTCAAAATTTTATTTTGGTACATATCTGGTCAGTAAACCACATATCAGGATACTGTATTCTTTTTCTTTTTTGAGGAAATTCTTAAAGAATGTGAAATTTTCTGTTTTGGTGGAGCTGTATTGATAACTTGGCCCCTGTAGTTTAGGAGACAGCTTTGTATTTATTATGGTAATAATGTCATCTTTGACCAGGCTGAAGGCATTAGCTACATTATGTGAGATTGGAAGGAAGTTTCGGAGGTGGTGGTGGTGTTTCATTCTTGATGTTTTTTTCTGTCTTATTGGGCTGTTTTTACTGCAAAGCATTATGGTAGTAGTGCCAGGTAGTTATTTAATATTATCTTCAAGTAAGTCTCTCTCTCTCTCATTAAATAAGTACATATTGGAGATGTAAGTTATGTTTTATATGTGATGGAAAGGTATGTGATAACATTTATCCTGTTGCAGGTTGTAAGCCCCAGTTATGGTATGTATACATGGCCTTGTGCCCCAGTCTTGGCACAGTATGTCTGGTACCATCGCCATGCCTTCATTAACCGCAATGTGTTAGAAATTGGTGCTGGGACAGCATTGCCGGGCATTGTTGCTGCAAAATGTGGTGCTCATGTCATTCTGTCGGATTCGGGGCAGTTGCCCAAGTGCCTCCGGAATTGTGAGACATCATGCCAAGCCAATGGTTTGAGTGATAATGTTGCAGTTGTTGGGTTGACTTGGGGACTCTTTACCCCTGAATTACTCCATCTAGGACCTGTTGACATAATTCTTGGCTCAGACTGCTTCTATGATCCTGCCGTATTCGAGGATATTTTAGTTACTGTGTCGTACTTACTAGAGCATAATCCAGGGGCCCAGTTTGTCTGTTCGTATCAGGAGCGTGCATCGGACTGGTCATTAGAACATCTCTTGCATAAGTGGAATTTAACATGCACACAATTACCTTTGACTTCTTTTGAAGCTGACACTACCAATATAGCAGAATCAAACTTGCCTGGCTCACACACAATTCATGTGTTTCAGATTACAAGAACTTCCAGAAGCTGAGTGAAGGAGGCTGGATTTTGGGTGCTGGAAGACTGGAACCAAGTTTAACGTAATCCCTCAAGATCTAATATTTTCAAGTTTTCCGTTGATATCCTCCCTGGAAGAGCTTCATGGCAGCCCGTAGCATTCACAAATTATTCATTGGCAACCTACCTTGGACAGTGGGTCACAGGGAGCTTCGCCAGCATTTCTCACAGTTTGGATATGTTGTCACAGCAAATGTCATATTTGACAGATCCAAAGGCATGAGTAAGGGGTTTGGCTTTGTTCAGTTTGGTAATAGAAATGCATATGAAGCTGCTCTCAACAAGTCTCCTCAATTTTTAGAAGGCAACACAATAAATGTGCAACCATTACATCCGTAATACAGTAAAGGTTTTCAGTGTATGGAAAATTGTGTAGGAATAGTTGTTGTTTATTTAGTATACTAATTGATTTATGAGAAAGAAATGGATGATTTAGAAGAGTATTCATCGCAAGTTGGGGAGCTGGAGGCAACTTTTACAAGAGCTGCCAGTTACTTGCAGGGGCTGGCTGCAACACTCCCTAATGAGAGACTCCTTTTTTTCTACGCTCGCTATAAACAAGCCCTCGAAGGACCGTGTTTGGCACCTAAACCTGGTTTCTTTGATTTTAAAGGGAAGCAAAAATGGGATGCATGGAAGGGAATGGGTGAAATGTCAAAAGAGAATGCCATGAAAGAATACATAGAGGGTATAAGCGAAGTAGATGCCGACTGGCAGATAAAGGCTCCGACAGATGGCAAACAGTCAGGCACAGGTTGGGTGAGAGTGAGTTCCTTGGCTGTTTCTGAGGAAGATGATGACAAGAATGGTAAAGAAAAGAATCACTTTGATTGGGTGAAAGAAAATAATATTCCTAAAGTGAAAAACGTAGATGACAAAACTTTGTCCGAGACAGACGAAAACGGCATGACACTTTTGCACTGGGCAGCAGATAGAGGATATTTGGACGTGACAGAAATTCTTCTTGAGAAAGGTATTGATGTCAACAGTCAGGATGCTGATGGGCAAACTCCACTCCATTATGCAGCCTCCTGTGGACACCAGGCTGTAATAAAATCTCTTCTGTCACATGGAGCCGACTTAAACATTGCTGACTCAGATGGCCTGTTGCCAGTGGACTGTGCAGAAGAGGAGATCAAGGAGCTTTTAAAGTAAGGTTCGTGTTGTCCCAAGTTTATTTGGTAAGCAGATACTCAATGTGGAAACCTTACGAAACAACTCGATCATGTAAAGTTTCATTGTATCTTTGTATATACGTACACCTTATTCTTTTAGAATAAACTGCTAATGTTAATATGAATTTTATTTTATCCTGTTGCAGGGAAAAGCTTATAGCAATGTTGGTTGGTACAATTGGTCAGTTGCTGGTGGAATCAGCTTCCAAACTTGATTGGTTTGGTCTTCTGATTATTAACTTGGAAATAACCCAGATTTTCACATTGAGCAGGATAATGAAATAAAGCTAATTTCATGCCATTTATTGTAAGAACCAATACAAGGCACCTATTTTCTACGAATCAACAGTATTATATAATAATCTCACTTGGTTTTAGCGCCACTTTAAAAACTTTATATTTCTAAACCATATAAATTACTTAGTATTTCAACTATTCTTGAAAGTATTTCAACTATTCTTGAAAGCAGAATTCTTCAGGTACAATTAAGCAGTTGAGAAAACTACATGTTAAGTAATATAGTACAGTGTGCAACTCCAACTGCCATATATTATAAAATTATAAAAAAGTATATAATAAATAACTTCAAATATATACATATTCAACAGAAAAGACTAGGAAGACACAAAAACTGTCCACCAATACAATTTGTGTGATGGCCACGAATGGCTGAATTCATAGCACTGTAGGAAGTCATTTTCATCCAAATGTTAGTCCTTCACTATCCAGTGGACTGAGCTATTCTATTTGAGCCTGTTCACTACCTTGCGCTGTTTCCGAGCACATACAAAAGTCGTGTGCTTTACAGCTCTTAAAATTGTGAAGTAACGAGCCATTTTAAAAAATTTTGTGCATTAAAATATGTACAATGTAAAGCTAAGCATTTGAAACTTGGAAAATATGAACCATATTAAATACAGAACTCTATACAAATTCATTCTTCCTGTTCTTATTTAGAATATTTATCACTATTTAAAATGTGTGTGGGGACAGTAAATACGTATGTTTACTACATACGTATTTGAATGGAGTTTCATCAAATGCCATGTGTCCATGCTAAATAAAAAAAAAATTCATCTCGAAGCTAAAAGTTTATAACCTTGAAGAAACCAAAACTTCAAAAACCTTATTTTCATTGTTCAAGTAAATATAACTGATCACAAGTTGGAAATATAGTTCTGCAGTTTGGTTAAACTTGTAAGTAATAACCTCAGTAATGCAAACCCACCACTATGATTTTACAGGAATTAAATAGTCAAAATTTTCATGTTTAAAGTGACCCTACAAATGTTAAGTTACCCTTTCTATTTCATCTGCAGTATGAATACCATAACACTTTACTGTAAAGTGAAGTCTATACGCTGCTATCTGGAATTAAATGAGCCTGTTTGTCTTTTAAAAGGAAGCAAATTTTAAGCCAGCAATTAATATATGTATGTGACATAATGCAGTACATGGGATTCAGTAATGTTCCTTCTTCAAAATCAACTTTTCCCGACGTTTGTATTTTATGTCCTGTGTTCATCCTATCATGTACAGTAGAATCTTGCATAAACAGACACATGGTTCAGGGAATCCAATGTGAGCGAGTGTTCAACCGTGAACTCTATACACAGTCTTCATATTACTGGACTGACCAAGAGAATTGTAAAATAAAAAAAATTGGCATGAAATTTCAAAATGAGTCATACTGTTTTACTATCTAATTTAAAGCTTCCATAAGACCTAATAGTAATTTATCAAGGAACACTACAACAGCTTTACAATTTCAAAGGACACAGGAAGGAGAAGGTTAATTTTGATTTTTTAAAGTAAATTTAGATACATGGGCAACACAATTATGATGGATAAAATGGATAACTACCTACATAAGATGATACTGATCCAAGGCACAAGGTATCAAACAAAGGGGTAATACGGTATACACACTAAACAAGGCCTTGTGGGCAGGTAGTGCCTAAGTGCACCTTGCACAGTGCATCGTAGGCATTACTACGTGTCTTAAGTGTCTTTTAGCCCCTAATTGCAACCACTTTTTAGCCTTTTACTTCACCACCATTTCCACTGCATGTCTGTCAAGATGTGATGTATACACTACGGAAGATGAAGGCAGCCGATAATGCACGACAGATACAACCAAATAACATCCACTCTAGCTTGTTTCACTCAATTGCTCCTAAACCAGACTCCCAGACATTTCTCTTCATAGCAGTATCTGCAGTCCACAGACATGCAGTGATGTGGTATCGGTTGATGCAGGATTCCACTGTACCATTAATGCAAATCAGTGGATATAAACTTTAGAAAGCAAATGAAAATGATAGTTTAATACATCTGATCAAGTGTTCACAAAAAGTAACAACAATCATGTATATACTTTCCAGTACCAGTCACAAATGCAAATACTTAAAATGAATAAGGTACAAGAGTTCAAAAGAGTACTCTTTGCCTTTCACGACTTCATTATGGCCTTTGATATTCTTCAAAATACATTTTCTGATGTAAT
This sequence comes from Macrobrachium nipponense, assembly GCF_015104395.2. Taxonomy (NCBI): domain Eukaryota; kingdom Metazoa; phylum Arthropoda; class Malacostraca; order Decapoda; family Palaemonidae; genus Macrobrachium; species Macrobrachium nipponense. Next base: position 6,574,998 of record NC_061105.1, on the reverse strand, counting down.
TCCCCACAAAAAGTCTTCTGAATTAAGGGTTTTGCATTCTTGTAAATTCAAAGAAAAGTGAAAATACATTGAGCAAATAAATTTGCTTACAGCAAATTATGCATATACAAAATACTAAAAATTATTTTCGGTAAAAAACTTATTACAGAAAATATTGCACACGAATTTACAAAAGTTTTAAATAACCACTGTATTCAAATACTTGTTTAGCAAAATTATTAATGCTCGTTACCTTTTTAACTCCCAGAATATTATCTTGGCATACAAAGTGCCGTTAGTTCTGGTTTGACTTTTACCATTTTAAAATTTGTACACAACCATTTACCTGTCAATAAAAAAAAATTCAGCGTAACATCTCTACCATCAATATAAGGTATTATAAATACACAAAGTGAACACTAAATAAATCTCGACATGGATATGTACATATGTGGATGATGAGAATGATAATGAGTAATTACATGACATTTTCAACTTGTACTAAAACATTATGATTATTAAGGCTGCTGCTGCCGCGTAATGTTGCCTGAGACGTCATCTGTGGAGATGTGGAGGGGGTCGCCACTTTGGTCTGGGATGGTGATGAGCATCTTCTCGCCTGCATCTGAGGAGTTACTGCTGTCTGATGAATGTGGGGCATTGGAATGGTTCTGAAAAGGAGTCAATTACAATAAGTCATTGTCATAGTCTTTTGCTGCATTTACAGTAAACAAGGACTGTTTGAAACCTACTAATTTACAAATGGGCAGGTTTGTTAAAAACTCAATGCAAGGATCCAGAGAGGAAAAGGTACGATGAAATAAGAAAAATGTTTTCTAACAAGATTTTCCAATAATTCCAGAAGCATTCTTCATAAATTCAGAAAATGGAAAAAAACTTATAATGTAAAGAAGCAATCTTCCGTAACTTAGTCCCAAAATCTCCTCTGAAAAACATATGACCCACTTACATTTTGAAAACGTCCAAATTACTCACCAGTCCCTTTTGCTTATTGTGGGTCTTGACATGTTTTGAAAGATGATCAGATCGCATGAAACGCTTTTGACAGTCGGGGCAGTGGAACCTCTTTTCTCCTGTATGAGTCCGCTTGTGACGCTGTAAAAATTAGGCAGTTGTAAGCAATTGATTAAAACAAGGAACTAATGTACCACCATCCAGCAATAATTAATTTACTCCAAAGACAATTTAGGCTGAAAAAATTCAGTTATCTCTCTGAGGTCTTTAAGTGAGAACAACTGATTGCATACTGGCTTGAATAAGAGCATTCAGATCCTGATTAAATTTAAGTGGTAAAGGTTCATAGTATTATAAAAATAATAATTGCAAAGTCTTGCGTTCCTCTGCTGTTTTCCGTTTTCTTTTCATTTCTTAAGAATCACACTAATAACAAAATTCCAGTACATAATGAAAACTGCAGTAAGAGCCAAATGATTTTAATAATTAAAGAAATGTACATACCTGCAGTTCATCTGATCTAGTGAATCTCTTATTGCAAAACAGCCAAGAGCAAGCAAAAGGCCGATCCCCAGAGTGCCATCTTAGATGCGCCCTCAAATGTGACGTCTTTCCATACATCTTGTTGCAACCGGGAATGTGGCAGATGTGCACTTTTTTCTTGTGTTCTCCGCCTCTGTCCCCTTCTTTGCAATTTGGACATGTGCATGCAACTCTGCGTAACCTGCTCTTACCCCCATTGTTAACGGGCGAGTCTTCTGGTTGTGGCACCACCTGAGGTTGACTTACTTGACCTCCTGTGGATACTACCCACTTGGAATCTCCTTCACACTGTATACCGCTAGCACCTGTGGGAAATTGAAGACATAAGTATGTGAAAATAAAGAATATGCTTTGACAGCATGTTTTCAGTTTTTTCCATTTCTCAGTGCCATACCCAAACTACTCCTGATAATTGTAAAAAAAATAAAATAAAATAAAATAAAAATCACGGTAAACTTCAAAATACAAACCACTTCTGTTTAGACTGGAAAAGGTGTCTAAAAATAACACTTAAATAAAACTTCCAATATATATCATAAAATGTTGGGAATGACTCCTGAAGATTCGAATGTGTAGACAAGGGTTTTGAAAACCATTAAAAAATCAACCATCAACCTCGACAATTGGTTTTAGGTTTTCCAAGTTTATACTATATCATTACTCTTAAAATTATTCTTAGTAGCAGTATATTCTGTATATACCTGTAAATATCTTCATTCACATATAGTATTATATATAATTACTTAAACAATAAAAAAAAATTAATTTTTACGCTTTTCATATACAATACCTGTTTTCTATAATAAAATACACAAAAAACAAAATTTAAACTTATGGGTGGCAAAGGGGGACACACTGAACACACTTTTAATGTGTGCTTCCGTTTGTTTGCATCTCTTATGTTTCTAAGTTGAATGTTCATAAGTAGGCTAGTGTCTGTACATACACTTCAGCCATAGTGTAGTCTGGCAATGGACAAATTTTTTGCTTTTCTCTGCAAACAAAGTCTGGTCATGTGGATGAAGCTTTACCCATAAACTCCACAAAAAATTATACAGAATTCCAGATATGAGTAAATTATCATAAGTAAAATAACTTACTAATAAGTTGAGCACCTCCAGGTAAGATCTGGGTGGGAATGGCAGTTGTTGGCTGAGCACTGCTTGTAGTCACAGCCCCTAGGTTTGATACAGATATCGGCTGAGCTGTTCCTGATAGAGTTGATGTAAGGTTTTGTAGAGATGATGGAGATATCACTTGAACCTGTACACAGACAAAAGAAGTCAGAAAATCATATAGTATATGATAAAGCTGAAACTTACGGGAGTTCATTAGAAAAAACAGCTCAATTTCCAAGTCAACTGCCCTACATTACCCAGTGCATGTATATCAGTGGAAAAGTAAACGAAACCATCACATAAACCTCTGGAACATGAAAAGTAAACTTGCCTAAGAACACTTCTGAAATTTACGTTAAATATTAAAAGCTAGAGAATCAAGAGTGGGAATTTTAATGATTTATATAACTCTTTGTTTGTAGATTATAACAGGAATAGAACCAGGAAGGAACTAACAAGTAAAATATAAAAAATATAGGGGGTCCTTAAATATTATTACAAGCCATTCTTCAACCCTAACAGAAGAGCAGAAAGGTACAGACAAAAAGACCACAAGGTAAACAGTAGAGCAATACAGAAAAGGAAATTGAGTAAAGAAATAACTAAGAAAATTCCTTTCGCAGTAGAGACTCAGTTTGATGAAAGGTTGCTCAAAGGAATTAAACAGTACCAGCTACTATAACAGAGATTTGACAAGCAATATCAACTAAAGCTACAAGGGTATAGCTTAGCAATAAAAGCTTTAAAAGGTTTAGTTTAAGAAGACACCAATATACTCATTCTGAGAGGTAGGATGTTTGGATCCCCCCGACAATGGAATGTGAAGCAATTTAACTTCAAATTGTAAAAAAAAATAAAGAGAACCTGAACTCCCAATTTTCAAACTAAATCCTACTCCACTTACAATCCTTTAGTTCAACCCCGTCTATAACTAAATTCATATTTCTCATAACCTACAGTCCTGCTGTATAGCCTGAAAATGCCACATGATGAAGAACCAGAAATCCCACATTTCAAAGAACCTTAAAGCCCGCGTCCTCACCTGGCCAATACCAGGGATGTGCTGAAAAACAGGTTGCACCACCTGTATCTGAGGGATCTGCTGAGTCGCCAGCGCTGCCGCAGGAGCTGTTGCAGCTCGCAACTGCGATGTCTGGCTTACTGGCACCACCGTAACGCCTGTCCCGACTGATCCAGGTATCTGAGGGAGGGAAAATTGAATATTGAACAAAGAGTAAAATACTAATCAGAAACACAAGAGCTACAAGAGGAACAGCAAACTTGGCCTTTCCTCATATTCCCTTAAATGTCAATGAACTGTGAACATGACATTTATTTAATTATATGGGCTGGAGTATTTTCTTCACAGGATACTTTAGTACTTCTATGTTTATATTCTATCAGAGAAAACCTTATGACCTTGTCATAATATTTTGACTAGCAAAAGCTAAGCCATTATGACCTTGTCACAATATTTTGACAAGAAAAAACTAAGTTTTAAGAAATGAGGGTGATAAGAGATGATATTACTTCAATTGCTTTAAAAATTGCTGTTGTTACTCGGTTATAAAAAATTGTGAACTCCTTAGCACATTACAAGAGTGGATTCAACATATTTCACAGTCTGAGAAACAATTACTACTGATACTTAAGTCTTTTTAGGATAATCGCATTAAAGAGCTGTTTTAGCTACAAATCCTTATTCAATACACCTGCCCACATTTCCCATGCATTACAACAATATTTCTTTCCACTGACAAGGTTTAAGCTAGGGTTATCAACTGCATGAAATTATTTCAGCATCAACATCACTAGCTGGTATTGGATATCACAATGTTGCAATACTGTATCTATAAACAAAAAATTACTTGATTAGAGATTGTACATTTATATATTTTGTTAAGTACTTTCATTATCACAATAAAGCAAAACTGCACACAGGTTACACTTTTATGCCTAATCTTATATAAATCTATAGGAACAAATATTTTTTCTGAAACACTTCCAAGTATAGAATGTTGCCCAGAGAAAAATGAAATTAATCATTACCAAAAATATTTTACCGCAAGTGAAAACTGCTCAAACATTTGCAAAACAGATCATCAAATAATAGAAACGACATCAATACATATAGTATCTTGATAGACTAACATTTTTTTTTTTTTTTTTTTAAACTGGATTCCTGATAAGTGCTGAAATAATTTCCATTCAACGGCAACCCTAGTTACTTAATAACAGTTAGCTTAAAGCAGAAGTTTGAATCAAATTTGAATTGTGTCACGATTTTTAAAAACAAAACCAATATCACACGTCAAAAGCAACTTACAAGCTACAAAATCAACATTAAACACTAACAGAACCCATTCACCTCAGCCACAATATGTTCCAATTTTCTTGTGCAAAAAATCTGTAGTCATGTGAATATAAAATATCTAGGCTAATGTATATTCATTAACTAGTTGACAGGATGACAGTTACTTTTCTGAATGGTAATTGTAAACATAATGGTAACTTTAAAAAAAAAAAAAATAATAAATTATGATACATGATTTCCAGTTTAAACTTTCTTTGGAGATGTTCAGATGACATGATCTACTGTGAAATAATTCTAAAACTGTATCCATAAACCTCCTTTTAATCATATTTACTATGTCAAAATCAATTGAATTCAGATTAAAATAATAAAATAAATAATAATAATAATAACACATGTACTTTCCAATTGTTCAAATAAAATACAAAACAAAAAAGAAATAATCAAGCAAAAACAATGTCCTACCTGCGCTGATACAGTGATTCCCTGCGGTAACAGCTGAGAAGTACAAGCATTTGAAACAGTCATATTTGTCCCTTGGGAGGGGTTTGTTGTTGTGATACTGCCTCCTGCAGCGGATGCCTAACAAGTATGGATGTCATGATTGTAACTTAAATACCCAATGAAGTTTTTTTTTTTTTAGGGTAGAAAAAAAGTAAGAGGACTTGACCAAAAGAACCTATTGGCGATCACAACAACTCAGGCTAAAATGACTTATGCTTCATTGTCTATGTTTTCATACAAATTCTTAGAGTTTTCAGCTGTACAAAGCTATGAACAAAAACATGATTATGAAAGACTATAAAAATTGTAATGACTGGCCCAGCTTGTATTTTTTTTAAATCTACACTTATCATGACAAGAACTCTATTACAACTTGAGCCCTTTTTACCAAAATTACAAAATCCCCATAAAACACTACCAATGTGCACAGCTCACCCTGAGTAGCAAGATCAAAACATATCTGGAGGTATTCAAACATTCTTAAAAGCAGCTATTTTCAAAAACTGTTCTAGTAAAAAAAACCTGACACAATCAGCTTTTGTGTCATGAAGCCTGAGTTATTGCAACCTTATTTCATCATGAGTAAAACATAAGCAAATCACATTCAGCACAAAAGAAACATTACTGTATTATGAAATAAAAAGCTAAAAAAAAAAAAAAAAAAAAAAAAAAATTGTTTCCAACTAAAAATTCTTTTCCAGTTAGATAACAACATATTTCACCATTGGAGGTTAACATGTTAAGGCAAAACAGGTCACAACAGACTTTTCTGTTAAAATACAATTCATGCTATGCAATGCACAATTGGCCGTTCATGAGGAACTACCACAAATGGGTCAAGAAAAACAGTGTGTGGTATGCAAGTTAATTTCCTTATAAGGTTTTCTTTTAATAAATAAAAAAAAAAAATGTTAGAAGCTTCTATGATCATGCAAGATTCAAAACCAAACAATGGATCTTAGTCAGTGCAAATATTAATTCTACACAGTAAGCCAAGTTTTAAAATATTACTTCTTTATCATTGTTTGCATATAAATCTATTGATATAGACACACTAATATACTCCATCAATAAATTTCCCAGAATTTTGCAACACTAAAAGTAAACCATTTATAACAAGCCTTAAACTTCCACGACAACAGTTGTCAAACCGTCCACACTGAAGGATTCTTTTTCAAATAGACATCTATTAGACACGGAACAACCCTTGCTCACTTGACCTAAGCTATCAACACCCTACCAACATAGAAAATAGTATTTAGTTTAATTAAAACAAAAATTTTAACTCTTAGGTCTGGCCTGAAGGGTCTATTTTAGTTATTCAACACATACATATATTCAGTCCATATCTATTTACATATGCATGAAGTAATACACACAACTAATGAACAGAATGAAGTGATTGATCTATGAAAGTACGGGTCAAGTGGTTGGATGGCACGACTGAAGAAAGACGGCAAAAATAGAGGTGAAGTAAGACTAAAAAGTGGGTGCAGCCAGGGGCCAAAGGGATACTCCAAACACATTTTGTAATGCCCATAGGTATAAAACTGAGGTCTTATTTAAGAAATAGAAGCTTCTTATAAAACTTTCATATTTGAATAAAATGAAAATGTTGAACATTTTGACAAAGTTTTTAAGGGGTTAATTACAAAGATTTGTTGATCTTTGTTGGTTGAAATTAGGAAAAACACATGAAGTGTTTCCCATAATCCGACCTCGGAAACGAGGTCATGTGGAATCAAGACTCATATTCATGTTTGATCTAATTAGTTTCAAGTTGCTCTGACTTGGTTCATAACTTGGTGTATGAAAGTTATTTTCTCTCAGTTTTAGTAAGGGTGGAGTCACAGTTTTAATTTAGTAAATATAAAATATTCTTAAAAAATCTAAGTTTCAATGGCCTTGTTTGCCGGTAATATGGCAAACAAATAAGGCTATAATGAACAGCTATGACAAATCATAGAATGTATCAAATGCAACATTACCAGTTACGTAATTCAATCTATGAAACCTGACAACAGAAGACTCGGCAGTTTAAGGCCTGTATTAACGGGTGCGTAGATTTCTTTGAGAACAATAGAAGAAAAACTTAAAAATTTGTAATAAAAGACCAAAATCAGACATGCGATTGCCAGAAATACCAAAGCAGAAGTGTAGTATTTGGTATAAAAATAGTAGTTGTGGTAAAAGATATGACTTGACTGTGTTAAAAGAAAATCTACTTAAAGACTGGTCTACCTGCTGATTTGCTTGCTGGACTTGTGGCTTTTCATCCTGCGTAGACGTGGTGGTTGACGTTGCCTGCACTGCTGCTGCTACTGATGGGGATGATACTGTACTCGTTGCCCAAGTTGATGTTGTCGCGGGTTGGGAGGAGGAGAGCTGGGTCATAGCTCCAGCAGATGCTAAAGACATCAAACCTGTGGTGCCACTCCACAGCATTTGAACTTGTTGGACTTGGCCATTGGGTAATAAAATTTGTGCTATTTGGGGTTGTGCTTGGACTTGCTGTTCAAGAAAGACAAAAGAATCATAAAAGGGTCTGCATAAGCATGTGTACATCTTACACTTCTGTAGCAATTTTACACTACTACAAATTATGCTGAAAATTAACAGTGCAGTACAATGAGTCTCTTTTACAACTTGTGAGAATAGTTCTAAATACGTTTAAAAGATCTGGACTGAATGAAAGTTTTGACCAAATACCATATACTAAAAAATATGGTGATACTAGAGAACTTTTATTATTAAAACTCAAACATTAGCATAACCTTCTGACATAAAATTTAGCAGGTTTAGATGTCACATGATTGCAAACCTATATAGTATCAAAGACTGCTTGGCATGGTTTAATCAAATTTCAAAGGAGACATTAATTGACACACAATAATTTTTTCCAGCATTGCTCTAGAAAATTAAGAGATTTTGGATAAAATTAAACCAATATGAAGTTGTAATTCAGTACAGACAGTTTGTAAAGGTCTAGCAGGTCTAGCAACTTACTTCTTTCTTGCAATACTCTATCAAATTATAAGTATCTGGGTAATGTACACCACCATCGTAGTAAAGGTTCATCGTCCTCACCTGTGCAAGTTGCGGTACTACTTGGATTGTCTGCCCATTAGCCTGCACAACATTTGGAATTACCGGTATTTGCACTGGAAATGGAATAGTCTGCATGATTGTTTGTCCCCCGGCTGTCGAGATGGGTATCTGCACAGGAATAGTTGCTTGGGGTACACCTGCAACTCCTGACTGCATTACCTGAGTTGCTACCTGGCCCACTTGGGCTGTTGCTGTGGGCGCAGCCTGAGCTGTGCCAGCACCACCAGTTGCTGTGGCAGGACGCACACCACCCACAGTTATGGGCTACAAAGAAAAAGAATAAAACAAAACTAACAAACTGTCAAACGGTATATTAGAAAAATACACTTGAGGTAAACTTGATAATGATCAATGGTTCTTTAAAGCTTAAGATCTATGAGAACAAGAATATTTTGCAATTCCATGACATACCTGTACACATTACTAGAGTAATTAAGAGAAGTTTTCCTACAGTTTACAGGCAGTCCCTGGTTTACAGGGGTTCCTTAAGCCGAAAATCAAGTAACCCGAAGCATCATCATTATAACAAGAATAAATAGCACTGTAAAATAGCACTTACAGTGCGTTAAGGCACTGTAGACACCATAAATCCTCATTACAGTGCTGTAAATCAGGTAACCCATAAGTCCAGAACGACATATCCCAGGGACTGCCTCTATAGAAATCAATACATATGCCAACAAAATAATGATTTAACTTAAAGTATTAATTCATTACGTATACAGCGCTGTAACACATCAGAAATATATACGTATTTACAAATTAAAAGTACAGCATACTTATCAAAAATCTTTCTAACAATTCATATTTAGACCTGTGTTTTGTAAATTTGAGAAAGTTTTAATAACAGTGCACGATAAGCTTCATATCAACACATATTCATAAACAGCCATGGCTGCTCAAATAGATGAATGTAATGCAGGATTGAAGCAGACATACACTTGAAACAATATGGAACAAAATGGAATATAAAATTCATACAAAGTACTAGGACCTATAAGGCCATTCAGCGCAGAAAGTGAAATTGATAGTGAAAAAGTTTGAAAAGTGGAACTGAAGGAAAACATTGCAGTTGCACTATGGAACAATTGTTAGGAGAGGGTGGAGAGTAAGATGGATGAAAGAGAATATGAATGACAGTATAGTAAAAGGAACGAAAAGGGGTTGCATCTAGGGGGGTGAAAGGACGCTGCAGCAGAATTAAAGTACTAATGCCTACAGTGCACTACCCACTACAGAGCTTAAAACAACATGGTGAAACTTACCGTAACAACTTGACCGACGCTTTGAACATTCTGCAGAAGGTTTTGCGTTCTGATGAGCTGCCCAGTTGGGGTGAACAAAGCCTGGTTGCCCGCAATCTGGATCTGCTGGGTAGCTGGGGCATGCTGAACTGATGCTGGAATGTAGATTGCCTCCTGTCCATCTATTGTTACAGTTTGCATTTGGGTTTGGGGCATAACAGAGTAGGTCTGCCCATTGGCAGTGATGATTTGGGCACCCTGGGCCTCTCTCGGCTGCAACGTATACTTTAAAATTATAACATGAAAGAAATAGTATTTAAAAAAGAAAGTAGAATTATATTAACTATAGTACTTAACTTAGATATGGCCATTAATGTTGCAATATAATTTTCATTTTTTATAAACATGTATGGTCTTACAATATAAGATGTCATTCTACAGTACAATTATGTTATCTGTCACTGAAGCAATATATTGGATGAAGTGTACCAAAAATTTTCCTCCTAGAGGAAATTTGACCCAATGATAGGGTACTGTACCAAACATGCTTTAAAAAAAAAAAATCCAATATGTAATCAGAAACACACTAATATGAGTATTACCTCAAAAGTTTCCTTGTGTTTGATGTCATCCTCCATTTTGGCAATTTTCTATGAACAATCTAGATCTCTGCCACAATCAGCCAACGAAACCTTCTTCCTCTTGGTCTTTTCAGACAGATTTATTGCACAGTGTTGCACCACTAAAACTGAAATATAACAAATATAGCTGCATAAAAGAGAGACTATACTATTCTATGTGCAAAATAGCAACTTCACCCAATCACTGTACAGTATCATGATTTTTTAGAGCTAACTATTCCAATAATTGTTTACATATGGATATGTCAAATTTTAAAAACAATTTGTGTTTCTCCTTAAAATTTGAAAACAATTTGTGTTTCTCCTTAGTATACAACACAGCTTCTTTCACAAAGGCATATTCTTCAGCTTGACCTAAAGAATAATTACTCTCGCCTGTATTTAGGTTGGAATGAACACATATTTCAACCAGAATTACTTAGACCAGGACAGATTTATTAAGACAGGAAAAGTCCAGAAAATTCGCTTGAGTTTATTACACAAAAACAATTTCATTTAATCACTTATAAAAAAAAAATTTGTTAGTAACTATTAATAAGCAGTGCAGTAAATTACCCTACAATGTACTACTTTGTCTGACAATGCAGTACATGTACTACTTAATACTGACCTTTGTCTAAGTATTTTATCCAATATTCTGCCTAAATAATCTGTCATTTGTCTGGAAGAATCAAATTCTATAATGATGGACAGAAGTGCTTTGCATTGCGCAACACTGTAGTATCGCCAAAAATTTATTTGTACACTAAATTACAGTACTCTCTCTCTCTCTCGTGTGCACAAAAACGCACACACTCAATAACAAGAGGAATTACAAAGTCTGCACATTTTTATAACAAGAGAGATGAGGAATTACAAAGTCTGCACATTTTTTATAACAAAGAGATCACAAAGCCAACTTAGTAATTTCGTGGAATTACAAAGTCAGCTTAACTTAGAGCAAACAGAATTCATAAGGCCAGCTTAATTCAGAAACAAGAGGATTTCATAAAGCCAGCTTAATTAAGAAACAGAAGCAACTACAAAGCAAGCTTAACTTCATCACAAGAGGAATTTATAAAGTCAGTTTTATTTAATAAGGAAGCACAAATCCAGCTTTATATAAAAAAAGGAATAAAAAAGCCAACTTAATTAAAAAAATAAGGAATTCATAAAGCCAGCTTAAATTCCTAATAAGAGGAATAAAATAAAGCTTAAATTCCTAATAAGAGGAATAAAAATCAAGCTTAATTTCCTAACAAGAGGAATAAAATCAAGCTTAATTTCCTACCAAGAGGAATAAAAATGAAGCTTCATCTCCAAACAAGAGAAATAAATATCAAGCTTAATTTCATAAGAGGAATATAAAACTCAGCATAATTTGCTAACAAGAGGAATAAAATATCAAGCTTAATTTCCTAACAAGTGGAATAAAATATCAAGCTTAATTTCCTGACAAGTGGAATAAAATATCCAGCTTAATTTGCTAACAAGAGGAATAAAATGTCAAGCTTAATTTCCCAACAAAGGGAATAAAAAGCCAGCTTAATTTCCCAACAAGAAATAAAGTCAGCTTAATTTGCAAACAGGAGGAATAAAAATACAGCTTAATCTCCCAACAAGAGGAATAAGAAGCCAGCTTAATTTACTAACAAGAGGAATAAAAATCAAGCTTAGTTTCCTAAGAGGAATAAAAATCAGCTTAATCTCCTAACAACATGAATAAAAACTCAGCTTAATATCCCAACAAGAGGAATAAAAATTCTGCTTAATTTCCTAACAAGAGGAATTAAAAGCCAGAATAACTTCCTAATAAGAGGAATAAAAAATCCAGCACAATTTAATAACAAAGAGGAATAAAAAGCCAGCTTCATTTACTAATAAGAGGAATCACAAAAGCCACCTTAATTTTGCACCCAGATGTAGCAAAAGGCCCCTGCTTCCTTTCATACCATATACATAAAAATACATAAAACCATACAGCCAGCTTATTTCAACAACAAAACTACCTCTCACTGAAGATCAACTCAAAATTGCGACAGACAACTCAAAGTTTCCATTTAAAAGTTTAAACGGCCATTAAAAGCGTTTTCTTGAAAAAATAAATAGGTGTTACTCATATTCTTCTCTCTCTCTCACACACACGTTTGAAGTGTGATTCAAGTTTATTGTCTTCTCAACGTTGGACATACTTTATTTCCCTCCTAAAACTAACTTTAAATTTCATTTCTGCCCAAAAAAAACTACATGGCGTCGGTAGTCACCAATAAATGCACAAACGACGCGGGCTTACGTGGGGTCCTAACACCACTTAATCTTCTTGTAATATATATATATATTATTTATATAATATATATAATATATATATATTATATATATCTATATATATATTATATATTTAATATATATATATATATATATATATGATATATATATGTATGTATATAACTGAATCACGAAAGTTAGGAACATGATAAATCCATAAAGATATATGCCATGAAGGAATACTCCGTTGTTTATTTTCCTTCGTGGCATATATCTATATATATATATATATATATATTATATATATATATATATATATATATATATACATATATATATATCATAATTTATTTCACTTACAGTAATCTACTCATCAGATACGACAACAATGTAAACCATATAATATTATAATCAAAGTCTCCTTGTTTTCATTTTCGCCAAAGCAAATACTGCTGCATCTCAAGTTTTCGCAACTATTTGAAATGTCTACTACTCAGGTCTTGACACCTTTAGACTTCCCTCCATTCTCATAATTCTGATGATGACGTCAGGACGTCACTGATCATGAAGTCATCACTCGATGGGTGAGCGTCAATACTTTCGACAAGTCACCTAACTTCAATTTTTCACTGCTCAACTTTTACCTATAATTTCTTCTAAGATACCCGATTTTCAATCCACCACTTTCGCAATATTCCCATTTATCATATTTCACCATAAAATAACCTAAGAACGTCAACTTTACATAAAAGATTAAATGAGTGCTTTGAAAAAAAAAAAAAAAAAAAGCAACGCACGTTAAAAAAAAAGACTGAAAAGCAACACACGTAAAAAAAAGAAAGGGAAAAAATGCAACATGAGACCTGGTCGCTTCTGTCAACACACGCGGAAGGGTATCGAGTCAGCATTACTTAATCTCACGACTTTCGCGACGTTGGGAACAGGAAAGTTGGAGGGGGGGGGGGGGGATGTGTCAGGGTAGCGGGAACTGCAAGGGGGAGGGGGGGGATTGGGAACCTCCTGAGGCTGAAATCATTTTTTTATACGTATTGCATCAATTGCTTCGTCTCCACACGATAACTTACAGCGAAGGTTTAAAATGAGATTCAGTTCTTAAAAGCCCAAAAGATTTTGGTATTTTACCAAAAGATAGACTGTATACAGCTAATAGGTGACTTGCGTGCTTCTCAGCTCAATGTACCCGGAGAGAGAGAGAGAGAGAGAGAGAGATTCAGGATCATTCCACACTTTCGAGTTACCTTATAACATACGGCATTTTAATACCCCCAAAAGTATGAGTTAGGTTATTATTTTGTGAGCGAATGCAATTGAATGAGAGAGAGAGAGAGAGAGAGAGAGAGAGAGAGAGAGAGAGAGAGAGAGAGAGAGAGAGAGAGAGCTTCCAATCCATCAGATTTTCAATTCTATTGAGTTTCCTGTGTACATTTTAAGTGTACTTTAAAGCAACGCGGAGTATAGAGAGAGAGAGAGAGAGAGAGAGAGAGAGAGAGAGAGAGAGAGAGAGAGTGCTTCCAATCAATCAGATTTTCAATTCTATTGAGTTTCCTGTGTACATTTTAAGTGTACTTTAAAGCAACGCGGAGTGTAGAGAGAGAGAGAGAGAGAGAGAGAGAGAGAGAGAGAGAGAGAGAGAGAGAGAGAGAGAGAGAGAGAGAGAGAGCTTCCAATCCATCAGATTTTCAATTCTGTTGAGTCTCCTGTGTACATTTTAAGTGTACTATAAAGCAACACAAGGAGTGTAAGTGTGCTTCACAGTAGGTTCATCCATCAGTTGTTGAGTTATTAAGAAAGCAATGAGGAATGTAAGCCTATTTATGGACGTCACAAATTCTAAAAAAAACAAATTCTAAAAAAAGAAATGTTTACAAAGGCAAAACGACCAACTCCCAAAAGATTCGTATGCAACAAGAATCAACGGTGATCATTCCCCTGTGTAAACCCATCCAAGCACCGACCACGCCCAATGTACGTACCTACAAGACTTACGAAGGAAGCACAGAGGATGGAGGAATAGCGAGCGAGACTCGATGGTAAAAGATAGAGACGTTAGGAAACTATAAAAAAAAAAATTAAAATCTGCAACAGCTGCTGCCACTGCATTTGTGTGTGCCTCTGAACAGTAATTACTAGACAAGTGTACAACCATTCTTTTTTTTATTTTTTTGGGGATGGGGTGCAGGGCCTGATACCAAGACCTTGAATCTATATAGACGCACATTATTAAACACTCAATCACACTTTTACTAATTTATCGTGGATGTCTGTCTGGAGTATATATATATAATTATTTATATATATCATATATATGATATATATATATATATATATCTATATATATATATATACAGAGGGGTGGCAAAGTAAATAATCTCAAGGTCAAGAATATATTACAAAAGTGTACGAAGTTACTGAGAGAGAGAGAGAGAGAGAGAGAGAGAGAGAGAGAGAGAGAGAGAGAGAGAGAGAGAGAGAGAGAGAGAGACTTTAAAAACTTCCGCGTGTCCAACACTACTACACCTTTAGAAAAAGACCCAAACGCATTTTTGTGTACCGTGGCTCAAACCAACCCTTAAAGGTGTATTATATATATACAATTTTCACATTTAAAGTTCCCCAACTGTCTTGCCTAAGTATTATATAGATAAATAAATAAATTCAATGGTTAATTTCCCTTATACGGCGTGATTTCCTTTGTTGTTGCACAGAGCAACATGTCATTCAAGGTCGATTTTTCCTCTGCGAGAAGGACATGGAGCAGCAACAGCTGCTGCTACTGCTGCTGGTGCGCCGCCCTTCGCCGCCCGTGTGCCTAAGCTGATTGCCGAAAAGGTAATGAGAAACTGAGAGAGAGAGAGAAGTTGCGTGTGTTGACTATTGTCCTGATAGGATATGGAAGTGGCCCCGCCCCCGTCTCTGCTGGTGGGCTACGGGTGCGGGCGAGGCGTGGAGGCGGGCAGTGGGCGTACTTAGGCGAGGGAAGGGCACACCCACAGTGCCAGGGGGGCGGCGGCGGGGCACAACCTTCTTCTTCGTCGACACCCCGCCCAACTCCTCCTTGCGAAGGAGCCCTTGGCGAGGAGGAGGAAAAGGGCGAGCTCGTCTCCATGAATACTATTGAGGAGGAGGGCGTTCCCTCGGGGTGTTCTATCGAAGGGTTGTGTCGATCGCGGGGCGACGGGGGGCGGTGCCCGGGGGAGGCAGGACGGAAGGAAGGAAGGCTGGCCCCGGGGTTATCCTGAAGCACGTGGATGTGACGCCTCCTGCAAGGGCGGAGCCTAGCCTAGTTGTCCTGACTTGCTAGTACACCGTACACTTTTTCCCCAGTCCCTCTCTTCTCTCGCGTCTAGGGGCGCGTTAGGCACCCTGGGGCTTACCTGGCCTGATGTGGATGGCACTGGGGACTCCGTGTTCGCCGATGGGGCCGTCAGAGTACGCATGCTGGCACAAAATACACAATTTCCTCTCACTTCACTGCTTTGGGGTCACGACTATTCAAAAGCTTCAACTCTCAGGCGGCCTGTCGAATTTCGCCAGATATTCGTGCGCTGGAAGCGACGATCTAATTCCTTGTTCAGGCGTGTGGGCCGCCCATTTCGCGATTCCTCTGTATTTCCGACGCCTCGGAATCTTTTACCAACATTCGGGAAAATTGAAATAGCTGCAGCGGCGAGCAAAACGCGATGCAATTCGCAAGCGAACTAGTTCGCGGCGCGGAGGAGAGTGAAACTCAGGGGCGGTGGGGAAGTGAAGGCTGCCCTCTGATTGGTGCAGCGCGGCCGCTCTCCCCGCCACAGTCACCAGCCCGAGGCCGCCCACGGATCGCTTCTTTCTCACAACGCAACGTTACGTTTCACAGGCTTTAGTTAATTGATGGATGGATTGGCGATCCGGCCATTTCACCTCGTTGTTTTCAGGGACGTCCTCATGGCATTTTTCCACGGCGTATATCTGCGGGCGGGGATGGAAAAACGTACCAGAGGGACACAGAGAGGGGCGCCACCTTTAATTAAAGGGGTAGAGCGGCGATATTTCAAATCGTTCGTTACAAAGCCTGCATTTTCCCGCCCTCACCCTCCACGACAGGCCCTCCCACAACCTAATGATAGCCTGGCGGACCCTGATGTTAAAACCTCGATGGATCGCAAATATGAAATCGTAGGGGACGGGATGCTGATAAGGGACTTCTTACAGGCTTTCTATTAGAAAATTTGGCAATTTTCTTCCGGGGAAATCTGTGGGCGGGTACAATCTCGCCCATATTCGAATAACCGGGGCGCAGGTGAATTGAGCCAGCCTACTTTCACTGGGACTGAAGGTCCGGCTTCCTTCTGGTCGCGTCCGTTAATTAACATGAACGCAAATATTTCTGCTTGGGATATGCGTGGTCGCAACACGGAGCCATTTGACGCAAATAAATAACCATTCATTTTCCGAGAAGGTAAAGTAAAGAGGAAGTCGAGATGCCAGAGAGGAATTATTTTTATGCGTCTAAAAGAGCTCCGCTTCGGTGACGCCCAGAGGCCGACTTCTCCGTACAATTGCCGCCCTAATCAGTTGCCAAAAATATTACGGGAAAGATTTTTAAAAATATCCGTGAGATATTTCGGCCCCGAAACCGTCCGCAGACTAATAGTTATTATCAGCGCCGTGTCACGGAGAATTGGAGGTGTTATGGAACCTGACATAATTCACGACTTCGAATATGCGTGTCGTCCTCAATAACGCGTTGAGTGTCCAACATGACTTTCGCCACACCCACACCAAACTAAAACCACGTGATGTTCTTATGTCATAGCCTCTGCACCCTTGAGGCAACATCAAACATTTGGGAAGGAAAGGGAACCCAGGACGCATGAGAAACGTCCTCTGTGTAAATGAAAGAAGGAAAGGAGAGAGAGAGACGGGGGGGGAAAAAAAAGTTCACGGTTACTTTGCTTCTCACCGTTGGGTTCGATAGCGCCAGCTGACAGAGTCCTGTGTTGTCATATGGGAAAAAAATAAATATGTTTCAATGAATCAGTATATTTATTCCTTAACTATTGTATATACTATCGTTGCGTCCGTGGGAACTGTTAACTGTTCTACCATGTTCTCCATCACCTAAGCACGAACAGCATTCGCATTAAAATAAATTAAATAAACAAAAATACAGATCGAATTCAAGGGGAAATCAACAAGTGTTCGGTGGAACATCTGTCCAGGAAGATTGAAAAAGAAAAAAAAAAAGCAGGAACAGTTTCTCTTTTCGCTCTCCCCCGGAAATGACGTCACACACAGCCAGACACACATCCCCCTGGGCTCTCTCCAACTCTTCACACTTGACTGAGAATGGTGACGGATTTTATAACGGGTCTGGGCTGTGGGAAATACTGTAGTTTTCTGAGAGGAGTGGTGGACGCTACCTACGTATGTGTACTACCTAGGTCCAGCTGGTATATGGTTTGCTCTTGTGAATTAGTAATGTTTATCAATGATATACAAAGGTGAATTAGGTTATTATGTCAATTGGGTCTACATTTAACTCTCTCTCTCTCTCTCTCTCTCTCTCTCTCTCTCTCTCTCTCTCTCTCTCTCTCTCTCTCTCTCTATCAAATTCCCCCTTCTGTGCATGCGTTTGTACCGATAGTTACAGTATGTTTGCTCTTATAAGCATCTGCTGAACGTGCCGTCGCTCTCTCTCTCTCTCTCTCTTATATTTATGTATCATATATCGAACATTTTCCCGTAAACTTTAGTGACTGAAGTTTGCACAAGTATTACTATTGCTAGACTTAAGCTTCTCACTTTTTTTTTTAAACCGTTTCTCCAAAAACCACTGAATCAGCTTCAGCCAAACAAAGCATCCTAGGGTAAAAAAAAAAAAAAAAAAAAAAAAAAAAGATTTAAGAATGTTTCCATCAGGCCATGAAACCATCACCCCACCCCCTCAAGTTAAAAATGCTCAAGAACCAACGAAGACTCTAGGCCTACTTTTAAAGAACCAATTTGTAGCAAAGCAGCTATAAAGCCAATGTTGTGGGTCGTAACTCGTAAGCCCTTTCTAATTATGTTTATTTATACAAGCATCATCATATAATACGTGCCTGCAATACATTACTTTGTGATTGGACAGAATGTAGTCGTGGATTGATTTATTCTCCTCTGACAATTAAAGTCTCGCTTCTAGAATTAACCGCCAAAATGTTGCACTGTTTAATGGGATCCGTTTTCCTGATTATCGTCACTCTGGCACCATAGGTGACGAAAAAGCTTAATTTCGGATCAAGATTGACCAGGAATTTTTACCAGCTTGCTTTTATGACTGTTAATATTCGCGTTTAGTGCTCTCTCTCTCTCTCTCTCTCTCTCTCTCTCTCTCTCTCTCTCTCTCTCTCTCTCTCTCTCTCTCTAGTTGCAGCTATATATATATTTAATGTGACGTGAAAAATGAGGTGAAGCTATTTGTATGTTCAGTTATGATTGAGACTAAAAGCATATGACAGAGAGAGAGAGAATATAAATCGAGAATAGACCTGTGTATGTGAGAGGGAGAGAGAGAGAGTATAAATCGAGATTAGACCCATGTATTTGCAAGGGAGAGAGAGAGAGAGAGAGAGAGAGAGAGAGAGCTGATTCCACGCCGTGATGCAGGAAATGTGACGGCAAGAGAGGAGAAAGTGAATTGACATGCAAGAGTCTAGATGCGGGCGCAATACGTGGACCGACGGTTGGCTTTAAACATCTGCCGTCTATGTTTGTTTATGACTGCTGACATTTTCGTTACTCCCAAAGTTTTTATTTATCTATTTCTTTAATCAGGATGAGGTACTACTAATAAAGCTTCCTCGTTTCTCCTTGACTTGGAGATGTGTCGACTTTTTATAGAACTTATTTTAGGCTATGGCTTTATGTATATTACTTAAATAAGTGACTTGTGAACGAATGATGAGTGGTTGCTGGAAATTGACCACGTGGCAACTTGATGATGGTACTACAGTCGATTGAATGTGTAGACTGACTTCTGTGAACTATTTTTTTTTTTCGTTTCGTACGTTCAACACACACACACGTGTAGCCTACATATTACTACATGTATTTGCCTAAACTATAGGTTTATATATACAGTGATATATTAAGATTCTCAAGGATAGAGAGCGAGAGAGAGAGAGATGCTATCGGTATTTAAACGAAACTGTAAACACGCGGATCAGTTTAAAGGATTATACCCGACTGTGCCCTATGGCTTATGGCCCCCAAGAGGGATCTAGTAGAACCTCCCAGACCTTTCTTTATGGGTGTAGGTCAGCTACCTGAGGTATATGGGTACCCATCTTGAATGTAAACAATACCCAGGTGTTGTGCTCGTGACCTTGTGAGTCCGTAGTAGTGTAAACGTGGCTGGTTGTGTTTCTGGGAATATGAATACAATGCCTGTCTTCTCCAAGGTTTTCACGTATTTATTGACTGCTGTGGCTTTTGTGATACATGTGCTGGCATAAGGCCTGCTGAATGCTATCAATTAACAGTAACAAATATTATGAGGATGGCTGGTGACTCATCCGCATTCAGAGAGCAAAGAATAACTCACAAAAATAAGCATGAATAACCAACATGATTCATAGTTTATATATTATATATATATATATATATATATATATATATATATAGTATGTATGTATATATATATATATATACATATATATATATATATATATATATATATATATATATGTGTGTGTGTGTGTGTGTGTGTGTAGTAATTCACAATATTTTGATATGTTTACACCTACATACTATAACTAGTTAATGTAGCCACAACTATTTTATCTACCTGAAGTAATGAAAAGTGTAATAAGTGTACGGAGATGAGAGAGGACTATTCATTTCTTTATTATTTCTGTAAATCAAGTGCTACAGTGATATAATTTCGTTTCTGAATTCATTCATGTTAGCAGCCAGAATTCGTTGATAATTTTATATTAGTCTACCGTATATTTCATTTTCTTTCTCGGCTGAGGTCGTTCTTATAGAAAATGTATCCAATCTGTGGCATATGTGAATTTTAATTTTAGATAGAAGACTTAATTAAAAAATTAAGTATAATATATATATTATAAATAATAATTATATATTACAAAACTATATAGATATATATAGATATGATATATATAATATCACCAGATCTAACTAAACTGTCAGGTTTCCACAGTACCATACCTTCGAAGTAGGCTTAACCCCGTCTCTTCAGTCCCATGGAGTACAAACAATGAGTGTTTTTTATATTGCCCTCTGACAGTTTAGTTAGATCTGGTGCTTCGATACTTTCTTTGTGTCTTGTAGCTGGTAAGAACTGTTCATTTATTTATTTTGCACAACCTTCTTACCGTCCATATTACGGTGAGTATTTTGGGGCTTGAAAACCCAGACTGTTCAAGTTTTAATCTAATTTGTACTTAGGATTCGGTATAGCGTGTAAGATTTATGTACTTGTTCGTTTAATGATATTTTTTTTTACGATTCTGTTTCAATATGTTAAACATCTGTATTTGATAGAGCGTCTGTGCTCACATCGTTTAAATACGTATAATATTGATGGCTTATTTGGGTGTGTGTGTGTGTGAACAACAGAAAGTACTCGTGTAATGATAGCTAGGAGAATGCCAGTTAGGAATGGTGTAATTATAAGAGAGAGAGAGAGAGAGTATTAGTCACAGGAAGAGTTTTTAACAGATGTATAAGAAATCTGTTTCGGTGTGTGTTGGTAACGCACCCACCCCCCACCTCCTCAACAAACGCTGCTTCGTTGGCTGCTATATACGTTGCTGGTTTCACTTACCTTGTTAACCGGTGTCTTGCTTTTCAATCTTGGGGGAAAACATGTGATGGTTAAGTAGTGACGTTTATAAATTATTCAACTTCTTTCGCAGATGTTTGTAGCTGAAATGGGGTCCCTGGAATGTTTTCGTCAATGATTCACTTCGCCGTCTGTTATTAAATTCTGCTATGTCGAGTCGTATATCGCCGTGTTTATAAACATTGTTGAAACTTTTGTGTTTGTCTAACTTCACTGCACTTTTACGTCTCAAATCCGCTAACCTCTGGCACCATTTGTGATGTTTTTTTTTTTTTTTTTATGCGTGCTGAAGGCTGTGAATAATTGTTTGTCCACTACCATCTTTCTTTGGAACAAATAAAAATGGAGAATTATATGAAGATTTAGAAGGAATTACTATACTCCATCTCTTTTCATTTACTCTATCGAATTATCAACTATGGGTCTCTGGCTTATTGGTAATCTGTAATTAGGAATAAAAAATGGCTTGGCTCCATCATCTAACAAAATCTTATGTTGTAGAACATTTGTTCGTCCTAGTTTATCTCCTTCTACAGCTATTACATTTCTGTATTTCTCTAATCAATAGTTGTAAAATAAATAGAGATAATTTTTTGAATACATTAATGTTCAGTTTCAATTATAGGACTAAAAAGGATCTTAATAGTGCCACTGTATTAATTGTAGGGTATTTATATGCTGTTTGTGTCAGGAAAAAGAAACATTACACAAAAGAGGAAACTGATGCCATTATTAAAGAACAATTACAAAGAAAGAATAAAAAATATTTTTACAATAGACTACATTAATTACTGTTTTTGAATAGCCAGTATTAATTTTGTAAGTAATATCACAATTAATATCTAGTGTTAAGAAAAAAAGTTTTAAAGTCTAGTTAATAATAAAAAATAAAATCCAGTAATTTGTAAATATTGTAGGTGTACATTTTTGTAATATTTTGTAATACCCTACTTATGTAAATGACATGTAATATTTTTCTAATAAAAGTAAAAAAAAAAATACCTTGTTTCTATTTTACACTCATCTCTCCACACAAAAGTCGTTGGTTACATAAATGCAGTTATATACACACGAGTTTATAAACACACACACAGTGAACTACATATTATAGACGTATATATAATATACATATTTAGATAATACATTATATTATATATATAATATAAAATATTATTATATAGAATTATATATAAGATATATACCCCCCCATATAAGAATAATATATATATATATCATATATACTTATATATAATTAATTATATATATGTGTGTGTGTGTGTGTGTGTGTAAGATCCGCCTGTGTGAGGAACTAGTACAGAAACCGGTAGAATTTAGTATGGAAAGTCCCCAGGACAAAAGTAGAAATTAATGGTGATGATTTGAAAGAATCTGGAAACCATAGGCCTATAGTACAATCCTTAATTGGAGAGGCTGTCTTCTTCATCTCGTCACTCGTCAGTACCGGATTAGAATTGGCTCTCGTGGTTTGTATATATGTATATTTTTCATATGTACTTACATTAAACATTTATTGATTTCTTCACCATTATTATTATTTTTATTATCATTATTATTACTGTTATTCCTTTATTTAAATAAAGGGACTTTAAATAAACTTGTTACTAGGCCTATATGTACATGTGTGTATGTGTAAAAGAGAGAGAGAGAGAAGAAATAGGATACACAAAGCGACATCCATTACTGTTAAGTGGTGCGGTTCACACGGGAGTGCCAAATGACCATCTGCGTGCGCACTTTCCAAATAGGACCCAGGTTTCCCACCAAAGGTTCCCTATACAAGATTTTACGATATGCTCCGAGACGAGAGCATGTGTTGGCATAAGGCCAGCTTGGTTTTCGGTATATATCATCTGTAGCCAGATTTTTAGTCTAGCGGGGACATTTTATTTTGTTCAGGCTGTTCATGGTCTAAATATATTTTAGTGGTCTCGTTAGGCGAGGTTTTTGTTGTTACATTTTTTCGTCAGTTTCAGAATAATAATAATAATAATAATAATAATAATAATAATAATAATAATAATAATAATAATAATAATAATAATAATAATAAATCAATGTTGAGGTTGCTTTCGGTATCTATTTATTTTATCATTTTTCTATTCCTTTATTCACCTATTTTACGAGTCACCATCTGCTTATAGTACTTTTAATTCAGTTTTCTTATTTTTGTTATTTTCTGAAATTTAATTTCCAAAATACATGAGAAACGAAAGATTATCTCAGCGGAATCCATATATCGGCGCATTTTTATTCTTGCAGAGGTGGTATGAACGTATGTGTATATAGACAATATCACTGTTAGAGTATTGCCAGTGATCTATAGTTTTTCTGCTATGGAATTTATTTCTATAGAATCAGTATCTATATTTGTATAGGATCAATATCTATAAAGTCCATTATAGATATGGACAGACGAGTAGACTCGTAGTACAATACTCTTATAGAATTTCTCACTTGTTAAGTAAGGGGAAAAAATACTATATACAAAAACCTGATATTTTAATTATGAAGTACTTTTACAATGATTAACAGTCATAAAATGTTATATATATATATGATTATACAAGCTTCTCATAAACACCGAAGAAGTACACCAAAACGAAATGAGTGGAAAGTTATCAATCTTTGTTATAGAAATGGACTTGCTTTGAATAGGCCTATATATATATATATATATATATATATATATATATATATATATATATATATATATATATACTCGATGTTAGGATTAAGCTTCAAGCGAGGGTTAATGGAAACAGCTTATAATAAAGATTCGTCCCTCGGAGGGGAAACAGCTCCCTCTGACGTCATCCCCTCCACCAGAAACTCCAGGTCAGGTAACTCAGGTTCCTCCGGGCGCCGTTGCTTAGCCTCTCAAGGGAGGCGGACTCGACGGAGACGTCTGGAAGTTTTGTCCTGTGGTTGTGGTACTACTACCGAAGACGCTCCCGCCGTCCGCCGGCTGCTCGTGAGGGAGGGGCGCCACAGTCGTTGTCGTCGTCTGGCCCCCTTGGAGGACATTCTCGAAGGTGGTGTACAGCTGCTGGAAGGGCTTGAAGAGGAAATCGAAGCCTGACGCCTCTGTATGGGAGACGGCCACAGCGAAGAGCAGTGCTAGGGCAAGGGCGAACTTCCTCATGGTTCTTCTTATAGGTCTATAGGCTGATAGGTTCCTCTTCTTCCTTGTGGGAGGCCGACTGTTGGAGATGGCTGATGCTGATAGGACAATAACGTAGTATGCTCTGGATATGTCGAAAGAACTCGCCCAACCTGGAGATCCTTGAGGCGTCTAGTGCAAGGGTATTACTCCCTGCACCTGCTTATATATACACACGAGCGGACAGGTTCGAAGGCGGCTACGTGACTTCCAAAAGCAGTTCTGCTACTCTGAGGAGGCGGAGCCTCTTCGACGGTTTTTTTGTGAGTGGTAGGGACAACCAAAACCCCATTTTTTCGTCGACAGGTGACCCTTATAAGGATAAAAAAAAAAAAGAGAGCTTATCTATAGGCACTCATTATGGATTCTCACCCGAGTTATTCTTGATAAGTATCTAAGAGACTGTGGCTACCGGTTAATGGCGTTCTCCTGATATCACGGGTTTTTTTTAGGCCTATGTGAGGGTTATTTGAAATATAATTTTACAGAGGGAACTTAAGGGAGAGCAGAGACAAATAAATACGAGGCAACACAAAATCGTCCTTTTTTTACAGAAACAAAGATTACAATCTTATATCTATTTAAATTAATTAATATTTAGATATTCAAAAAGTACAATATCGTTACCTAGACGAAATTGTTACTTTTTTATTACCTTTCTCTGTGACTTTTCTCAGCCAAAATTGTTATTTTTTCTGTGATTTTCTTCCTAGGACATTTTTATTTTTATTTTTATTTTTTTAACCAGGATTAAAATAAACTTTGGTCGTAAACGATATCAGGTCAAATGCTCATCTTTTTCTTCTTCTTCTACTTGAAAAGACATTATGACGTTATCGAGCATTTAACTAAACTTCCCAGGGTTCACTTATATAGGGCCACGTGTAGTACCAACTTCTTAAGTTATAGGGTTACTTAAGGGGTTACTTGTAGGTACTATATGATCAAGATATAATATATATAGCTTTGTTGTCGATATATAGCTTTCATTGTTAAGCTATACGTAAAACTATATATAATAAAGTCTCACACTAGTCTCATCAACGTTTATTCTTGGACCATATTATTACTCATTGCCAATCGCACCTGCTTCCCTCTCTCCATCCCTCCACCCAACCAATCCCCAACCCACCTCCTCCCCTCCCACAATCCTCTGCGACGCGAAGGAAGAACGAAGTCACCATCGTCATCATTATCCTGGCTACCTCCCCCCCCCCCCCCCCCAACCCCTCCGATCACAATCGCAACCTGTAGTAGTATTGGACTTGTCAAAGCAGGTTTTCATGGGCGAATTCCGAAGACTCGATGGGTCTTTTCCAGATATGCCCATCAACACTATAGGCTGCTCTCTCTCTCTCTCTCTCTCTCTCTCTCTCTCTCTCTCTCTCTCTCTCTCTCCAGAAACAATATCACTGTAAGATCTGTATCGCTATACGAAATACGTCACAAACAATAGTCATCTCAGGTTTTGGACAGCGAATCAGAAACCATTGTGGAGTTGTATATGGAATGTATTATTCAGATCGTTCGTATTCTACGTAAATGTTTTGCAATCAGGCTGTGAAAAAAAAATCTGCTAAATGTAAATGTGTTTCTTATGCACCTAGAGCACATTATTCATACAAATACTCAAAACTAGCCAAAAGAATAAAGATTTTGTCGTACACAATTGTGTAAACCCCTATTGGAATGACTAGTCTCATAGATGTTTCTTGTGTATTAATGTATGCCTCTCAGGGTTGCCGTTTTGAGGAATTTCGTCTATTAGTGTGGCTTTCTGGTGACATCTGGCAACCCTCCGTGGCTTTTCCGACCACAGGCCACGGCACTGAAGAAAAAAATTCTTCACACTGCCTTTTTATGTTTTATTATGAAAATAAAGCTATAAAACATATCCTGCTTATTTACACAAATGAATTTTATTGAAATCCTTTATTTTTCTTCGTCAAAAATACTTTATATTAAGCTAGTGACGTGTATTTTTTTAACATCATGGAAAATAATTCTACATCGGAAAATATACATTCTAACCCTTAAATCATAAATAAAGTAAAAAAAAAATCAGATGAACTGCATATGGTAACATGCTTAAGCCAATGTTGTGAAGAAAAAACGGCATCACTGAATTATTATTGCATCTATACCTTTCATTCAGTCCAACCCAATTTAGGTGCAGATACAAGAAGTCATTCAGAAAACTTTTCCGGCTGTGAATATCAACTTAATAGCTAAAAATCCTAAAGCTCTGGGTTCTTTGTTCTCCCGCAAAGATAAACTTCCGGCTTTGATGCCATCTTTGGTGGTATATTGCTTTACTTGCCCGAAATGTAAAATCGGGAAATACGTGGGAGCCACCAAAAGATTGCTTGAAGTCAGAATCGATTCTCATCTCGGAGTCAGGCACCGTATAAGGGATGTACTTTGAAAACGAAAGAGTTCTCTTAACATACGAGAACATTGTAATAAATGTAAAACATCATTTTCTTATAAGGATTTTCGCATTGTCTCTGTTTTGGAGTCGTTGACAATCAAACAGCTTGTGCCCCCATTAAATGGTCAGACTTCTTCCACAGTTCTATTTATAGCATAGTTAACGTCCTCCTTTCCAAAGCGGAGAACGTCACTCAGTTTTTTAAGTCTTTAGCATTCTTCACTTTTTATTTTTATCTTATTTTTTTAGTTCCTTTTTTAAATTATTATATTTAACTTTTATGTTGTTCCATTTTTATTTATATTAATACTGAGTCTTTTTTAATTTGTATATTTTGTATATTTTACAGCCCTGATGATGAAACCCAAAGTCTCGAAAATTTGGACAATAAATATATGATGCTACGCTGGCTTTTCTCCATCCTATATATATATATATATATATATATATATATATATATATATATATATATATATATATATATATATGTCCCTCCTTTTCTGACAACCGCTTCTCAGTATCGGTCTAACGATCATCTTCGAGACGCTAGGTGTTAGGCCTATGTAGGGTCTGACTGGACGCGTCCTGGTCAAGCCTTATCTCCAGACACACACACGGGCGCCATTTTCCAGAGATAACCTTAAGTCAGGGCTAGGACGTTAGGTCGCTGACTTCAAAAGTGAGAAGTCCCGGGTTCGTTCCTAGAGAGGGGCATGATACTTTAGGGTTTTTTTTTTAAAGGCATATTGATGGATTTCAAACACAGATTCAAAATTCAAAGGTTGCTATTCACCCAAACCGCTTCGATGTCTAAGCTTTTACCCTCGGTATATCGGCGATTAAAGCCATCAGTTTACCCACAAACAACAAACAATATCCATGGCTAATGAAGCAGAAACAAAGGTTCGACCTGAAGAATGCGAGTTTAAACCAGATAGAGGCGGCAGGTATACGGTCATTATAAGACTCTAGACCGATGCTACAAACAGGACTCATCAGTCAAAATCCCGAAAATGGTAAAAAAAAAAAAAAAAAAACATATTTCTTAGTCTCTGGGGAATTCCATCCTTTCGACAATTAATCTCTGCCAGAGAGAGAGAGAGAGAGAGAGAGAGAAGTAATTAACATTAAAAAAATAATGAATAGGCCTAAAAATTTATTGGTAAACTCTTCAAAACATTCTGTATGAGAGCTGTGCTACTTTGATTTCTGGTAGGCATTCTGTTTGTGTAAATAGTTATATAAAAAAAATAGATATTTAGTAAGATTCTGGGCCATAAGAATGCTTCTATCTAGGCTTATAGTTAAATGCACGTGAACTTTTTTAAACACTATAAAGTACTACAACCATCTCTCTCAACTTCACCACGGATTGCACTAACTCATGGCTATATAAACTTTGTTTCTAAAAATGCTTACATACGATCTACGAGTATTTAATTTTATGATATTTTTCGAATCCTTAATTATCACCCTTAGCGTCTATTAAAATATCAATAGTGCGTATATTTTTAACCAAAATTCGATCATAACACGAAGAATGTTTAAAGATTCTTCTGTTAGAAGAATGAATTTTAATGAGACTGAATCATGGGATTACTTGTTTCAAACAGAATTCCAGTTTGATATATAATTCTTTAAAAGGCTTAGAACGTAAAATCAAATAAATCTGTGCATAGAATTGTGTATAGTACTCCGACTTTGTCTCAAAGTGCTTTAAATCGTTGCTATAGGGGATGGTCTATAGTCTCAGTATCTATCTAAAGTTACGTGGAACTGGTGGCTGTTTGGCTATGTTTAAGCTTACGTTTCGCAGTTCCGCTGTATCTTGATCGCATTTTAAACCCAAAGTATAAACCCAATGTTGGAATATGGTTGAGAAAGAGTTTCTCTGTCTATAGCTGACTGGCCTGGCCTCACGGATTAGCGAAGGGTTCGTATGGTCAGGGTATCTCCATTAATCTATAACCTCCTTGGTTTAACTTTTGAAATGCTTTTTGGCTGAGTACAGGCTGACTTTAGTCTCGCCTTATATGGTTTTTTGCATGTTACTTTGATGTGATTTACTGTTAATCGCTTTACTGATTTCACTTTGCCGTTTGTCCTACTAATCTCTTATGTTTTCTTTGTGATTTTACACAGTTTATTCTCTACTTGTCAGTCTCTTCTTGGACAAGGTATAGGCCTAAAGTTTCAGTAACGTTCTGTTCTCAGTTTTGAAAAGCATATGCGACGTGTTCAAGCTTTCAGTCACTTCCAGACAGTTATATAAATATTTTTATTTATTTATTAAGTTAGTGAACTTTTATTTCCTCATGTTTTCAGTCGCATTTCTTAACCTATAAATTGCTCAACGTTTGACGTAGCTGGCGTTAATTCAAGTGGTTGATCATTGGTAGCGAAGTAAAAATTCTACTACAAGTTTAACATTCTTTATTACAAAAATCTTCCATTATATTCTTGGTAACATACCTTGATATTAGCTAAGCAGTCATGCTTAGGTTACAGAAATAGCCATTCACAGTTATCATGATAATGACTATACTATATATCTATAGTAATAATTATAATAAAACAAGACCATGATTGAAGTCGCCTGGATCTCTTTTCATATCGTTGGCAACACTGCATCGGCAGACAGCATCAACTCCTCCGGAACTGGCTAGCTTCTGGGGGGGAAGAGGTCATCCTTTAACGATAATCGCCGAAACCACCGTGATCGTATGCATCGCCACCATGATCGTGCGCATCGCTACCATGATCGTAAGCATCGCCACCATGATCGTGCGCATCGCTACCATGATCGTACTCATCGCCACCATGATCGAACGCATCGCTACCATGATCGTACTCATCGCCACCATGATCGTACGCATGGTCACCGTGATCGTACGCATCGCTACCATGATCATACTCATCGTCACCGCGATCGTACACATCGTCACCGTGATCGTATGCATCATCGCCATGATATGTGTCTACATACCCCGGCAGGAAAATGCCACCGTAACCATAAGGCCTATATCCAAACCCGTAGCCAAGTAGGGACCCTAGATTTAGGGTTGGGGCACCTTCCGTCATGGAGACCATGGCGAAGGCTGCTAAAACGAAGAAGATGGCTGGAAACTTCATCTTTGCTTCAATTTCTGAAGGCGTGGAGAGCAGGGCCATAGAAATTTGTGCTCCGGGCTCTCAAAGGATGTCTATAGCTGTAGACCTATGCTTCAAGAGAGGCTGGTTGTTTGTGACGGACGAATATGTTGTTGTTGGAGATTAAGCCAGCCTTGTGCTGGCACGGGCTCTTGCTCCTAGAGCAGCCCGTAACTGGAATATCTGTAAAGATACAAAAAACAGTGCTTTGGCGGTTAGTTTTGGAAAGGAAATAGGGTGACAGGCAGGATTGCAACCCCTTTGAACCTTACGGTACCCATCAGTAGGAGAGAAAGTTTATAGCAGTGGAGATCAGCCTAGCTGAAGAGTGTGAGTAGGAAGAAGGAAGCGAGTTTTAGTTTGAGGGAAAGAAGGCGTTACCTATAAACATTTTAGGCGCAATATATATACATGTGTGTAGCATCTGAAAATATTGCAATATGTATCAAACCAACACGGACGAATATGTGTCCCTGGCATTTTATAGTCCATCCAAAACTATACCGAGTGCCTAGTTGACGAAGGTACTGGTTCGTCAATTTTCCTAAATTTAATTGGATGTTTTCCATGCGGTCTGCGTTACCTATATGCAAATGAAAGCTGCGAGGTATATATTATTATCAATATAATTGCTAAGACTGTGACTCTAATAAATAGTAGTCTTTAACTCATGCCATGGTAAAATTCTGGCACTGGAATGGGCGGAGTTATTGACTAGGTGTCCCGTTTATCTGTTGGGGGAGGAGGGCGAGAAATTTTATCATGAAGAAACGCCTTCCAATCTATAGGGCTGGTGTCTGAGGCGGGGTTTCCCCACTATATGCCTTTCCCTGCTTTGTACTTTCCATCTGTTAAATTATTTAAATGTTTTCTTTGTAATTTTTCATAGTTTATTCTCTACTTCCGTCAGTCTCTTCTTGGACAAGGTATAGGTCTAAAGTTTCAGTAACACCCTGTTCTCAAATTTTGAAAAGCGTGTGGCCTTTTTAAGCTTTCAGTCACTTCCAGGCAGTTAAAAAAAATGTGTTTAGTTGTCAAGTTAATGAGCTTATTTTCCCAGATGTTTTCAGTTGTATTTAACCTATAAATTGCTCAACGTTTCATGTAGCTGGCATTAATTCAAGTGAATGATCTTTGGTAGAGAAGTAAAAATTCGACCATGAATTTGACAGACTTTAATACAAAAATCTTCCATTATATTCTTGGTAACATACATAGAAAAAATCTGGAACCTTAATATCTAGATTCTAAAAGCAGTCATGCTTAGATTACAGAAATAACCATTCACAGCAATCATAATAATAGTAACCTGGTAATAAAATTACAATGGAAAGAGACCATGAAGTCGTCTAGAGGATCACGTTTCATATCGTTGGCAAAAAGACGTTAAAACTGCATCGGCAGAGAGCACCAGCCAGCAACTCCTCCCGAACTACAGCCGGCGTCTTTGGAAGAGCTCCTCATCCTCCTCCTTTAACGGTAATCTCCACCAAAACCGCCGTCGAAAGATCCTCCGTAACTTCCGTCGTAGCCGTCGTCACCGTAGCCATCGTCATGATGGTACGTGTCTCCGTATCCCGGCAGCAGGAGCCCGCCCCCGCCGTAGCCATAACGCCTATATCCATACCTGTAGCCGAATAAGGACCCGAGGTCAAGGGCTGGGGCGCCTTCCGTTGTGTAGACCAGGACGAAGGCTGCTAAAACGAATAAGAAGAGAGCTGAGGACTTCATCTTTACGTGGACAACAGTAGAAATTTGTGCTGTAGGCTCAGAGAGGATGTCTAGCTGCAGACCTTTGCTTCTGGAGAGGTCGGTTGTTTGTGACGTTCGAAAATTTGTCCCTGGCATTTTATAGCCCATCCAAAACTTACCCAGTTGCCCAGGTAACAACGGTACTGGTTCGTCAATTTTCCCAATTTTATTTGGATGTTTTCCATGCGTTCTGCATTACAGTATACGCAAATGAAAGCTGTCAAGAATATAGAATTATCAATAAAACTACTAAGACTGTGAATTTAACAGATGATAGTTTTCCTTTCATGTTATGGTAAAATTCTTGCACTAGAATGGGCGGAGTTGTAACTTTGGGGATTGGGAAGGGAAAGCTGGTCCTGTTCAAATTCTTTTAATGGTGTGTGTGTGTGTGGGGGGGGGGGGGGAGGCGGTTTGTGGGAAGGGCGAGATACTTTATCATGAAGAAACAAGCCTTCCAATCTATAGGCCTGGTGTCTGAGGCGGGCTTTACCAAAATAGCTTTCCCTGCTGTGTATACGTAGTACTGTCCATCCGTTAAATGATTTCAAGTAATATTTTAAACCCAAAATTCAAGCTCAACGCGGAGATAGCGTGGCATTGAATCCTGGAGTGAATTTAACCTATTTTCTACAAGAATAAATGGATTTTAGACATTTTAAAATGCTAGATTATATCCACTTGATAGTGACTGAATATTAGACCTTCGTTCTAAAAAAAAAAAAAAAAAAAAAAATCGCTAGAAATTCAGTTAATCACCTTAAAAAATGTTTAGTGCATAAGATCAAACAATCTCTCCTATAAAGTGTTTTAATTCTGGATGCAACTCTTGTGCATATAAAAGAAAAACATTCAATACGAATTCTCTGTTTCGTGACAAAATTGTCTAGCGTTTTTTTCATCCTTCTCGTGCAGTTACTTCAAAGTCAGTGACATTACAGTCTCACTTCGCCCTTACTTTGCTGTTGGGAATTATGTATCTAACTCTGGTTATACGTTATATACTCATTTCACGTGTATCTTCTGGTTGTAAGCTCTCACAGTTTATTCTCTATTATTTTCAAAGGCATGATACAGCTTTCCAAGCTTTTACAGACATCCTTAGTTTACCTATGCGTAGTTCTTAACAACGTTTGATGCAGTTGGCATTTCTCGAGTGAATTGGACCAGAAAAATCATTGACCAGCTGGACATTGCTTGGGGAGTAAAAATTCGAGTGTAAATCTGGCAATATTTTATTATAACATCTTCATTGAGATTCTTGGTAACTTAACATAGCAAAAAGATAAATTAGGAACGCTAACATGCAGATCCTAAGTTGTCATAACTTAGAAGTTGAACAATAATTGGTTATAGAAGTAAACTTTCACAGTAATTATAATAATGATAGTGATAAATTACATATGTAACGAGCATAAGATATTGTTCGGCAACTCTGCACCGGCTGACG
Source organism: Macrobrachium nipponense (assembly GCF_015104395.2). Classification (NCBI taxonomy): domain Eukaryota; kingdom Metazoa; phylum Arthropoda; class Malacostraca; order Decapoda; family Palaemonidae; genus Macrobrachium; species Macrobrachium nipponense. The sequence continues at coordinate 6,541,510 of NC_061105.1, read as the reverse complement.
GCAGCAATTCCATCCGATGGCTTCTTCTTGAGGAACTCCAAAAATCCTTTTAACGGTAATCGCCGAAGCCGCCGTCAAAACCCCCGTAGGTGTCAAAACCAGGGTCGTATATAACATCGTCGGTGTATATTCCTCCATATCCCGGCAGCAGATAGCCGCCGTAACCATAAGGCCTATATCCAAACCCGTAGCCAAGCAGGGACCCTAGACCTAGGATTGGGGCGCCTTCCGTCGTGGGGACCAGGACGAAGGCTGCTAAAGCGAAGAAGAAGATGGCTGGAAACTTCATCTTTGCTTATATTTCTGGAGACTTGAACGGCGAGGAAGTCTGGATATTGGAGATCTATAAGCTCTCAGAGGACGTCTAGTCTATAGGCCTATGCTTCTCGAGAGGTTGTTTGTCTGTGAGGGACGAAAATCTCTCCCTTGCTTTTTATAGGCCAACCAAGACAACCCAGTGCCCATGTGACTATTGGTACTGGTTCGTCAATTTATCTAACTTTAATTTTGACGTCTTCGATGCGTTCTTAGTTACAGTATACGCAAATGAGAGATGCAAAGAACGTAGAATTATATCAGTATAATCACGTAGACTGTGAATTCAATATAGAGAATAGTTTTTAAATTGTTCTATGGTCAAATGTAGCACTGAAATGGGCGGAGTTCTGGAGTGGAGGGCTGGGGGATTAGTCTCCTGTCCTGTTAATCTTTGGGGGAGTGGGGTGAGATGCTTTATTATATGAAGAAACAAGTCTTTCAAATTTAGGACTGGTGTCTGAGGCGGGTTTTCCCGAAATTTCTTGTTTCAGCGGACCTGAATTATATTGATAATTTTCGTATCATTATTATGTTCAAGTCCAATTCTTCGTCTCTGCTAATATAGTACGGCTTCTTTTTTTATTTCGTTTTCACTTGCACCAAAAAGCAAATACAGTGAAGACTATAATAACAATAGATGGTAATACTCTTATCACAATATATTGTAGTTAGGTTACATGAAAGCTCGTGGTATTCTGGTACTGAAAACTTAACTGCACACACACTACATATATACGTACACACACACACACACACACACACACACACACACACATATATATATATATATAATTATATATATATATATATATAGATATATATATATATAATATATAAATCTTTTAATTTTATGATAAATAAAAAGAGAATATCATAACTACCTGGATGTCAGTGGTATTTTTTGTTAAGGAATGAACGGAGAATCGTAATGTACTTAACAAATACAGAAATGGACAAGAAACGAATTCAGATAAAGAGAAATGGTCGACAGGACAGACGAAATCCAGAACCAAAAATGAATAAAACCAGAAATATCCAGATTTCAAATCCAGTATACAGATGTTAGGCCTATAAAACCCTCCTTATAGCTAAAGGTTCTCTCATGGGACCCAAAATTGTATAATTGATGTTCCTTTTGTTTTGTTCTTAGATTCTTAGATTCATAAACAGAATATGGATAGACCATGAATGGGCAGACATATTCCAGAGAGAGGATGATAGATTTTCCATTGCAAATCATTAATGACCTTATAGGCTTATGCATGGTTTATATTTCAAATACAAATCATTTATGAGCTTATAGCCTACGTTACACACATTCAATGTAGCTCGTACAATCAATATTATATGCACTGTTGTTAATAGTGTGTTGTGAGCATTTATAGGAAGAATATTCTTGCGACTACCTATAGTGAATGTAAAACTTTGGAATATCTTTCCAAATACCATACAAGAAAACTTAACCGAACCAGTAAGTTATCTCAAAATGTGTATACTTTGAAATCGGAGTACTGCCACTTTTTAGACGTCGTCAATTAGTGAAAGTCATATTCAAACGCGAATTCCAAAACATCAGTTTCCAAAACCTTTCTGCACGTGTACCTACTAACCAAGGTACTAACCCCCTCTCCCATCGCCCCTTCCCCCGGCCCCACAAACTTCTGTGTGATGTCTCAATTAACTCAAGGAGGCTGCTTTGGCCCCTGCTTTTACATTTATCTACCCATAAACCTCCCGTAGGGACAAACTGCCCAGGAGGTCAGGTTGGGCATTCCCGAGCAGTTTATGTATACCCCCTCTCTCTCATAGGCTTACGTATGCTTCAAAAATCACAGTAGATACACGTGACTTCATTAAATATTTTCTCTCTGTGATTTTTAAAAAAGGGAATACCCACTTGCTGTTAAACGTTCACAACGCAAACTAAATTGACTTAATGCTACGCATATGACTCGTCTTAGGCCTAGATTAAGGCCTATATGGTAGATGGGAAATAAATTCCGTCTTTTAAAAGAAGGTAAAATTATTACTCCCAGGAGAAACCTTACTTCGAATGATAACAAAGGTTAAATCCACAGGTAGGGGACAATAGGCCTATAAGATTTGAGTCATCTGACCAAAACCTCGGCACAACTGCGGCGGTGACATTTTGACGCCGAACCATTTATAATACAATTGGTAAATGAGCCAGCGTACACACACAAACACATGCACGCAGAGAGAGAGAGAGAGAGAGAGAGAGAGAGAGAGATAAGACTAATCCTTCAAGCTACCTCGGTCAATGCCTTCTTGAACTGACAAGGCCTGAGAGATTCAAGCATGAGTCATCACCAGTCGTCCTAGTCTTGCCGTGCGTTTCCATTCACAACTTTGTATTTTTGGTGGCATTTATCAGTTATTTGCTGAATGTATAATTTTTGTGTAAGTTAATTATGTTTTACAGTCTTTTGCATCATCAGTATCCTCTGGACCTGGTTATTATGATTAAATATAAAGGGAATTCAGTGAAGAAACAGTAATGAGAACAAAAAAGTTTATTCACAGAAATGAGTATATAATACATTATTTTACATAGAAAGGAGGACAAGAGCACAAAAATGGTGACAAAAGATGCCTCTCTCTTTAGGAAAAGGTATAAGAGCTATATACAAAATAAATATTCTCTATAATTTACAGCAATTGTTCCTCAGAATCCTATTTCTTCAATGTATTCAGCTTTCTCTTTTTTGTTAAATTTTTGCAATTTTGAATGTTTTCATTACTTTTCTTACAATAATTGTTTAGTAGGGCATTGGAGGAAGCAAATATCAACATTTTTTGAATTTTTTCTATGCTATGCCCAGCATCACAATCATTTAGAGGTAAGAAGGCATCATTATCAGAAAGGACAGTGAGTGAAATGTCCGTGGCCAAATTCCTTTGATACATCGATTGTATAAAATCAGGATATTGTGACAGTTTATCAATGGTTATATAGTTAAACAGAATTACGTTTACTACAGATTCATGTTTATACCCTGAATGTAACTGTTATTGTCTGCTTATACCCTGAATGTAACTGTTATTGTCTGGTAAGCTATCTTTTGTTTCTTGGCAAGTAAGTAAGTCTTTACAGGAGCTACACTTAAGTTTTTTCACAACAGCATACACAATAGCCGGCAAGGTATGTTATAACCGGGAAAAGATCCATACATTTATCAATATCATCTTGACTGACATCAATATAAAAAAAATCGTTATTTCCGGACTCCTGATTATTCATGCCCTCCCAGTTCGTTTCTTCGAAAATTTTCAGTTCGATGTTTTTATTATTAAAAGTTATTCTAAGAACAGACATTAACCTCAGTTTTTTTTTCACACTCAAACACTTGTCGTAAGGAAATGTTGTAATTGCAGCCAGCAAGTCGACGATATTTACCAAATCTATTTTCAAGTTGATCGGTTTGAAATTTTCCTGGTAAGACATATTTCATTTTTAATTTTTCTACACAGTATTTTGTTATTTCTATCATTGCATTAGTTGTGTGTTTTAAGGCAGTGTTTCCCTACTCAACTTTCCACCAGTTTTAGTCATATTATTCTAGAGATCTAACCAGGAATGGAATTTCTGTAGGAAAATGTACTTCTCGTCATTTACATTATATGTTAGTGGAGTTGGGCCCATTATTGTAATTCCCTTTACAAAGGGGAACAGAACATCTGTGTGGCATTTTGTCTGGAGTTACACGTGTGTCTGGAAACCCTTCTTCGCCCGATTTAAGTATAACACTAGAAAGGTCATTGGAGATCGGAGGTTGCCAACTAGTAATGTCTCATTAGATGGCCTCAGAAATAGTACCCACAGCAATGCAAATTGAAAATAAATGGTTGAACAGTTTACAAAATCTGAAAGTTGCAAGTACTGAGTTTTCTTTAAAAGTCATCAGCAATGACTGATAATGTATTTTATAATCATTTGTGTTAATAAACTGTTGTTTCTCATCATAACTTCTGCGCTGATTTTCCACCATTATGCAGCATATTTAATCATATTAACCAGGTTTAGAGGATTATGATGTTGTTAAAGACTGTGAAATATAGTTATCTAACATAGCAATTAGATACTATAGATAAAAAGTAATAAATAACACCAAAAATACAGAACTGGGAATGGTAACTTATGGCCAGGATAGGACGACTAGTGATGATTCATCGCTCTATTTTGACTGATCGCACAGGCCTTGTCAGTTCAAGAAGGCATTGCCTCGGTCACCAATCTTCTCGGATAGCGCGCCCAAACCTGCACGTGGTTATCGGTTTTCAAATATCTTATCAATAACGGGAAATGATTTGAAAGTGGTTAAAGATATAAATCCTAACCCCCTCCACACACACACACATATGTGTGTGTGTGTGTGTGTGTATGCTACTCGTGTTAGGCTTCAATAGGACGAGATGATTAATATTCCAGAATATAAACCATCCTTCTGCTTGAAGCCTAAGAGGAGTGAATTATATCTATACAGTGAAGTTGTGTAGCTATTGTGTGTGTGTGTGTGTGTGTGTGTGTGTGTGTGTGCTGTTCCATACACCCATTAGAACACGGATACAAATCAAGAGTTAAGATTCTCAGCATGTCTTATAAGACGAGCTTGTAGTACTTGGTTGTACCATGGGGGTGACTCATCAGTCACCACAATCACGAGGTCACCAGAAACTCAAGTCAAAGGATTTTTCCAGTTTCGTTGTCCTTCGTAAAACAATGAACGTCAACCCCAAGGCACTTTGAATCACACTTTACTGGAAGGATGTGAAGGAGTACAGCGTATGAAAAATACGATTCATAGCTGTTAAAGATTTCCTAAATTTAGATAAATCATTTGGCCACAATGGCTATACTCTAGACCTACCCAATTCGAGTTTCTCTATAGTCTCTGGCTATCAATAATATATATTCTTAACTATCAGTCATACCATTAAAACACCAAAAAGAGGCTGATGCGTGTATTGCATTGATAACACAGAAGGCCACAGTCGGAATAATCTAATATCCCAAGGACAAAATGGTGCTTATATTAAGTATAGGGCTAAACAAAATAAGACAGAAAGATAAGATATTGTATCTGTCCGTGCGCGCGTAAGTTTGTTTTTCAGTTTGAAATAAGATGAATCAGTAGCGTGTTTAAAACAGAAAATATGTATAGCTATGAATTTAAATCTTTTTGCATCATATATTAATGCCCAATATTATAAACTTCAAACAAGATAGATTATAAATTCGTCGTGACTTCACGGCCATCACTTAACACCAGACCGATTTGAAATCTGAAAAAAAAAAAATTCGCTGTTTGAAACAAAGCAATGAACCTTATAAAAACTGCTCGTAGCGCAAATCACACACATTAAACATTTAATTTCAAAGCGATACCGGCCACCAGCGAGGGTTTTTGAATTAGAATTCGAATTAGAAATTGAATTTTGAAAAGAGCAGAAATTGCGCAAGGGAGGTTGCATTTGTTTTACTGTTGTGACGTGACGTCATTCGCGCGTTAATTCAGCTTCATCCACTTGACAGACGAGACTCAAAATTCCCAAATTTCTCGTTTTTTTGGCCCCTGTGTGATCCTCCTGTAGTGAAAAGTGGTCTTTTATAAGTAGATTTGTTGGAAGATGTAAGTATTTAAGTGTTTGTAGGTATATTACAATGAATAATAAGAGGAAATTGATTTATTCGCGAAATTTTTTTAGGTATCCTAGCAATTTTTTCGATCTAATGTCGGCTATTTACGTATTTTCCCTCATACTAGCTAATTTCTTTAATTTCCATCATACATCATAGTTTATTGTTTAGTGTGAGTTTATTGGGTGTACGTTGTAGGGCCTAACGTGTCCTATTAATATTCTTTTTGAAACCGACTTGGGTCTGGCTTTAGTCAGGCCCAGCGAACAATTTAAAATTTAGCCTAGCCTAGTAGTATTTTATTTAAAATTTGTAGTATATTTTTCTTTGATTTTTTATTTTTTTATTTTAAAATTTGGTAAGACAATAAAAGTTAACCTAAGAATATGTAGGGTAAATTTATCTTAGTGTTTTAACCAGTAATTTATTCACATAGCCTAGGCTAAGTACTTTAGCCTAGTATCTACCTTAGGCTAGCTCTATACATTTTTGAGGACGTACTTTAGGCCTAAGCCGATTGCTCACTAAAATTGAAATAATCATAGACTTAAGCCTATTTCCAACTAGCCTACTTTGCTTATTTCTTGTTTGATGCTTCTGACGGTAGCCTAATGTTGAAAAATGATTTAGGCTAGCTACCTACTTTTTTTTTCCCCAAGCTTCTCATTCATACTAGCTTAGGTAGTACTTATAAATGAATACAAGGTAGACCTATTGCTTACAGTTGTCCACAAGCAGCTGTTACAGCACCTGGAGAATGTCAAGATATCATTACTCTATTAGGCTATCAGACGAGAAAAAAAAGGGTCGGTAGATCTAAGTAATTGCTCCACATTGGGTATACCATTTCCTTGGTAATTGACTTTTTCTGCAGCATTTTGGCTGCTTATAAGAATTTACTGTTATTTTTTGTCAATCCATTGTAATTAATCCACAGGGGCTCATACTAAACACAGCGAAATACATTTGACCCCCAATCCCTTGTGGCGTTCGTATTCATGGGACCATTCCTTGCAGTCCGTGCGGATTTGTTACTTAGAAATGATCAAGGATTGTACAATTGCTTTTTGTATAGCGCATGCATTACAAACTGGGAACGCTTCTCATATAGAACTAGGCTAATATCCTAAAAACAATGGAACACCGGCTAAAGAACGATAGACTATGTTAATCTTTGAATTTTTAACAATACTGTATATGTACCTATAACCCATTCTCTTTTCCCTTACATTCCCTGTGGAAGAAAATGGCAAAACAAAACTACGTAATATGGAATGTTACCTAGGTAGTCTAAATTTGATAAATTTGTAGGGTGCTATGATCATTGCAAGGAGTTCCACGGCTAGCCTAGAGACAAGGCGATGTAGGATGGCTTATGTAGGACTCAGTCCTTAGGATAGAATAGGTTAGGGAGGTTTAGATTGCTAAGCTAGTGTACGATGTAGCCCTCTTCATGTTTTACCTAGACTAACATCATTAAGGACTAAGAAAGTTTTTTTTTTTTTTTTAAGAATAGCCATGATAAATTAACATTTGCCATATCCACTAACTATTTTTGTTGGTATTAATGTGTTAATTTAATGTTTATGATTTTAGTAAGGTAAGCATAATTTTCAGGTATGTTTTTAATAATATAACTTTTTTTACCTTTGTTACTTTTAGAATTTCTTGTTTTTCCAATCAGAAGGTATCAATTTTAACCTTCTGATATTGAAGAGAGTTTTTGAATTGGGGAAACAACTTTAGAAGGAAAATATAATAGCTGGGTTCTTAAATACGTTCTAAATCATGACATTCATGAAAAACTTTATATTACATGTCAATTCAATCGCTTGATATATTGTGTAGTAGCACTGTAATGACCTTGGTTAACCCTACTTCATAGGATAAGCCAACTGATTTCTTTTATCCAGGAAAGAAACTAATGGTACTGCTATTGATGATCAAATTACAGTGAGCATATTACTGAGTGAACATATGGAGTAACACTTATTGATGAGTAAACATATTACTGTATTAAGAGTGCTGATCAAAATTTCACTCCCATATTGATGACTTCAAAAAAGCAGCTGATAACTTAATTCCAAGTCATTTAAAAATATGAATACATTACAGTGTGTGCAGTGTGTGCACTGTTGATTGGCAAATTTATTGCAGGTTCATTGTGTAAAACTCATAACCAAGGATAGCTTCTACAATATGCTGTCCACTCCTCTGAATTTCAAACATCATTGACTGGCTATCTTCCATTTTGATGAGAGATGGTATTTAGTGATTTAGGTTGTTGGTGGCTGAGCAGTTACTGTTCTGATTACAGCGCCATACTTGATTATTAGAAATTTTAATACTGTATTATGAAATGAAAGTGACACTTATGTTGTGCTACCCTTTTTGTATAAAAATGTTTTTATTATGATTTTAGTTGACTTAATTGTCTGTGTGAGTTCATGTCAGAAATAAAGTTGATTATGTAACATTTATCATTATCATTACAGAGTTTATAAGAAACCTAAATTGATGTTTGTTCCGACACGGCATACAAACCTTCGGTCCTTTTACAATAGGAAGGTACTAGCGGCAGCTGGATAGGTCGTAAGCTTTCGAACAAGGGGTTCGGTAGTTAACTGCTTGTCCGACAGGCGCGCGCGCGCGACTGGGAGGTAAACAAATCACTTTTGCTTTCGGCCTCGCAGTGGATGGACGTGTTGTTCGACGCTCTCTGCCCGCTTCTCGTCGTTTGCTTTCTGAGTATTTGGTTGTAATTGTGTGTGAAAGAGTTATTGTAAGTACAATTATTCTCTTTTTTTCATATTAATTGCTGCCTTCAATTATTGGTATGATGGAATCTCCTCGCCTCGCTACCCCACGGAGACTTTGCCCGGGTATCGAAGGGCGTAAATGCGGGAAGTTCAGATCCTTCCCGGAGATTGACCCTCATATTTTATGTGCTCGGTGTCGGGGGCGCGAATGCACCCGAGCCGAGCCCTGTGATGTGTGTATTGATTGGTCGGAGGCGCAGTGGACTTTGTATGAGGGCAGGAAGAAGCGAAGGCCTGCAAAGGAGTCGTCGGAAAGCTCTCCCGCGACTCCTTTGGTGACGGACACTTCGTCTTCTTTCCTGCCGCCCGCTCAACTTCCACGTATCGCGCCTTCCCCTTCGGGGGGGGTGTCTAGGTCCTTCTCCTCTCCTGACGTGTCGAGTGTGGAGGAGGGCGCTAGATACCCTGACGTAGAGTTGTACTCTGGGTCCTCTATCCGTTCGTCTTCGCGCGAACGGGTAGAGGATCCTTCTAATCACCCGACTTTTGCCTCCCCAGGTGCGGTTGCCGCGAAGGATGACCTCGGACAGGTGTGGGCATCGTTGGGGCTGCAGGGCGTGCCGAGTGTCCAGGGGCTGCTCTATCATCTCGCTGGCTCCGTGGCGGTCACCCATGCAACGGTCACGACCACCACCACGACCCTTACAACCCCTGGCTATGCTTCACCTCCTCACCTGGTGTACACCCAGCACGCGGTCTCTGTAACACCCACTACATCGGTGCAGGGGCCAGTCGCCGTAACTCGGGGGAGTGTGATGCCGCCTCCTGGGTTTGCCGTGCTGCCGCGACCGGACTTCATGTGCCCGAAGAGCTCGCCCCTGGACCTCCCACCGGTACCTAGGATGTCTGTGCCGCTGGTTCGACCACCTGTACCTCCCACACAGTCTGCCGTACCTGCCGTGACCACCGCTGCTGTACCTGTACCTGCTCCTGCTGTCTCGTCTGCCGTTCCTGTGATGCTCGCACCTGCTGATGTTGTTCCCGTTCCTGGCGCCGCTGCTCCCGATGCTGGTCTGTTCGGACAGGTACGTCCGGGCCCTGTTGCTTCGGCAACAGCAGCCCCGGCTCCGTCCTGGATGACAGATCTGACGTCGGTCCTGAGGAGGTTGACGAAGAAAGAAGAAGAAGAGGAGGAAGGTGTCGTCGTCGTCTTCATCGTCTTCTTCGTCGCGTCGTCGTCGTCTGCCGCCTCTTCCCCACCTTCTTTTCTAAGGCTCCCCCGCCGAAAGAAAGGAAGAAGGTCGCCTCCCCCCCCCTAAGAAGTCTCCTTCGGGAACTTCTAAGGGCCCGTCTCGCTCTGGTGAGACGGGGGGTTCTTCCGCTGGTCGCCCTGTTCCTTCGGGAGCAGGACCCGTCTCTTCTCCCACAAGGAAGAAGACTACGGGGACCAGAGGGGTGCCAGGCTAACACCGGCACTTCCTCACCTGCTGTCAGTGGTTCGGCCACAGCAGCAGGGTCCGGCTCGGCCACTCGTTCGCGAGAGGTACCGAGTAACGGTCGCCTACCAGCGACCGTGCAGCCAGGAACCAGACCTCTGAGTCCGCTCAGCGTCAGGTTCACGGCACGGAGCGGAAGACTGGTGACAGCCGCTCACGCGACTCTCACCAGGCCAGCTCTCGCTCTCGCGGCGAGCAGCTGGCTACCCGGGCGGACGTGACGGTCCATGACCGGCCACGGGCTGAGGCTGGGAAGAGGTCCCCCCGTTCGCCGGCACCAGCCACGGCTGGTACCAGCGAACTGACGCACCGTGAGGATACGCACCGATCTCACCGTGACAGTGGAGCTCGCCGGTCGCCTGACCGTCGCTCTCACAGAGAGCGATCGGGTACGGCGACCCAGCACCAGCTCCTCTGACACACGAGACCCCGGGGCCGCTGTTCTCGGTCCAGCCGTTCTCCACAGCGAGACGGCTCGACTAGGTCTGCAGCTCGATCGCCACCGCGGGTTGGCGATCGCCTGCAGTCCTCCAAGCCCGCTGGTTCTACCAGCGAGCGAGGAGAGAGCGTCAGGTCTTCCTCTCCCATACCTTCAACCTCTCGGGTTACACCGGGAGGGGCGAGGTATTGAGGAGTGATCGTGAGGGGTGCGCCCCTCAGGATCCCGCCACCGCGTCGTACGCACCAGGCTCGGTTCTCGGACCAGCCAGGTCGTACGCACAGGTGGTTGGAGGAGACCGAGAGGGGCTGTCGCTGCTCCTCTCCTTGAGGGAGGAGGGTCTCGGGAGGTGCTCCTGTTCGAGGGACTGGACGGTCCAACTCCACAGGATGCAGTCACTCCTGAGATCCAGAGGAACTTTGCCGAGGTTATTGCGCTGATTCGTCAGCACAACGACCTCGGGGAAGGATCGCCGCTCCCACCATCCGAGCCCACGTCCCGGCTCGAGTCGTTCTGGGGCCCGAAGAGGGAACCCAGACCGACGGTGGGTTTGCCGCGGTCGGAGCTTGCGGACTCAGTGCTGGACCAGGTTGAATCGCTTGTCTCCGGACAAGACGGTTCTCTCAAGTCTGGCAGGTCGAGCAAGCTGCTTCCACCTCCTCTGCTACGACAGCGGCGGTTTTTTACGTGCCATCTGAAGACCCGATGCCGCCCAAAACAGGTGAACCCGGAGTTAGCCAGGCTGACTCCGGGTGTGTCTCTGCAGCAGCTCCTGTCCGAGAACCTGTGGTTCTCGCAGCAAGAGGCACTCGGCCTGGAATCTACCGCCATGGCAGCTTTCCAGGCCGTATCCTGGCTAGATCTGTGGTCCCTCACAGTATCTAAGGTCGCAGCCAACTCCGGGGGAATTTCTCCCGAAGATGACTCGGCTTTCAGGAGAATTTGCCAGTCTGGGGGAAGAGCCATCTCCTTCCTTGCCCACCAGACGGTGAACCTGTGGGCCCCAACCTGGTTCATCCGACGAAGGGACGCTGTCCTTACTCGGGTTTCCGGGCGGGCGGCCGGGCGTGAAGCGGCGTTGGGACTTCGAAACGGACCTCTACGGAGTTCCACGTTCTCTCTTCCCAGGAGAGATGGTGGACGCTGCGGTGGACAGACGGCGCACTGACGAACAAGTGACCGTCTGGTTCACCAGGCAGTCTCGAAGGCTTCTGGGCAGCCTCGAACTGCGGCCAAGTCTAAGAGCTCGGCTAGCGCTTCCTCGGCGGCTAAGACGGTTGCTGCGTCGAAGCCCCGGGGAATGACTCTGTCTTCTTCAACTTCTGGCAAGGGGAAGCCGTAACCAGCCCTCCTCCCAGCCCTCCTCATCCCGTGGAGGCTCTGGGAAGAAGTCGAAGAAAGGGGGGAAACGCTAGGGACGGCGTTCCCCCTCACCTGCTGCCGGAAGTGGGGGGGTGCCTGGCCAGCCATTGGGCAACTTGGCAGCGCTACGGCGCCGAGACCTGGATTGTAGATGTCCTTCGGGAGGGATATCTATTACCCTTCGAATCTCGGCCACCCCTCACCTCCAACCCGGTCCAACAGCAGTCGTACGTTCCAGGGTCATCGAAGGACGTAGCACTGAGACAGGAGATAAAGACCATGCTGAGCAAGAGAGCTGTAGAGATCGTCACGGATCAGTCACCGGGCTTTTACAGTCGACTCTTCCTGGTGGAAAAGTCTACGGGAGGCTGGCGCCCGGTGATAGATCTCTCTCCCCTGAACCGGTTTTGTTCGCCCAGACCCGGTTTCACGATGGAGACGGCACGCTCAGTGCTCGACTCCATCAGGGAGAACGATTTCATGCTTTCAGTGGACTTGAAGGATGCGTATTTCCAAATACCCATTCATCAGTCCTCCAGAAAGTACCTCCGCTTCATCCTCGACGGGACGGTGTACCAGTTCAGGCACTGTGCTTCGGTCTCTCAACCGCCCCACAGGTGTTCACGCGAGTGTTCACTCTGGTGTCTGCGTTGGGCCCATTCGCACGGGATACGTCTGATGAGGTATCTCGACGACTGGTTAGTCCTGGCGAGCTCCCGCTCGCAGTTGCTACAGGACAGGGATCGACTGCTCGAGTTCTGTCGCGATCTGGGGATCGTGGTGAACTTCGAGAAGTCCGATCTCGAGCCCAAGCAGGAGGATGAAGAAGTTACCTGGGATGCTGATCGACACGGTAGCAGGGCGAGTCTTCCCCGCAGACTCGCGGATCAGCAGATTCAGGGAGGCAGCCAACCCCCCAGCCTTGTTCTCGGCTAGTTAGGAACAGGTAGCTCAGCGATGGCAAGTCGTGATCGACACCTGTCGTCGCTCGAGAAGTTTAGTCCCTCACGGGCGTCTTCACCCACCTGCGGTCTCTTCAGTGGAGACTAAAGGAGAGTTGGTCGCAGCGACGGATCCCCAAGCTTTCCAGTGTCACTGACACAGGAGGTGAGGCAGGACCTAGCCTGGTGGCTGGACGACAGGAACCTCTTAAGAGGAGTGCCTCTGCGCACTCCCCCCCCGGACATGCAGCTGTTCTCAGACGCATCGACCGAGGGATGGCGCGCACACCTGGAGGAGTTGCTGACTTCAGGATGTGGGACGAGAACGACAAGCACCTTCACATCAATGTACTGGAACTCAAGGCAGCGTTTCTCGCTCTCCAAGAGTTTCAGGACCGCTTGATGGGACACTCAGTGGTGTTGATGTGCGACAACACCACGGTGGTGGCTTACGTCAACAAACAGGGGGGCCTAGTGTCTCTCCCTCCCGTTTACCAGTTGACTCGGCAGGTGCACGAGTGGGCTCAGGCACACTCAATAGAGCTGTCGGCACGCTACATTCCAGGGAAGAGGAATGTAGTAGCAGACACGCTCAGCCGTCGGGATCAGGTGATAGGGACCGAATGGTCTCTACACCAGGACGTGGCGGAAAGGCTCTTCGACCTGTGGGGGGCGACCAGTCGTGGATCTGTTTCGCCACCCGGCACAACAGGAAGCTCCAGGTGTTCTTCTCGCCGTGCCGGACCCATGGCAGCTGCAGAGGACGCTCTTCAACACCCGTGGGACAACCTCTTCGCCTATGCCTTTCCCCCGTTCCAGACCTGATTCGCAAGGGTGATCAGTCGTGGCACTGGTCACCCCGAATCTCAGGATGATCCTGGTGGCTCCCAAATGGCCACAGGCCATTTGGTATCCGGACCTGCTGGCTCTTCTCGCAGGAGAACCAGAGAGATTCCCCCTTGGCACACCTTCTCGCCCAGCCACACGTCGAGCGGTACACCGAGCAGTCCAGTCCCTACGTCTTCACGGCTGGCTGTTATCCACCATCTCTTGCGAACGAGAGGCTTTTCTCGTAGCGCAGCAACAGAGATGGCTGGAAACGTCCGTCAGTCCTCTGCAGCTGTGGTACCAGGGGAAGTGGGCCGTCTTCTGTGGTTGGTGTCGTAGACGGGGTCTATCTCCTCTCAGAGCCACTCTTCAGCAGGTAGCGGATTTCCTCGTTTTTCTTCGCCGAGAGAAGCTCCTCTCAGTCCCCACAGTCAAAGGATACAGAGCCGCCTTGGCGCTCGTCCTGAAACTGAGGGGGTTGGACATCTCGAACTCGTTCGAGATCTCCTTGCTTATGAGGAGCTTCGAAAGGTCTTGCCCACCCAGGGAACTCAGGCCCCCTGCGTGGGATGTGACTCTCGTCCTTAGGAGTTTGACTCGAACGCCGTTCGAGCCACTCCCGGGAGTCGTCAGACAGGGATCTGACCCTCAAGACCCTCTTCTTGCTGGCCCTGGCATCGGCGAAGAGAGTAGGGGAACTTCATGGTCTTTCCTATGATGTACGACACTCCAGGGGATGGGGATCCGTGACGCTCGATTTCATCCCGAACTTCGTTGCGAAGACTCAGAAACCGTCGGTCCCTGACGACAGGTTCGAGTCATTCACGATTCCCCCCTCCCTAATGGACTTCACCGATAATGATGCGGATGAGATGCTGCTTTGTCCTGTGAGGGCGCTACGGCGCTATCTGAAGAGAACTCGGCACCTCAGGCCTGATTGTCGACGCCTCTTCGTTAGCACCGGGGTCACCAAGAAGAATATCCGAAGAACACTCTTTCTTTCTGGCTGCGTGAGGTCATCAGGAGGGCGTATGAGGCTGATGGTAGTGACGACATCCGTACGTCCCGTCCGAGAGCTCACGAAGTCAGAAGTATTGGCCCGTCGTTGGCGTTCCGTAAGAACTTCTCCGTGGCGCAGGTCCTGAAGGCAGGGGTCTGGTCTAACCAGACTAATTCCTTTACGTCCTTCTACCTTCGGGATATTGCCCACAGGTCCTTGGATACATTTTCCTTGGGTTGGGACCCGTGGTGGCTGCTCAACAAGTTGTGTAGCTAACCAGACCCTCGCAGGCTGAACAGCATCGAGTCCTGGTGTGACTGTGTGGATGGATGTGTGAGTGAGTGAGTGACTGGCTCTCTCTTCCATCTTTTCCTTCCCCTCTACCTGTGGGCAGAGGGCCATGGTCGTCACTACGCTGGATGAGGACGAGATGCAGGTGAGCTATATGACAGAGCCCCATCCTATCCCTTTCACTAGGGATAGGAGCAGAATATCCACCACTTCCTTCTACAAGGGGGGGAAGTGGATGCCTACAAGAGTCAAACCCATGACTTTATATTTGCTCCTGTACAGGAACAAGTTCTTACATTGCTGGTACGAAGGAGATACGCATGCCTCTCTCTTAGTACTCGGTCCCAGAGGTCTGACCATTGATCCTGCGGTGCACACCCGATCAATCGGACAGAGGCTTGGATCCCTCCCTCGCTCTTACGACCAGGGAGGCTTCCAAGGTTGGGCGAACACCAGTCTGTTCACAAAAGACTCAGATTCCTCCCACCAAGAAGTGAGTCTTCCTATTGTAAAAGGACCGAAGGTTTGTATGCCGTGTCGGAACAAATGACAATTTGTCTAAAATTGCATTTTTCCTAACTATACAAACCTGAGGTCCTTTTACACATAGCCCCACCTCATGCCACCCCTCACTCTGCAGTTTTTGCTTGGGCCAAAAGCAAAAGTGATTTGTTTACCTCCCAGTCGCGCGCGCGCGCCTGTCGGACAAGCAGTTAACTACCGAACCCCTTGTTCGAAAGCTTACGACCTATCCAGCTGCCGCTAGTACCTTCCTATTGTAAAAGGACCTCAGGTTTGTATAGTTAGGAAAAATGCAATTTTAGACAAATTGTCATATTACTCAGATACCCCAACTTCTTAGTGTTTTTAGCTGTGATGCATTTTGTTGATATTTTCAGCTCAGTGGTCTGCTTAAAATGTTAATAATAATAATTTTGTTGATAACACTTATTTAATCTTGTGAAGTACTGTTGAATTTAGATTAAAATTTACGTGGAATTACTGTAAGATGTGGTATATATTGTGAATGTTCTTTCTCGTTCCTTGTTGTGATATGAGGCGTCATATTTCTTTTTAACAAGAAAATATGTTATTGTGTCATGTGCATAATAAGCCAACTTTGATAGCTTGTAAATCCCCAAAATACCCCCATAAAGGGGAGGTTCCCGATGCGTTTTAACTACGGTGTTACTGTTGCTATTCCAGAAGTGATGTTAAAGCAGAAACAAAATGGACCTCCTTACCAAAGCTGCCCAGTCTGTGTTTAATGCTGATAATGATGAAGGTTTGTGATGTGCAAGGTTTTCTTCTAACAGATTGTCCACAGCATATTGAGCTTTGTGTTTACAAGGGTCACACAACTCACCTTTTTTTTCATGTTTAGCCTAATGAATTTTGGTGTTTATACCACTGTGTGTGGTGAATGTTCTGTCTTGGCTGAGTTTAGTTGCCTATTACTGGGTTTGACCAAATGACCGATGTTTGCGGGCGTTGGTCTGTGCTGTAGCCTCATGTCTGTGACCTTTCATAGCTTTGTGTTAAGAGTTTCCTTTGCTTGAGTTACATTGATGTTCACTGTCAAAATTTAATGTAAAATTCTTATTTGTTAGTATTATATTCAGTCATGTAATACATAATGTTTTAGATTCCATTTCTTTTCTTTGTATGCTAATTGTAAATAGGAATAACAAATTTTTTTTTTTGTTCATGAAACTTACCTGTCAGATATATATATAGCTGTATTCTCTGAAGTCCGACAGAATTTCTAAAACTTTCGACACACGTAGTGGGAGTTAGGGTGGTTAGTACCCATTCCCGCCGCTGGGAGGCGGGTATCAGGAACCATTCCCATTTTCTATCAGATTTCTTCTGTCGCCGGTGTCGTAAACATCTGTTTACACACCTCCGCCTCAGGATTTTGGAAAACTTTTCATATTGCTTGAGTATCCTCTTGACTTTTTGGTTTTTTTTGATTGGATCGATAGCTTGGCATACGTGATTTGGACTGTTTTTTTTATTTTGGCTTAGATTTTTCCCTTAAATATGTCTGGATGTAGTCCGGCTAGCGCCAGGGTGTGTTCGAAAGTGGAATGCAAGGTTAGGCTTCCTAAAGCCTTGGTTGATCCTCACACTTTGTGTAAAGGGTGTAGGGGGCAAGAGTGTAGATTTGATTTGCGCTGTAAGGAGTGTGAAAGCTTAGATGATTTGCAATGGAAGACGTATGAATCCAACGTTAAGAAGTTAGAACGTGATAGGATTAGGAGGTCTCCTCCAGGAGTAAGTCGGTAGCAGACAGGGGTATTTAATGTATCCCCATTCTAACCTCCTTAAGATTTTGTGTCTCCTAACCCTGTAGTGTTGCCTTCGGGCCCCAAGTGGTGTCTGGGGGGGCGGAGGGTAATGCCCTTTCGCTTATTCTAGATTCATTGAAGAAACGCTTGAATCTAAAGTGCTTGCCTGAAAACAGGCAAAATAAGTGCAGTGATAGTGCCCCTAGTGAAGTGGGAGGGGGCGTCAGATCGGCCTATAGCGCCTCTAGGCTGGGACCTCTGCCGGACTCCCAGGACTCAGGGAGAGGGCATGTCGAAGGCCGAAGGAGGGTTACGGGGAACCCCCACCGATCTGGCGTCCCTTCAGCAGTTCCTGTGGACGCTTCCCAGGCTGCTAAGGAGCGTGCTCGAGCACGTATCCTGAAGGATTGTTTCTCGTCTTCCGACGCGTCCTCCCCGCGCAAGGGGTGGGAATCTCGTTCGGATTCGCGACCTTTGAAGAGGACTCTTCAAGAGCTGGACGCTTCACGTCATGCTTTGTCTGAGTGGCATTCTTCTCCGGAAAGCGTAGCTTTTCCGCCCCAGAAGAAGTCTAGGACGTCATCCGACGATGACGCCCTCGAGCGCCCCAGTCGCTCTAGAGCCAAGGCTGTTCCTGGGAGAAGGAAGAAGGCGTCCCCTCGCCCCTCTCCTTCTCGCAAGCGCAGCTCGTCTCCGCATAAGGAGACATCTCAGACGGAGATCATCATTGCGATGCAGCGGCAACTGGACGCTTTACTGAAGCAGAAGGAGACGGTTCCTCGTCGAAGGAAAGACGATAGACTGCCTATCAAGAGAACTAAGCAGTCTTCTCCAATGGCTCCTTTTTCGTCCCCGTCTTCTGATTTTTATACATGCGACTTACCAGGCAGATATATACTTAGCTATAGACTCCGTCGTCCCGACAGAATTCAAAACTCGCGGCACACGCTACCGGTAGGTCAGGTGATCTACCATTCCCGCCGCTGGGTGGCGGAATCCCAACCATTCCCGTTTTCTGAGCCAGATTTTCTCTGTCGCTGAAGCCGGCAACAACTGTTGTTTGGTCTCTCCTGATTGGAATTCTTGCTCAGTTTTGCCGAGAATTGGTTGGACATTTGGTGAAGTACTCTTGTTTATTCTCGGGATTGGCATACGCTTATTTTGGACTGGATTAGGATTTGGATTTGGTTTTTTCTATTAAAATGGCTGAAGTTAAAGTAACTCCTAAGTTTAGGGTTTGTGCAAGGGAAGAATGCAGAACTAGGTTGTTTAAAGCAGAGGTAGATCCTCATACGCTTTGTAGTAAATGTAGAGGTTCTGAATGTGCGGTTGATAGAACTTGTACTGAATGTGAAGGGCTTTCGGAGCAAGGATGGAAGGATTTAGCTTCTTATATTAAGAAAAGAGAGAAGGATAGAGCTAGAAAAGCGTCAGCTAGAAGCTTGAGTAGATCTTGTTCTTTTGAGCCTGAATCAGAAATTAACAAACCAGATGATGTTTCTCCCATAACCTCAGCCCCTTCTCCCTGTGTTGAATCTAAGGGTTCATTTTCAGAAATGGGGAAAAATGAGATCCTCGATCAGGGAGCTTCAGGAGCAGCTTAAAGCCATGGAAACACAAGGTAAGAGTGTCAGTGAATACAGTGACCCCAGTGCAGTGGAGGGGGCGTCTGATCGGCTCCGCATTGCTCCCTAGGCCTAGACCGCTTCAACTCCCAGGACCAGGGGTAGGAGGAATGTCAAAAGCCGCAGGGAGGATGTGGAGCATCCCCAACGATCAGGCGTCCCTTCGGCAGACCCTGAAGTAACGACCCAGGCTGCCTTGGATAGCCGTAGAAAAGGCATCCTGGAAGAGTGTTTTTCTGCGTCGGACCCTCCTCCTCGTCCAGGCGTGGATGGTAGCTCTGCTTCGAAGTCTCGTCCTCTGAAGAGATCGTGGGTAGCGCCGAAAGGAGAACGCTTTTGATATTCAAGCCCAGAGCGATTTCCAGAGGATTTTCCTTCGACTAGTAAGAGGCGAGAAGACCGTCTCCAGCGCCTCAAGATCCGACAAAGCTTTTCCTGCTTAATCTACAGGAGCAAATATCCTCCTTGGTAGGCGCTCTACATAAGGATTCGTCTCGAAGGAAAGACTCCTCCCTTCCAGTGAAGAGATCAAAATTGTCTTCTCCTGGTAGGAGAGAAGTTTTCTCCCACTAGCAGGGCGGCTCGTCTCCGAGAGACTCTCCTCGTTCTCCCTTTAAAACGATCCTCTCCTATCTATAGGAAGAAAGTTCCCGGCGGTAGCCGCTCGCAGAGCAAGCGGTCAGCTACGTCTCTTAGGAGAAGTCAGGAGTCGGACTCCTCTTCTGAGGATCAGGATAGGCGTCAAGAGCCTAAGAAGCAGAGCTTGTGAGAAACATAGAGTTGACAGAGCTAGTAGGCGCCAAGAATATTACAGGCGTATAGAGCCTTACAGACGCCAGGAGTCTTGTGAGAGGCGTCAAGAGCCTACAAGGAGTCACGACAAGCGCCAGGAGTCAAGCAGGCGCCAGGAATCAAGCAGGCTTCAGGAGTCGAGCAGGCGTCAGGAGTCGGGTAGGCGCCAGGAGTCTAGCAGACGCCAGGAGTCGGGCAGGCGTCAGGAGTCGAGTAGGCGCCAGGCGCCTTGTACGAGCTTAGGTCAGAGTAAGACCCCTTCGCACTTTATGAGTTCTTCGGAGAGTAGAAGCCCTTCACCTGGTAGGAACAGGTGCCTGAGAGAAGATCTCGTGCGTTTAAGAACTCGATTGCGCCTTGTTAGTAGCAAGGATTTGTCACTCGGACGACGGTTCAGTTCTAATTCAAAGGTTGACAGAAGTCCCTCGACAACTAAGACCGCTCTTTCCCCGAAAGGATCCCCGCAGCCGGAGACTTAGAAGAAGTCTCGGATGAAGAATTACTGTGGATGTAGTAGTCTCTGATTATAAGAGATTGTCCTTGTTGTTGTTGCAGGAATTCGGAGATAAGCTTCAACCAGCGGATCCGCCCTCTCCAGGATCTTTGCTATCCAGCACGAAGTCTCCAAAGGCATCCTCATTTGTAAAAATGCGTCCATGCCCTTAGTATGAAAAAAGCGTTCAAAGGATTTGGAGAATGGCTTAACAATAAAAGAGAGGCGGGCAAGACTGTTTTTTTTCATGCCCTCCTTCAAAGTTGACGGGTAAACCTGGAAGATGGTACGATACCCAGGAACCTATGGGCTTAGGACTGCCTTCATCGGCAGACGCAGATTACGCTTCTTAGTGGATTCTTCAAGGAGGCGCGCTTTACATCATCAGCAAAAAGCTGACTTGGGGGTGAATGTGAACGGGACCAAAAACTACTAAAGGGACTATTTAGGACGCTCGAGTATTTTAATTTTATGGACTGGGCTTTGGGAGCCCTTGCGAAGAGAGCACAGATCCCGAATTTGTCACGATGGAAGAATTATCGAGTGTGTTATCGTGTCTGGACAGAGCGGTGATGGACGGTTCGGTGGAAGTGGCTGCTCTTTTTGGATCGGGAGTTTTGAAAAGAGAGCAGTGTATGGGTCTTTCTTGTCCAAGTCAGTATCTCCTCTACAAAGGTCGGCCTTGCTATATTCGCGCTTTTCGAAACCACCTTTTTCCCACAAGACACGGTGAGGGATGTAGCAAAATCATTAGCTGGAAAGCCACACAGGATTACTGACACAGTCAGCAAAAGAGGTTCAAGCCTGCGGTTCCTTTTCAAAAGAAGGATAAAACACCTCTTCAGCAGCCCTTTCGAGGAGCCTCTTCCTCCTCAAGAACCCCTTTTTAGAGGTAGAAGACCGGATACCAGAGGAAGACCTTCCAGGAGACCTGCAGGGAAGGCAAAATGAAGAAGAAGTCCTCCAGATAGCGGTAGGCGCTCCAGACTGTCGAAATTTGCCAGAGTCTGGGCGAAGAGAGGGGTGGGGCGGACATGCTGACCCTCTCGATCCTCGAGAGAGGATACCTCATCCCCTTCAGGGAATATCCTCCCTTAACAAGAACTCCAAGGGAGTTAACAGCGAGATACAACGATCCTGTCAAGAGTTCAAGCTCTCCTGCAAGCAGTAGAACTTATGTTGCAGAAAAAGGGCAATAGAACCGGTTCAAGATCTCCATTCACCAGGTTTCTACAACCGTCTATTCCTGGTACCAAAAGCCTCGGCGGGTGGAGGCCGGTCTGGACGTAAGTGCGTTGAACGTCTTTGTGATCAAGAAGAAGTTCTCGATGGAGACCTCTTCCTCTGTACTTTCTGCTCTTCGTCCAGGGGACTGGATGGTATCCCTGGACCTTCAAGATGCATTATTTTCCATGTGCCAATTCATCCGGCATCAAGGAAATACCTAAGGTTCATGTCACAGGGAAGAGTGTTTCAATTTCGAGCGCTTTGCTTCGGACTTTCGACGGCCCCGCAAGTCTTCACGGGTATCCTAAGGAATGTGGCTCATTGGTTACATTTAGAGGGGATCAGAATCTCGACGTATTTGGACGACCTGGCTAAATACGAGCAAGTCCGACAAGCAACAGTGTCTGGAGGACCTTTCGATAACAATTAAAGATGACGCAGTCATTGGGACTCCTAGTCAACCTCGAGAAGTCCCAGCTGGATCCCCAGCAGAACATAGTTTATCTGGGGATTCGGATGGATTCTCGGGTTTTCTAGCGTCTCCGTCAACAGAGAGAATAGAACGCTGCCTTACAAAGGTGTCCGGGATTTCTAGGGAAACGAACATTGTTCCGCGAGGGAGTGGATGAGTTTGCTGGGAACCATTTCCTCGTTGGAGCAGTTCGTTCCCTAGGGAGACTGCACCTAAGACCCCTTCAGTATTATCTGAAGGAGAACTGGGATCAAAGTTCCCAGGACCTCGAAGAGTCATTCAGGATAACGGACAAGGTCAAACAAGATCTTCGGTGGTGGTTAGACCCGAAGAAACTCGGTCAAGGAATATCATTGCACATAAAGAGAGCCCTCTCCGAGCGTTGTTTGCAGACGCATCGGACGTAGGGTGGGGAGCAACGTTGGATTCGCAAGAAGTGTCGGGAAACCTGGGAAAGGAGCTCAGGTGTCCTGGCACATAAACAAAAAGGAACTGAAAGCCATTCACTAGCTCTCTTGCACTTTCAAGAACAGATATTAGGATCGATCATTCAGGTCAATTCAGACAACAACGACAGCCCTAGCATATATCAGGAAGCAAGGGGGAACTCATTCATTCTTCCTTTAGAGACAGCGAGGGAGTTGTTGCTTTGGGCGCAAGAGAAGCAGATCTCTCTTCTAACGAGAATTTATTCAGGGAGAGAGAATGTTCGAGCGGATCTGCTAAGCAGAACGAGACCAAGTACTCCCCACCGAATGGACTCTCCACCCTCAAGTGTGCGATCAGTTATGGGGGTTATGGGGAAGGCCGAACGTAGACTTGTTCGCAACCAACTGGAACAAGAGGGTTGGAGATTATTGCTCCCCCATCGCGGACCAAGAGCAATAGCGATAGACGGGCTCCTCATGGACTGGAAGGGAATAGACGGGTACGCTTTTCCCCCCTTCAAACTGGTAGGGAAGTAATAAGAAAGTTTGCCTCCTCAGAGGGAACAGATTAACTTTGATCGCTCCCTTTAGGCCAGCCCTAGATTGGGTGACAGAGTTGCTGGAGTGGATAGTGGATCTTCCCAGATCGCTCCCTCTAAGGAGCGATCTTCTCAAACAACCCCACTTCGACAGGTATCACAAAAACCTCCCCGCTCTAAGTCTGACTGCCTTCAGACTATCGAAGGACTCGTTAGAGCGAGGGGGTTTTCTCGCGAAGTTTCAAAAGCAATCGCAAGAGCCAGGAGACCATCCACATTACGAGTGTACCAGTCGAAGTGGGAAGTGTTTAGAAGATGGTGCAGGACGCATTGAGCTATCCTCTTCCAGTACCTCTCTATAACCGACATTGCAAATTTTCTTCTTTACCTTAGAAGCAAAGTGTGACCTAGCTGTATCTACGATCAAGGGGTATAGAAGTATGCTGGCCTCGGTGTTTAGGCATAGGGGTCTGGAGTGTCAGACAATAAGGATCTACATGACCTTAATTATGTCTTTCGAGACCTCAAAAAGTCAGAATAATAAAAATCCCAGTTGGAACTTGGATATAGTGCTGCATTATCTGATGTCTGAAAGATTCGTACCTTCCAATAATTCTTCTTTTAGAGATTTGACAAGGAAGTCTCTATTCCTGTTCGCCTTAGCCACGGCAAAAAGGGTGAGTGAACTTCAAGCGTTAGAGGGCAGAGTGGGGTTTAAGAAGGAGGCTGCAATTTGCTCTTTTAAGCCTCTCTTCTTAGCCAAGAACGAAAACCCATCAAAACCGGTGGCCTAGAAAGCTTCGAAGTGAAGGCACTCTTCTCTTACGGGGGAAGAAAAGGAAAAGACCCTTTGTCCAGTAAGAGCGATAAAATTTTATCTATCAAAGAAAGTCTCTTTTGGGAGGTACGCAGGAAAGTCTTTGGTGTTCGGTCAAGGATCCTACAAGACCAATATCAAAAAACGCCCTTACGTTTTTCATTAAAGACATATTAAGGAAGCTCATCTTAAATGTGGTGAAGAACAATTTAAACTCCTCAGGGTAAAAGCACACGAAGTGAGGGCCATAGCAACCTCAATGGCTTTTCATAAACGTGGTCCCTTCAGAATCTAATTGGAATCCACGTATTGGAAGTGTAACTCAGTGTTCGCCTCTCACTATCTAAAGGATGTGAGAGTTACTTATGAGAAGTGCTTTTCACTGGGAGCATATGTGTCCGCGGATTTAGTGCTGGGAGGAGGAGCTGAGGTTAATCCTAATTAGTTAGGTTAAGTAATTTTAACATTATGGTGTTTGGTTTTTATGGTTGACTGAAAGAGGTATAGGAAGAACCCTTTTCAGTTCTTAGATTTAACATGGTTAGAAGACGGTCAGGTGGTCGGGATTAACTTTTGGTCTCCTCGTTGTGCATTATGTAAAGCCTAAAGCTCTGTCATGTAAGAGGGCTAGCCCCCATTGATAAGATACAGGTCAGGCTCTGCCATGTAAGCGGGTAAGCCCCATTGGTACGATCCATGCAGGTTCTGTCGCGTAAGCGGGCTAGCCCCCATTGACATGATCCAGAAGGGCTGTTCGGTCATAGGTAGTTTACCTCGCTGAAGCTCTTGAGGCAGGCAGACTAAATGACAGTAATCATGAAGTCTTCAGCCCAAACAGGTAAGAACCAAGGATTGATATCCTACAACAATTGTTGTTTCCCGTTATTAGAATTTTGTTTATATATATAGCTGTCTCTTGCCCTCCACCAAGGGTGTCAATCAGCTAAGTATATATCTGCCTGGTAAGTCGCATGTATAAAAATGATATTGTTAAGATACAATAAAGTTTTATACATACTTACCTGGCAGATATATACGATTAAGGGCCCACCCAGCCTCCCCTCAGGAGACAGGTGTAAGAGAAAATCTGGCTCAGAAAACGGGAATGGTTGGGATTCTGCCACCCAGCGGCGGGAATGGTAGATCACCTGACCTACCGGTAGCGTGTGCCGCGAGTTTTGAATTCTGTCGGGACGACGGAGTCTATAGCTAAGTATATATCTGCCAGGTAAGTATGTATAAAACTTTATTGTATCTTAACAATATCATTTTTCGCCCTCTAGACGTCGTTTTGCTCCCCAGGGTTCGTCTAGAGGTGACGTTAGACGCCAGGTTAGAGAGAGTTCTCTGCATGCTCCTCTCTCTTCCCGTAGAAGAGGACGCTCGGCGTTCCGACTTCGACGCTTCTGCTGACGACGATTTGGTAACTGTCGAACGGACTTCTTTGCGTTCTGCCCCTCTTCGACATGACAGTGTTGACGCTCAACGTTACGTTAGTCGGGCAGTGGATCAAGTTTCTTCGCTGGACGTTCGTAAGGACGCTTCGCGGGACGGTAGAAGTCTCTCTTTGATGGACGCTCCGTTGGACGCTTCGCTGGACCCGCGTCGTTTTGGGACGCTGATTTTGGACCGATCGAGAGAACGCTAAACGTTTGGACCGCTAAGATGGGAACGGCTCGGTAGACGTTCCTAGTCAAGACCTCTGTGGACGCGAATTTGGAAGTTCGCTGTCACTCGGATGTGGTTCCCGAGACTTTGGCACGTTCGCCTCTAAAGGTGATTCCTGATCCTGTTACTGTTAAGGATCCGTTACCCTCGTCTTCTCTTCATCGTTCAGATAGGAGACTTGGAGCTAAAGGACTTCTGCCTCTTCCTTCGGACTTGCACTCGGGTAGGGAAGAAGGAGAACTTAGCGGTTCTTCGGAGGATGTTGATGATGAACAACCTGCTACGTCTGCCTCGTCAGATTATCAAGTTTTGGCACGACTACTCCTCAGTTTGTTCATGAAACTTACCTGACAGATATATATATAGCTGTATTTTTCTGAAGTCCGACAGAATTGTTTAAAAAATTCGCGGGCACCACGCAGTGGCCGGGCGCGGCCATGGTGGTAGTATAACCCATTCCCGCCGTGGGAGGCGGATATCAGGAACTATTCCCATTTTCTATTCATATTTTTTCTGTCGCCGGTCGGTAAACAACTGTTTACAGACCTCCGCCTAGGATTTTGAAAACTTCATTAGCCGCTTAAGTATCCTAATTATTCTTTCGATTATCTTGGATTTGTGGCTAGGCATACGCTATCGTAAATTTTTTTTTTCATTGCATTTGATGTCTGAAGCTAGTTAGCCTAGTTTTCAGACTTTGTTGTCTGCATGGTAAGGTGAGGCTACCGGAACTTTCGGTAGACACTCACTTAGTAGATATGACGTTTACATGTTTTCTTTGCATAAGTTCAATGTAATTAGTGTAATGTGTGACTGATTACGGAAGAAGCAGGTTTCATGTACGCATTTTAGAGCGTGTTAGAATCAGGACTTTTCCTCCACAGTAAACAGAAGTTAGAAATAATGAACCTTCTAACCTCCTGTAGTTTTTATTTTGCCTAACCCTGTGGTATGGCTTACGGGCCTAGAAGAAGTGTCTGCTAGAGGATTACATCAAGTAATCTTAGACTAAAGTGCTCGCTCTCCAATCAGTGTTTGTGAAGTGTAGTGCCCCTTGTGTTGTGGAAGGGGGCGTCCGATCGGGCCCCATAATGCTCTAGGCCTGGACCTCTGTCGGACTCCAGGACTCAGGGAGAGGGCATGTTCGGAAAGCCGCAAAGAGGGTTACGGGGGCTCCCCACCGATCTGGCGTCCCTTCGGCAGAACCTGTTGACGCTTCCCAGGCTGCTAAAGATCGTGCACGTGGCACGAATCTTGAAGGATTGCTTCTCGTCCTCCGAGGCGTCCTCCCCGCGCAAGGGTTGAGCTCTCGGAAGGACTCGCGCCCTCTAAGAAGCTTTAGAGAGAGGAGGCTTCACGTCCTCTCTCTCGTTAGGAGGGAACGTCAGATCGGCCCCATAACGCCTCTAGGCCTAGACCTCTGTCGGACTCCCAGGAAACCAGGGAGAGGGCATGTCAAAAGCCGAAGGAGGGTTACGGGTTTTTCATGCTGATCTGGCTTCCTTTCGGCAGGTCCTGATGTCGCTTCCCAGGCTGCCGAAGATCGAGCACGTGCACGAATCTTGAAGGATTGCTTCTCGTCCTCCGAGGCGTCCTCCCCACACGGGGGTTGGAGTTCTCGGAAGGACTCGTGCCCCCTAAAGAAGCTTTAGAGAAGAGGACGCTTCACGTCCTCTCTCTCGTCACGAGAGGATGAAAGAGTAAAGAGACCACATTTTCCCCTTTTAGAAGAATGCACTGGCTCTTTTCCTAAGGGACATTTAAGGAGGAGGCCCGCTCATGTATACATCATTTATACATTATTAAGGAGGCTCATTCATCTTGCCAGAAGAGTGATTTGAGCCTCCTGTGAGTGAACGCTCATGTATACATCATTTATACATTATTAAGGAGGCTCATTCATCTTGCCAGAAGAGTGATGAGCCTCCTGCGAGTGAACGCTCATGAAGTTAGAGCTGTTTCAACCTCGCTAGCATTCCAAAAGAATTTGGTAATCAAGGACATTCTTGATTCACCTTTTGGAGGAGCAACTCAGTATTCGTCTCCTCTACCCTCATGGCGCTCCGTATACGTTATGTAACGTTCGCTTGACTTCGAAAAAGCAAGCTGATAAGTTTGACGGCCGGCAAGCTGCTTTGCACAGTCAAACAACTTATGTCTCTGGTTCTGCATAAAGAAGGGCAATTTAGACGTGAGGAAGCTTTTGGAGGTGCTCGACGTCCTGTAAGTAGCGACATTCTCCAGGACGCTCGGCAAGCACCTTGCGGAAGACGAAAGCCATACGTCTTCCTTTAGTGTTCACTCTTCAGGAGCAGCGTGCGGCTCTCCATGGAGACTCGCATGAGGACGTCCCTTAAACCAAAAATATTTCAACGTCATACGCAAAACGCTTGGTTCGTCATAACATTGAGATGTTGGCAAGGTCGCTCGCCAGGACGCCTCTTGGCGGGCCTTGCATGCATCAAGGCGCTCAACGAGTTCCTCTCTGGAACGTCGTTCAGAAGACTTGGTGTTCTCTGCTCAGACACGCTCGTAGCTAAGCAGGACGTTTTTTGAGGACGCTCAGCAGGACGCTAAGCAGGACGCTTTTGAGGACGCTCGGCAGGACGCTTTTGAGGACGCTCAGCAGGACGCTTTTGAGGACGCTCAGCAGGACGCTTTTGTGGACATTCGCCAGGACGCTTCGGTGGAAGCTCGGCAGGACGCTTTGCGAGAGAAAAGACTTGTTGAAGGCGTCTTATTTGCTGTTGAGGACATTTCTTTACAGAAAATTTTTAAAAAAAAAGTAAAAAGGATTCGGAGTTAGCGGGGAAGACATACCCAAATTTTTTCTTCGATCCCTCTTTCCTCTTCATCGATTTCTTTGAGAATCGGGAAGATTATATACTCGGATTCCTGGGTGACTTTCGGTCATGTTAAAGGGTTTTCCCCTATTAGCAAAGTGCTAATAGTTTTGTCAAGTCAGGACGTTTTCCCCATTGTCATTTAAGTGGGGGACCCTCATAAATGGGGTAGTTCTCATTGTCATAGAATTTTACCGTTTTTATCGTTTAGCGGATAAAACTCATTAACAAATTTCTTGGAAGAGCTTCTCATTCATTTTCAGAGGCTCATCCGGGGAGTTAAGAAAAAGACTTGTAGACTAGATCCAGGAAGTCTTATGTCCATATCATAAGATCATTGAGCGGTCCTTTTCGATCCTCGGTTCTCTTGATGATCTCTATTCGAATATTACTCCCTTTTCTTGGCAAAGAGTCAAGGAGTTCTTTTAAAAAGTCTCATTCATTAGAACGTGGACAGTCGGTTTCCCTTTCTTTCTCTCTTCCTCGTCGAGGAAAGATGTAGTAGAGAATTTGATGTTCAAATTACTACAATACTTATGTAGTTTATCTTTGCGTCATTTTGCTAACGCATGGGTCAAGTCATTTACGCATATCGTATTTACCTCTGCGGATAGAAGCCGAAAGAACTGTTGTTCTAATGTATTTATTTGACACTCCCTTCAACCTTCCAAGAGTTTTCGGAGTAAGAACAACTCTTCAGGTATTGTTACGACAACACCAACTCAGCTTCTGTATTTAGCGAATTCTGTTTCGTTTAAATACGCCTGCTTGAGAGTTTCCTTTTGCTCGATAATATCATACCTATTCCTTCGTAAAGGGAGTAGCTGGCAACTCAGGCAGTTAGTATTCTGTTCACCATTGAAGCTTTCCTTCGAGGAAGACTTCTCCTTCACTCTCTTTGATAGAGATCGAGGTGGTCGATCTCCAATCCTTATTTTGTTTTCTTGAAGGAAAGAATTTAGATGGAGATTCCGTTGTCAGAATCCTATAAATATACTACTTATATTAACCTCGCGACATGATTCTACTAAGCAGTTGAATTGTCCGAGGGGTAGGCGCATATCCTAGTTTTTCTACGGATTGCGACTTAGACGAGAAGTATTCTAATTGAACTGCAACTCGGGGTTGCCTGCAACCTCCCAGGAGTTTGTTTCAATTTTATATACTTATGGTTTTGTCACGACAACACCATTTCAACTTTTATATTTACCGAAATTCGTTTCGCCTAAATATAATTGCTCGAGCATATCTTTTATGCTCGGTGGTTCTAGCCGAACGCATTCCTTTGTGGAATATGGAATACCTGGCAACTCAGGATGACGAGTCAGCGGGAGCTCAGGCTCTGCTACTGCGTATTGAACTGCCTGTGCCTGATAGCCGCTCAGTATCAGCTGGGCCTCCGAGATGCACGGTTGTTTATGTCTCTCTCTCTCTCCCCTGCTTTGATTGACTACCGAACCGTATCTCTGCCCAACAATCTTGGACTTAGGTCTCTGATTAAAGGGGATTCTCGCAATTATGAAGGACCATCTACTGCTGTGACGATAGATTCCATCGCCTTCGATATTGCGAGAATTTTCAACAGAGATATCTCTTAGACTTATTTCATTTTACTGTTTACCGCACGGTAACAGCAAGTCTGTACAAGTTCCTCTCCCGCTGCATCGCACTGATAATGCGAATGATTTTGCAGACATCTGAGTTTGTCTTTAAAATATCTCATATTCGTAGGTGTACAATTGTTCATTGTTCATCCCGAATTAACAGATAATGTCAATAAAGACATCGCCTACTCTCCGACCTGACAGCTCTACTTCCAAATGTTCAGCCATGAGAAGCAGTCCTTCAGGCGGCTTCCCCTGTGTTTTCATTACTGAAGAACGCCCCGCTTTCATTGCAACTACGACTTCTCACCGGACAGCAATGAAATAGCGGTTAGCGTTTTCAGTCATTTGTAAGCACAGGTTCAGAATCTGAGAATCCTTCTCTCGATTCGTCTGTGAAGACGTAGGTTGCATTCAATATCTACCTTCGTCTTCAACGGTACATAGCGATAAGATCTTCAAGAGATGGCAGTCTCTTGGCCAAGGCAAAGCAGTGCTGCCTATTTTCAGTGTTCAATCGGAGGAGGCCGTTTCTGGAGTAAGTGAAGGGAAATGACTATTCCTCCAACTCGACCTCTGTGAATTTCCTTATGGTTCTATCTTTCCGTCTGAAGTATGAGATAAGCTAGAAGTCCTAACTATTGTAGAATATGCAAATATGTTGTTGACGGCCTCTAGGCTCAGAGATTCGGTTCTGCCAAACAACACAGCTTCACGATCTTTGAGGTCTGTGGAGATCTTGAAATTCTCTGGATCAAAGGTTCCGGCATGGAACTTAGACGTAGTCTGAGTTTCTGATGCCAAAAGCATTTCGAACCTATCCTTTCTGCGAACTTAATACACGTGACCAGAAAGGCTAATATTCTAACCGCTCTAGCCACGGCAAAGAGGGGTTAGTGAGGTTTTAGCCATCTTCAGAGGTTTTGGCTTTAAAGGACATAATGCGGTCTGTCCTCTAAGCCTTCCGTTCTTGATAAGAACGAAAACCTGTCTAACCCTTGACCCGAAGGCTTGGAGACCAAGGGTATGGCACAAATTATTGGGCAAGGGCATTAGAGTCCTGTGCCCTGTAGGGTCTCTCAAGTTTTATCTTGATAAAACTATGAGAAAGTCAAGGTCAACGGACAATCTGCGGTGCTCCGTAAAAAGACAGACTGGTTCATGTCCAAGAACACCCTGGCATTATAGCCAAGGAGTTCTTTTAAGAGGTCTCATTCATTATGTTGGCATAAAGATTTGAGATTTTTTCTTAATATGAATGCTCAAGAAGTGAGGGCGGCGGCCTCGGAAGCATTTCACAGAACATGACACTCAGTAACATCCTGAGTGCCACGCTTTAGCGAAGCAACTCTGTGTTCGCTTCACACTCCCGACAATCTGCGGTGTTCCGTAAAAGACCAGACTGGTTCATGTCCAAGAAAACCCTGGCATTATAGCCAAGGAGTTCTTTTAATGAGGGTACTCAATTCATTATGTTTGCATAAAAGATTTGATGATTGATTTTTCTATAATGAATGCTCAAGAGGTGAGGGCGCGGCCTCGGAAAGCCATGTTTCAACAGAGCATGACAACTCACGAGAACATTCCTGAGTGCCACGGCTATTTAGCGAAGCAAACTCTGTGTTCGCTTCACACTCACCGACGGGATGTGAAGACGACATTTGGAGCTCTGTTTGAAGTCGCTAGGACCATACATTTCCGTAGAATATATTATTGGGGGCAGGAAGCAACACGAATCCTATCCTATAGAAAAGGGATAGGTGTGCTTTTAACTTTGAAGGGTTGGTCGCTTGAGGCGCGTTCCTTTTCTTTAGCCTAGAAGTTATGGAACTAACTTTGATAGGTTAGGTCAGGTGGTGGTTTTAGCTTCGGTGCCCTCAGAAGTATGGTCATATGGTCTAGTCACATTGTGGTCACGCCCCCGTTGACAGATCATCTAGAGCGCACCAGCATTACAGGTCTCTACCTTGCTGGCAACTCTAGTAACGCAGAAGTAGACTTTGGTGACAGTAATCACGAAGTCGGCTATGCTAACAGGTGAGGAACCAAGATGTATATCATCTACTTAATTTAGTTTCCCAAAAAATCCTATTCTGTCTCTTCCCACCATCCGAAGGTGGGATTCAGCTATATATATATCTGTCAGGTAAGTTTCATGAACAAAATGTTATTGTTATAATACAATTAAGTTTGTTCATACTTACCTGGCAGATATATATAATTAAAGTGCCCACCCACCTCCCCTCAGGAGACAGTGGCACTGATAAAATATGAATAGAAAATGGGAATAGTTCCTGATATCCGCCTCCCACGGCGGGAATGGGTACTAACCCTACCACCTGGTCCGGCACCCACTGGCGTGTGCCGCGAATTTTAAAATTCTGTCGGACTTCAGAAAATACAGCTATATATATATCTGCCAGGTAAGTATGAACAAACTTAATTGTATTATAACAATAACATTTTTCGTCGTCGAAGACAAGCAAGTCTCCAGGTTTCGTGAAGATGAAGACGTCGTTATCTACGAGAAGAGCTTTCCGGAAGGTTAACGCCTGGATGGAGTCTAGGAAAGCAAAAGGAAGAACTACTTTCGCCCTGCCTCCGTCTAGACTTAGCGGTAAGGCAGGGATGTGGTATGAGAACAGGCGAGGAATTAGGATTGAAGGTTCCTACGTCTGCTCAAGGTGATTTCGCCAGCGGTGGATGCCTCCAACAAGGAGGGCCCTTTTAGTTCGGCTAAAGTTTCTTGGACGACTTCCCGAACTGGACCATCTTTTGAAGGGACTATTTAGGTCCTTAGAAGTATTCAACTTTTTAGACTGGTGTCATGGAGCCTTAGACAACCAATCTCGTAAGCCAGACTCGACCAGCTTGGGGGAGCTGTCCAGTGTATTGTCATGCATGGACAAGGCCGTCAGGGATGGCTCAGAGGAGTTAGCCTCTCATTTTTCAGCAGGGGTTCTTAAGAAAAGGTCGCTTTATTGCAACTTCGCGGCTAAGTCTGTCTCTCCCGCACAGAGGACAGAACTTTTGTATGCTCCCTTCTCGAGTCATCTCTTCCCCCAAGCTATGGTGAAGGATCTGGCAGTTAGTCTGCAGGAGAAAGCCACACAAGACCTGTTGGCTCAGTCTTCGAGACGTCCGGCTGGCCCTTCAACGTCGTCAGGAACGCAACAGTTTAGAAAGCAGAAGCCCTTTCGTGGAGGGACTTCCGCTAGATCGTCTCCTCGAGGAAGAAGCCTTCCTAGAGGTAGAGCCCCTTCCAAGTCTAGGGGTAAGAAGTGAGAGATCGTGCCTTCAGTCACCGGTAGGAGCCAGGCTGCAGTTGTTTGCGGAAGCCTGGAGAGTAAGAGAGGCAGACACCTGGTCTCTCGACGTCATAGAGAAGGGTTACAAGATCCCTTTCATAAAGCCGCCCCCGTTGAATTCACTCCCAGGGACTTGTCCCCATCGTATCCGCTAACAAAGCGAAAGATACTTTTCGACCTGCTCGAGCAGATGCTCGAGAAACGAGCAGTGGAACAGGTTTTTAGACCTGGCAACGCCAGGATTTACAACAGATTGTTTTCTTGTACCGAAAAACAATCGGGAGGGTGGCGGCCCGTCTTGGATCTAAGTCGTCTAAACCTCTTTATAGAGAAGCAGAGGTTCAAGATGGAGACACCTCAGTCAGTTCTGGGGGCCTTAAGACCTGGAGATTGGATGGTATCACTCGACCTCCAGGACGCCTACTTTCACGTCCCGATACATCCCCAATTGATGAAGTACCTTCGGTTCGTATTGAAAGGGAAGGTCTTTCAATTCAGGGCTCTTTGTTTCGGACTGAGTACGGCCCCTTTTATCTTCACCATCTTAATGAAGAACGTGGCGAGGTGGCTCCATCTTTCCAACATCAGAATCTCGCTCTATCTGGACGACTGGCTCATACGAGCCTCCTCGCAGACCCGGTGCCTGAAGGACTTGCAGACGACTCTGTCTTTAGCTGCGTCCCTGGGACTTCTGGTGAACTTCGAAAAGTCACATACTGACCCCAACACAGTCCATCGTGTATCTGGGGATTCAGATGGATTCAGTGGCTTTTCGGGCTTTTCCGTCCCAGGAACGTCAGCAATAAGGCATAGAAAAAGTGTCGGCCTTTCTAGGGAAGGATTCATGCTCGGTGAGGGAATGGATGAGTCTGCTGGGGACCATTTCCTCGCTGGAGAAGTTTGTTTCCCTGGGGAGGCTACACCTCCGACCTCTTCAGTTCTTTCTGTCGGGACAGCTGGACAGAAAAGGACAACTTCGACATGAAGTTAAACATCTCGGAAGAGGTGAAGAACCATCTAAGATGGTGGCTCGATCCGTGGAAGCTGTCAGAGGGCATATCCCTCAAGCTTCAGAACCCCGACCTAGTGTTGTTCTCCGACGCGTCATCCCCGGTTCTCGATCCGGGAGCAGTAGCAGTAGACGCCCTTCTATGGGATTGGACGGGCCTGGATCTCTACGCTTTTCCCCCCTTCAAGATCCTGGGGGAGGTGATGAGAAAATTTGCAGCATCGGAGGGGACGAGGTTGACTTTAATCGCCCCCTTTTGGCCCGCAGCGATCTGGTTCACAGAGGTGATGTTCTACCTAGTGGATTATCCGAGATCTCTTCCGTTAAGGAGAGATCTACTCAAACAGCCCCACTTCGAGAGGGTACCACAAAAACCTCTCCGCTCTGAGTCTGACTGCGTTCAGACTATCCAAAAGTTGGCCAGAGCGAGAGGTTTTTCGAAATCAGTGGCTAAAGCTATCGCCACCGCGAGGAGACCATCATCAATCGCGGTTTACCAATCGAAGTGGGCAGCCTTTAGAAGTTGGTGTAAGAGAAAAGGAGTTTCCTCTACCACTACCTCTGTGAGCCAGATCGCCGACTTCTTGCTTTATCTGAAACAAGATCTAAAGTTGGCAGTGTCAACTATTAAAGGCTACAGAAGCGTTCTATCTGTAGTTTTTCGCCATAGAGGTCTTGACCTCGCTAACAATAAGGATCTCCATGATCTATTGAGATCTTTCGAGACGACCAAGGTACCACTACCGAAGCTACCTTTGTGGAACCTGGATGTGGTCCTCAAATATTTAATTTGTTCCGACACGGCATACAAACCTTCGGTCCTTTTACAATAGGAAGATACTAGCGGCAGCTGGATAGGTCGTAAGCTTTCGAACAAGGGGTTCGGTAGTTAACTGCTTGTCCGACAGGCGCGCGCGCGCGACTGGGAGGTAAACAAATCACTTTTGCTTTCGGCCTCACAGTGGATGGACGTGTGTGTTCGCTCTCTGCCCGCTGCTCGTCGTTTGCTTTCTTGTTTGTTTGTAATTGTGTATGAAAGATTGTAAGTACAGTATTCTCTCTTTTCATATTAATTACGCTGAATTCATTAATGATGGAATCTCCGCGCCTCGCTACCCCAAGGAGACTTTGCCCGGGTACCGAAGGGCGCAAATGTGGAAATTCAATCTTTCCCCGAGATAGACCCTCATGTTTTGTGTGCTCGGTGCCGGGGGCGCGAATGCACCCGGGCCGAGCCCTGTGATTGTTTGTATGAACTGGTCGGAGGCGCAGTGGACATTGTATGAGGGCAGGAAGAAGCGAAGGCCTGCAAAGGAGTCGTCGGAAAGCTCTCCCGCGACTCCTTTGGTGACGGACACTTCGTCTTCTTTCCTGCCACCCGCTCAACTTCCACGTCTCGCGCCTCCCTTCGGGGGCGTCGGTGTATAGGTCCTTCTCCGCTCCCAGATGTGTCGAGTGTGGAGGAGGGCGCTAGATACCCCGACGTAGAGTTGTACTCTGGGTCCTCTATCCGCTCGTCTTCGCGCGAGCGGGTAGAGGATCCTCCTAATCACCCGACTTTTGCCTCCTCAGGTGCGGTTGCCGTGAAGGATGACCTCGGACAGGTGTGGGCGTCGTTGGGACTGCAGGGCGTGCCGAGTGTCCAGGGGCTGCTCTATCATCTCGCTGGCTCCGTGGCGGTTACGCACGCTACGGTCACAACACACACGACCCTGACAACACCTGGCTACGCGTCACCTCCTCACCTGGTGTACACCCAGCACGCGGTCTCTGTGACACCCACAAACATCGGCTTGCAGGGGCCAGTCGCCGTAACTCGGGGGAGTGTGATGCCGCCACCTGGGTTTGTTCCGTGTTGCCACGACCGGACTTCATGTGCCCGAAGAGCTCGCCCCTGGACCTCCCACCGGTGCCGATGATGTCTGTTGCCGCTGGTTAGACCATCTGTACCGTCCACACAGCCTGCCGTACCTGCCGTGACCACCGCTGCTGTTCCTGTTCCTGCTCCTGCCGTCTCGACTGCGTTCCTGTGATGCTCGCACCTGCTGATGTGACTCTCGTCCTTAGGAGTCTGACTCGAACACCGTTCGAGCCACTCGAGAGTCGTCAGACAGGGATCTGACCCTCAAGACCCTCTTCTTGCTGGCCCTGGCATCGGCGAAGAGAGTAGGGGAACTTCATGGTCTTTCCTATGATGTACGACACTCCAGGGGATGGGGATCCGTGACGCTCGATTTCGTCCCGAACTTCGTTGCGAAGACTCAGAAACCGTCAGTCCCTGATGACAGGTTCGAGTCATTCACGATTCCCTCCCTATTGGACTTCACCGATAATGATGCGGATGAGATGCTGCTTTGTCCTGTGAGGGCGCTACGGCGCTATCTGAAGAGAACTCGTCACCTCAGGCCTGAGTGTCGACGCCTCTTCGTTAGCACCGGGGTCACCAAGAAAGAAGTATCCAAGAACACTCTTTCATTCTGGCTGCGTGAGGTCATCAGGAGGCGTATGAGGCTGATGGTAGTGACGACATCCGTACGTCCCGTCCGAGAGCTCACGAAGTCAGAAGTATTGGCCCCTCGTTGGCGTTTCGCAAGAACTTCTCCGTGGCGCAGGTCCTGAAGGCAGGGGTCTGGTCTAACCAGACGACCTTTACGTTCCTTCTACCTTCGGGATATTGCCCACAGGTCCTTGGATACCTTTTCCTTGGGACCCGTGGTGGCTGCTCAACAAGTTGTGTAGATAACCCAGACCCTCGCAGGCTGAACAGCATCGAGTCCTGGTGTGACTGTGTGGATGGATGTGTGAGTGAGTGAGTGACTGGCTCTCTTCCCATCTTTTCCTTCCCCTCTACCTGTGGGCAGAGGGCCATGGTCGTCACTACGCTGGATGAGGACGAGATGCAGGTGAGCTATATGACAGAGCCCCATCCTATCCTTTCACTAGGGGATAGGATCAGAATATCCACCACTTCCTTCTGCAAGGGGGGGAAGTGGATGCCTACAAGAGTCAAACCCATGACTTTATATTTGCTCCTGTACAGGAACAAGTTCTTGCATTGCTGGTACTAAGAGATGCGCATGCCCCTCTCTTAGTACTCGGTCCAGAGGTCTGACCATTGATCCTGCGGTGCACACCCCGATCAATCGGACAGGAGGCTGGATCCCTCCCTCGCTCTTACGACCAGGGAAGCTTCCAGGTAGGGCGAACACCAGTCTGTTCACAAAGACTCAGATTCCACCCACCAAGAAGTGAGTCTTCCTATTGTAAAAGGACCGAAGGTTTGTATGCCGTGTCGGAACAAATGACAATTTGTCAATAAAATTGCATTTTTCCTAACTATACAAACCTGAGTCCTTTTACACATAGCCCCACCTCATGCCACCCTCACTCTGCAGTTTTTGCTTGGGCCAAAGCAAAAGTGATTTGTTTACCTCCCAGTCGCGCGCGCGCGCCTGTCGGACAAGCAGTTAACTACCGAACCCCTTGTTCGAAAGCTTACGACCTATCCAGCTGCCGCTAGTATCTTCCTATTGTAAAAGGACCTCAGGTTTGTATAGTTAGGAAAAATGCAATTTTAGACAAATTGTCATGTCAAATCGTTTTGAACCTCTTTCCTCTTCGTCTCTACGAGATTTGACGAAGAAAACTGTATTCCTAACTGCTCTGGCGACGGCGAAGAGAGTTAGCGAAATACAGGCTATCAGCAAACACGTCGGTTTCAAAAAAGGGCATAATGCAGTCTGCTCTTTGAGTATGTCGTTTCTGGCCAAAAACGAAAACCCTTCCAATCCGTGGCCTAGAACATTCGAGATCAAGGGTATGGCAGAGATTATTGGTCAAGAGCCAGAAAGAGTCCTGTGTCCTGTTAGGGCTCTTAGAGATTATATCAGTAGAACGAAGGATTGCCGAGGTTCTGCGGAGAACTTATGGTGTTCGGTCAAGAGACCAAACATGCCCATGTCCAAGAATGCACTGGCATTCTTTTTAAGAAACACCATTAAAGAGGCGCACGCTTCTTGCAAAGACAGCGACTTGAAGATACTAAAAGTTAACGCGCACGAAGTAAGGGCTATTTCGACCTCAATAGCCTTTCAGAAAAACATGGCTCTTAAAGACATTTTAAGTGCTACTTTTTGGAGGAGTAACTCAGTGTTCGCCTCGCACTACCTACGGGAGGTGAGAACGACCTATGAAAGCTGTTACTCTCTCGGACCGTACGTCGCCACAGACACTATTTTGGGGGCAGGAGGTAGCACTCATCCTTTCCCATAGAAAAGGGTAGGTGAGTTTTTAATATTTGTATGTTTATGGTTGTAAGGTCGGCTGCCGAGTACAGTCGTCCCTTCCTTTAGCCTTTGGTATATGGGAGTTTGTTGTTAGGCTAACTTAGGTGGTGGTTTTTGCCTCGTTGCCCTCAGAAGTATGGTCATGGTCTAGTCACATTGTGGTCCCGTCCCCGTTGACAGATCATCTAGAGCGCACCAACTACATAGGTCACTACCTTGTTGGTAACTCTAGTGAAGCAGAAGCAGGCTTGGGTGACAGTAATCACGAAGTCAGCTATGCTAACAGGTAAGGAACCAAGATGTCAATCATATACATTTATATGTTTTCTAAAATCCTTTTTCTGTCTCTCCCACCGCCAAAGGTGGGATTCAGCTATATATATATCTGACAGGTAAGTTTCATGAACAAAATGATATTGTTAAGATACAATAAAGTTTGTTCATACTTATCTGGCAGATATATATATTTTTAGTACCCACCCACCTCCCCTCAGGAGACAGTGGAGATAGAAATCTGATAGAAAATGGGAATGGTTCCTGATACCCGCCTCCCAGCGGCGGGAATGGGTACTAACCACCCTAACTCCCACTACGTGTGTCGAAAGTTTTAGAAATTCTGTCGGACTTCAGAGAATACAGCTATATATATATCTGCCAGGTAAGTATGAACAAACTTTATTGTATCTTAACAATATCATTTTTTTAATTGTTTTAGCTATTACCATTGTGTCATAAGTCATGGCTCATAGCAATGTCCCAAATAATTTCCTTGTAAATGGTGAAGGAATTGGATAGCTACTGGTATAAAAACCAGAGGGAACAGCTAAATGTAAAGGACAGAAAGCACTGCATCTGGAGGATGGAAGGAATGTTGCAAAGAATCATCATTGCTGTATGTCACATGAGAAATATTTATATAATGTTTTTCTGTATGGAATACCAGATGAACTGTACTATCTCTTCTGTGCAGTACCCTGGAAGTGTGATTGTATTCGGTTGAATACTACTACTGTGATGATTTTTCCCTTGATTTTTTTCCTTCTAGTTCATGAATAGCTGATACTGACTAGTTCAAAGTAATACATACATGATATTTTGAAAATAGATTAGGTACAGTGACTGAGTAAATTCAATTGTGAATTTTATGACTGATTGTAGTGGTCATGTATAAAACTTACTAATAGTTTGGTCACAATATTAGAGGGATATACATTTCTTAATGTAGAGTGCAACGCAAACTTTTGACCTCAGAACTCTTATGAAATTCAGTATACAAATTACACCTTACAAGCCCTCATATTGATACCGTATGGTAAACATTTTTAAGCATATTAAAGTATTCTTAATATTTAATGATTTTTTAAAATCTTAATGTGCATCCATTGGTCGTTCAGCCTTGATGGTATTTGTGCATAGTTGCGTCGGCATAAGGACTTAAAATTTCTGCTGATCTTGAGTAGTGAGCATTTCCTTTATATTCAGTGGAGAGTGGAATTGATCAATGCTAGTTACTGTAAAGAAAAATTGCTTTGATATACTTAGACATATGTTAGTTTGTACAACTTCCAATTTGATGCTTGGAGTGGCGTGGTGGGTGTAGGTTTTAGAGTGTTGGCGTTTGGGCAAGTATAGGATTACATTTCATATGTAGTTTGTCCTATGTGGTACACTAAGCAACACTGACGTTTCCTAGTGACATACAGCCACCCTGCTTTTCCTTTGTTCTCTTCTAGATACCTTTTTAAAATTACTTGCCTCTAAATTTCTATCCTAAAGATGGCCTGTTTTGGGTGTCTTTGTCCAACTACTGTAAATAAGAAAAATTCCATAGTATTGTAATGAATTTAAATATATATTAAATAAATAATCGTTCAATTTAACGTTACAGAATTGTGTGTACCACTGACACCAACCAAAGATGTACAGCGTACTCCACCCAGAGGTGAAAGGGCAGCTTTTGCGGAACTCACGAATACAATCAACATATCGCCAGAGAAATTTAGTAACTCACCGTTGCAAGCCTTGTTTAATGCTCCTACTTTATGTACCCCTAAAACAAAAGCGAGAAATTTGAACAGTATCATAAATTCAAATGGGTAAGTTGTAATTAGAATGATATTTTCTGTTTGGCTATAAGGTTGAAAAATTAAGTACTACAGGCAGCCCCCGCTTACTGGTAGCATCGATGGTATAGGCATTACAAATAAAAAAAATCATGTAAAGGAATTTTACACATTTTTCTCAGTTAACGTATTAAAATGCACATTCCAGTCATTACTTCAGGTCTAGAAATGTTGGGCGTAGTAGTGGAGGGAAGTCTGTTTCTAGTCCAACACCTAGGATTGAGGTAGGAACACCCAAGCAAAGTGGTGCGTCACCTGGCTTACCAAAGAGTGGTGGGTCAAAGAGGAGTCCACTGACCCCAATGACAAATTTGAAACTGTTAACACGCATTGCATCAATGGAGGAATCCTTGTCCACAAGTAGTAAGAAAGTGTTATTTGAAAAGGAAAATCAAAATCAGGAGGTATCCTCATCAAAAAGTGTTTCTTCCCACAACTCTGGTCTTTTGCGTCGTAGGTATAACAGTGAATGCTTAGGACAGAGTGAAAATGACTTTCCCAAAGAGGCGAAGGGTGTGTTACGGAAGCATCCCACGAGTGACAATTATCCACCACCTAGTTCCCCTGGGAATCTGGTTCTTGAAGGAGTAGGACAAATTTCTTCAGTAGATGATTCAGTCACTGCTCGTCCGCCTGAAGTGTCGAGGAAGGATAAATCATTGGGACTACTAAGTGAAAAGTAAGTTCTGTGCTTGATGTTGACCTGTTTTCACTTAGAAAGACAACATTATTACCAGCTTTTATTTGCCTGACCCATTTTATTTGGTTAGATGTGAAATTAATTAAT
This sequence comes from Macrobrachium nipponense, assembly GCF_015104395.2. Taxonomy (NCBI): domain Eukaryota; kingdom Metazoa; phylum Arthropoda; class Malacostraca; order Decapoda; family Palaemonidae; genus Macrobrachium; species Macrobrachium nipponense. The sequence goes on along the minus strand of NC_061105.1, from coordinate 6,500,105 downwards.
TCTCTCCATTCTTCTTCTCTTGTTGACTCTCTTCCGAGATTCGTATCAACTACAGGTTCTCAATCAAATAATTTTTCCTTTTTATTTGGCGTTTCTCCCCATTTACTTGCATCTTGCTTCATATCTGAAACTTCCTGCCTAATCATGAAAGCTTATTGTTAGTTATTATTAAAAATTATGTTCACAGGTCATTTATGGTTGTATATTTTTGTATTTTTTTCTTTACACCTTCCTCCATGTAGACAAGTGTACACATCTTGTCCTCTTATTTTTAGTTATGTTTTGTAGAGTGGTCATTTAATTTCTTTATGTCATGTGCTAAAACTTAAACTGGTTTTTAATCAGCAGTACTGTTCTTTTAAAATGTCTTCAGTTATTGGTAATTTTCTGGTGATTATTTGGAAGTTGTAAGAAAAGTACTGTAATTTAATCATTAAACCAGTTGGTATTTTGGTAATTGTGCAATAGAGATGTGTACATGTGTTGGAATAGCTACATTAACTTTGGAAATATGTAAATTGAAAGTTATTTTTGTGATGTGAAGTGAAGTTTTCATGTAGCTTAGAGCCAGTGTGAGAGCAAAATATTTCTTAGCATGCAATAGTATTAATTTGTACTGATCGATAACTGTCTTTTTGAAGGTTTCTGGAGCAGTTTCCCCTTGAAGTGTCCTTTCTTGAAACTCCAAGACGACTAGTCATTGACGAGGTGGCTTCTTTGCTAGGAACAGAACGACGTAGGGTCTATGACATCATCAATGTGTTGGAGAGCTTGAACATGGCCACTCGTGTTCAGAAAAATATGTACCAGTGGACTGGAAGACTTCATCTGGAAGAGACTCTTGGTAGGCTCAAAGCTTTGGGCGAAAAGTATGACATTGCTGCTCAACTCCAGGCTTTGAAAAATGAAGACAGTAATGAATTTAAGGTAGGAATGCTTGCTTTGGTTTTGATTGCTTTCCTTTGGCAAAAGTGATAAATCTTTGACAATGACATAAATAAATGTACTAAGTAGTAAAAAACTACTTTTTAAGTCTTTCACAGTACCAGTAACTTAAACTCTCTCTAAAATGTATTGAAGAGAAAATGAAAGAACAAAGCAAACAACAAAATTTCTTAAAAGTATAGTACAAAAATGAATGGTTGAATATACTTATCCAACATAACTGCTTAAGATAATGCACAGTAAGCATTAAGCTTCATTCAGTGTACACTTCTACAGACCTGAATCTTTACAACTTAGAGGAAGTAACCCATAAAGCTGTAGGAGTTAATTATTAAAATGTTGAAACCATTGTAATATATTTTTAGGGGATATTGCTAACTTAGTAAAAGGTATGAATATAACTATAAACCAGTTTAGTGTAGTCATATTTTATTCTGACTAATTTCAGGTTCCTCAACAAATTAAGCTGACAAAACCTGGTGATGCTGAGAGAACAGAATTAAGGAAAGAAAACTCCCTCAGCATTCTGTGTCAGAAGTTCCTCATGATATTACTTGTCAGTCCACAGGTGTGTTAGTGTGACAATTTAGTCATGTACCTCCCTCAGTGTTATGGCTCAAGTCTTGAGGGGGTATATGCTATTACAATGTGTCCCTGTTGCATACAGTAGATTGTACTAAAGGTTCTTTACAGTCTCCGTTTTCTTAGGCCCTAACTGGGTTGCTTTCTGCCTTTTACTTTTAATCCCTTCTCTTTGATCTTTTCCCACTCTTAAAGCTGTCCAACTTCTTAAACTTTGCCCCGGGCATTATTATTTATTTTTTTTTTCATTATAAAACCCCTTATGACAAAAATTTAATATAAAAAAAACCTTATGATGACCATAACTTACTTTGGTGCATTACTCTGTATAAAAGGAGATTTAGTCTTCAATAATGTTGCATCTCTTGTTCTGATAGTCAGGTTAATGGAATTCTTGTGACTTAGAAGTCTGGTTGAGTTACTTAAGTAATCCTGCTGTGGTTATGGGAACTTTAAACATGATTCAGGGTCCAAGCTAACCTGTAGCTCATAAAGAAGACAAATATAAAACTAATAAAGAGTAAGTTTAAATTTCTGAAAGTATGTATATTGTCTCGATCATGTACTATTCTCTGCAACTTGATTTTGTTTCAGCCTCACATAATCTCCCTGGATAATGCCATACGGCTTCTTGTTGGGGAAGCAGGTGAGAGTGGAGATCGCTTGCGGGCCAGAGGAAGACGACTGTATGACATTGCCAATGTCCTGACGTCACTTGGGCTAGTGCGCAGAATACCTGCGGCTAAAGCTTTCCAATATATTGGTCCAGCGGTGGATCCTATAGTTAATGATGATGGTAAGTAGTTTGTAAATTCAGACCTATATGACCATCGTCTGGGTATTGTTGTAATTTATTGGATCACAAATGCATAGTAAAGCTTATATGTATTATATAATGTAAGTTAATATAGATAAACATTTAATCAGACTTTTATGAGTGTCCAAGAAAGAAATAATGAAAATTGCTGATACTAATTAGTAACTGAATATGTGTATTTTTAAGAGAACTGTGTAATCATCATTTCACTGTTAGTTTAGAATTGTATAACTGCTTTACTTTACAGATACTTTTGGAATTATGCAACGAAATTCACTACTACCCTCTCGCCGCATGGTGAATAGCGAATCCAAAGAAAACATCAACAATTATGGTGATCATGAAGTGACACCTTCTGATGTTGCTCCTCCCGTCCAGAAAAGAGGACGTCCCAGGAAATTAGCCACAGCTTTCACAACTTCTACTCTACCAGGTATATACAGGATTTTATAAGCTTTTTTTTTGTAAGTATTACAGAATGTAGACCTATACCTTGGCTGAGAAACCAAGGGGTCAGCCTTGTTAAAAAGCTTCAATTAGGCAAAGAACTGTACCCCCCCTCCCCCACGCATTATTTTTGCTGATAACACAAGCACACACACAGACAAGCAAAAGAGTGAAAACGGACAAACAACCGGGATGGCGGAGAGCAAGCAACCGCGACTCTTACCCAGGCGGTTAAGAAAAAGACTAAATGTGATAGCATGGTTGTGCGGTCTTTGACCAGTTTTCACCAGATATACGCATGAGTTGCCAGATCTCACAGATTCCTTGCTTTTCAATCTCTGATTGTTTAACCGGATTCAGCTAGGCACTAGAAAATTATCCTATTGTTAAGACCTCAGGTTTGTAGCTATGAAAAATACAAATTGTCTTAGAAAACTTGTCTCTTAATTTATTCTGAAGGATTTTATATGAAATAGGTCGTTTGTTTGTCAATTTATTTATTTTTGTAAGTTTTGTACTCAAGTTTAAACCAAGAGTATTTTAATGGGGTTTTTGTATCTTGAAAAGAAACAGGATTTATGTGGCATTTAATATTAATATCTCAATTTTTCACAGCACCTAAAAGGTCCAGACTTCAGAGAACACGAAGTGAAGATGTCATCTCCAACCCGAAAAAGTTAACCCGGAATCCTTCCTTACACGACATATGCCAGGTGAACTATATGTCATTTTTTCGCACTTTTTACTTGAAGATTTCAGGTAAAAAAGCACCAATCTGGAAAATCACTTATTCTCACTTGGACCAATAATTTGGTCCTTAGCTAGAAGTATTCCAGTTTTTACCAACATAACACTCAAATTCTTAAAACATATAAAGCAGAGACTATTGCTTTTCCCTGACTACTGAGCTTAAGATGTTGTAAGGCTTGAAAAATAATACATTGAAGAAAAAGACAACTTGTCGAGACTTAACATCAAGTTGGTGTTTAGAGTGTTAACAGGAAGATTGTAAACAGATCTCACATTTCATGACATATGGGAAAAGGCAGGGGGTGGGGTGGGATAGAGACAGTACTTAAGAGTACGATTGATACTGAAATATTAACAGAAGGTAGCTAAGTCTTTGTCTTAGCACATAGAAGATACATAAGTGTACAAGGAATTCAGAATATATGTCCAAAAGTAAAAAAAATTTCTAATAAAGTTATTTAATGATTATTGCTGTTAACAATGATTTTCTATAAAATACTCTCGCTTTGCTTTGCTAGTCTGAGTGTATACAAACAGAACCTTTCCTCTTGTACCAACCTGTTTCCCTTCTAATTTAGAGTACCATAATATGTGATTTATTATAACAACTATATGAGTAAAAAGTACAAAAGGTTAAAAGAAAAGGAAGGCAGAATTATACAGTGCAATGTTAAAAGACCAAATGAAGTAAAACTTGGTGTGGATTATATTTTAACATGAATTGTACAGATTCATGGAGAGAAGCAGAGTGAAGAAAATGGTGAAACTGTTGCGAAATGTGGACCTGGATGTATGACAGGAGTTGTAGTTTAAGGAAACTTTAACTGGCACACATTCCAAACAACCTTCTGAAACTGAAAATGTATCCTTGTTAGTGTAAAAGCAAGAATTGGGATGGACTGCACGTTTCAGTGAGTTTGTTGCAGCTTATCAATCACAATGCTTGCTTTTAGGGTGAATGAAGGACCTTAGAGCTAGTTGTATATTCTATCAGTTGTTTTCCTTGTTCATAAGGAAGTAAATGTATAATTCAATGCAAAGGTATATTTTTGTCATAACAGTTTTAAGTAATGAGGATATTTTGGCTTCAAAGTAAAATGTTGAAGTTTTTGAATGATAAGGATTATTTACAAAATTGATGTTTACAGGCTCATATGGTTAATTGCTTTAATTTTGTCCCCAACAGGTGGCAGAGGTGGAGAGAGAAAAACTTCTAAAGGAGCAGCAGTCTTGTCGATCTCAGTCTAGCGATGGTTTTGAATCAGGTTGTGAAAGGGCAAAGAGAGTTTTCTCTTTTGATGAGGTATGCAATTGATGATGTAATTAATGATGTAGGAACTAATTCATTTTTCTTAACAGTAGTGTTGTTTTAATGCTAACTAGTTATTTGCAATTATTCTTAAAATCATTTGTACAGTATTATTTTATTTATAATCACGATTTGTGTTCTTAAAAATGGTATAGGTTTTTACATTGTTTAATAAGCAGTTTGTTAATACGTAATTGACATAATTATGTATCAACATGCATGCCTCCCTTAGGTAAATGTTTTCAGAGTCTTGATGTGAATGATTTTTTCCCAGAATGTGGTGCTTCCAAACAGTGACTTCCGACCCATTTCATCGGCATGGTCATCGTCAATTTTGCAGTGTCGTTTGGCCAAGCGTGCAAAGATACCCATCGCTCTTACTTTCCAAAACCCAGAAGATTATGGGGCTGAAGGGGAAAGACATTTAAACTCTCAGTTTGTTCCAAATCCCAAGGAGAATGCTGTAAAAAGTTTGAATGGCAAGATTGTGAATATGCAAAAATCAAACAACAGTGTTGCCTGTCTTCACCCTAAGCCTGTGAAAGGATCAATGGTAAGAGTATGATGCTGTCTTGAGAAGTAATGCAGTAATCTAATATAATTTTTATGTATGGTAGTATCAGTAATTTTCAGCCTTTTGTTGGGTATATGTATTGTGTTTAGTTATTTTCAGCAACTGTTGAAGCATTTTGCTTGTAAAAAACTACAGTTTACAAAAGTTTTTACTAGTTGCCGTTATGTAGGTAAGAGGAAACATACCCTTATGCCTTGACATTGCATAAAGAACAGTGGACTTGTATGTATTGTTAAGTATGTAAGTTACTGACGGTTGAATTACAGTTGGTTCTAATAATTTCACTGAACTTTTTCCCATAGAGATGGAACTTGTGCATTTTTTATTTGTCTTATTTTTTGGTAAATCCTTGCAATAGGAAAATAGGATCTAAATTACAAAGAATATATTGTTGCATGGGTCTCATATCTTGCAATCTTATCTTTGTTATAAGGTCACAGAATTTTATGTAATGTCTAAGGGGGCTATTTATTACTTATTTTCAATACCAGTTGCTCATTGCTTGTTGGCTAAATTTGTGCACCGTCAATTTCTTTGACTGTTCTTTTAAACAGGCTCTCATGCCTGCAAATCAAGTACATTACTTTATAAGTAAACTAATAGTTAGCTTGGTTATTTTGTATACGGTCAAATCTCAACCCCTCATGCGGGGGTCTGGTTTTCTGATGGTAACAGAGTCCCTGTACTTTAGCCTTAACCTGAATATTTTCTAGATATCTTACAGCTATAAGCAATTTTCCTTGACACTTAACATTCGATTTAAAAGATTAAAATTTAAAGATTTATTACAATATTTATCACCTCTAAAATGGTAGCATAGCAAAAATAATGATAATGATGCAGCTGATAATATAGAAGTCCATTTCGTTGAGGCCTTATGGAAATATTAAAATATTAAAAATTTTTCAGGATCTTAAAAGAGACTCCTCAGGATCATATAAAATGCCTCTAGTCAAGAGATGCCCGACCATTACTGCACCACAACCCCAGAATGCTGTTCAGCGGCCATCTAGTCAGAGTTATATGAATCAGGTGCAAACCAAAAGTCCCGTTATCATTGTAAAAGGGGGTGCTGTTGCGGCCAAAAGCTTCAGTCACTCTCGTGTTGTTCCTGTCGGTGACTCTATTTCACAGGGCACGCAGGTCATCAAGGTCATCACGAAGACATCTGGTTCGAAAGAGCAAGATGCATCAACAGTTATGACTGTGCTACCTGCCAACCCCTCAGGAAAACCCTTTACTATGCAACCTAAACAGATCCGAAATACTAGCGGTTGCTTTCAGCAAGTATCCGAAGGGATATATACTAATGGACAAAAGATCACCGTGAGCTCCTCTTCCAGTCTGCTGGGCCCCGATGGGAGTAGTGTAAGGCGAAATTCAGCAGAAGGAAAGACGCCCAGTTCATTTGTTGTGTTTACTGTCTCTGATAATCAGGCAGGTCAAAGGACCTTATCGAAATTGCCAAAGGGTGATGGATTTTCAGTGTCACTTCATAAGCCCTCTTGTGCAAATAATGTCAACCAGGCTAAAGTTGGTGAACACTTCAGCAGTGGTATTTCCTTATTAACATCTGCTCCTCTTCACCTCACAAGGAAGGTGGAACAAGTGTCATCAGTTGATGGAGACTGCGAGAATAGACAGCAGCCAGCCGCATTAGTTAATAGGAATAATTTGAGTGGGTGAGTAAAATTCTAATGGGTTGGTATTACTGTAACTGCAATAAATACATATGGCAACTCATTATATTCAGCAGAAAATGTCAGTATGAATTTTTCAGTTGAGGACACATTGTAGATTAACATCATGCATACATTTTTTTTTAAATGAAGTCAGATGCTAAGCAAGTTCTCTATTTTGCTTTGCACACATTCTACCCTGATCTTGTCTGGTCCAGGTCCATTTTGGTTTTCTGGGATTTCCTATTGGTCTTCATGATTAGCTCTTCTCCTGTATCCCATGCCCTCAAACTGTCAGCTTTTGACTTGTAAAGTATATTTTATAACCACAGGACCCCATATCTCTTAGCAACTTTCTCATCTGTATTCTGATCTCTCCCTTGCATTCCAGCTATGAATCTCAGAATTTTCTAGTCATGATGTTAGAGGTAATCTATTTCCTTTGTAACTGTCCTTCTGTTGGTTGTGTGGAGCAGGACAGTTCGTCAAGTGCCTTCAAAATTCATTTTAAAATATTGATTTTGGTAGCCATCTTATTTAACAGTAGCCTAACATTTTCTTTCAAGCTTCACAATTTAGTGTCCCTTGAAATGATGAAAATGTTCTGCCTCTTTTTTGGTAATAGAAAATAATAGGTCCATCACACAGAATATTTGACTTCTTTAATAGAACTTGGGTTTAAACTTTGTAATAAAAAAACTTTGTAATAAAAAAGTCAAGTCTAAAATTGAATGAAAGAAAAATAGTACAGATAGCCTCAGGTTCTGCAACAAAAGTTTCAAAGCAAGAAGTTTTTGCAAACTTCTTAATTGAATCATATTCTGAATAATTTAGAAATTCATTAATCATGAATCTTTGGAGACTGAAGAAAAAGAAGGTACTCTTGGTTCATATTGTATGCTGTTTTCATGGTTAAGGGTTATTCTTGAGTTGTCTTCTCACTCCGCAGTGGTACCTCCTGGCAACCGTCTCCTGATGGTTCAAGCACTGATAGTGAATTAGAACAGATCTTTGGAGATCCTTTCAGTTTTGCACGTCCAAAAGCCCTCGTCCCTTCAAATGTGAAATCTCAGTCTCTCAATGATAAGGTTTGACTTTGATCAGAGTTTTTTTAATTTGTACACTTAGAGTACGTAGTACGTACTGTTGAAATTGGGGTTATTAACTCAGTATTGTAAAATGAAACATTTAGAATTTGGTATTCCCCATAATTTTAAATTTTTATGTGATGGTGACATTCAAGCTTTGAAGGTATTAGTTAAAAGTATTTCTCTCTGCATGCATCTGCTCATTTGCCCTGAAAGACAATATCTTGAGTGATTGAATGATAACTGGCTTGGTTTTGCTTTCTTATGCTTATGTAAGTAGTTTTATAATATATATAAAATATATATATATATATATATCGTAATTTCCTCCTTGGAGCAGTTAAGAATTTGAGACATGTTCACCTTACTTGTCTGTTTGGGATTCTTATGCTTCCCCCAGTGAATCTTGTGTAACTTGAAAAGCTCCCACACTATTTGCAATGAGTGGGTGTAAACAAAATCATAACGCAGCCCTGGTTGCCTGTCACGGTAACACATAAACGTTGTTTATTTATGGTAAATTTCATTTAGCTTCCTTTAAAGGTGAGTGTAAATTTATATATGATTTCACACTTTATTCCAGGAACATAATTTACTCTAATAATTAAGCTTGTTTTTCAGTGTTTTACTATAGCAATTTTTGTCTACTCAGTACGCTCACCATGGGCTAGGCCTAGCCTAGCTTATGGCGCTCAGTTCAACATCCGCAATACAGAGCAGTTTTTGAAATATTTAGAAATAAAAAAAAATGCTTGTAATACGCTAGCAAGTATGATAAATTATAAAATTACATTTTTAAGGTCTTGCTAATGATGTCCTCATAGACTTATTTTTAAATAAGATTTCAAAATTCATTTTTTTCAAAGTAAGATTTCAAGATTTACTTTCTATCTTTGAGGTTTGTTGGAAAAGAAAGTGTGTTTTTATTGCAAGCTTTAATTTACAGTGATTTTTGTCTTCCATTTTACTTCTCAGCTGATGCCTAGCTATGACAAAGCCCTGTGGGCTCTGCATGATGGGACTGCTTGTGCTCAAGAGCCCTCTAGTCTTTGCTCCATCTCAACATCTATGCTGGATAATGCTGCAAATTTATGCAACTTTGCTTGTGGTGAAAGCTTTCTTGGTAGCAGTTTTTATGTTTCTAGTGTAGTGTATTCTCGATCCTATATAAATACTTCAACTTGCTTAACTTACTCACACCAATGTCCACTTTCGTTTCATTTAAGTTATTGGGATCTTATGTATGGTTTTCAGACACAATTCAGTGATGCTTGAAATGTAAAGAGCTCCTAGTTTTCATATGTGACCGTTGGTTTTTTTGTATTTGGCTCTCACGCCACTGAAACCTGTGGTGAGTGGCCTTCCATCAAGTCCCACAGAAGTATGGAAATCTCCAGATGGGGGCAAAATATGACAGATCAAAGGGATTTATGATTCAAGTGAAAAGGAATTCTTAATATAATACGTATATACAATCAACTGGCTATTTTTTAATAGATCCTTAAGTAATTGGAATAGCCACAATGTCCTTTTAACTTCTTGAATTCTTCACAATTTTTTATCCAGTTGCAAGAATATAAAGAAATTCTTATGTCTGTAGCAGGATTCAGAGTATCAGAAGGTCATGTTGCTGACCAGGTCAGGTTGGCAATGTAACCTCATTCTGATACTCTGGATGCAGGTGTGAATCCTGTTATGGCTGTCAGAATATCATCATATACCTTGCATTTGGATCTCAGGGTTTGCAGTGACAGGCATATCCAAAAAGTGTGAAGAATTCAGATGTTTAATGTAGAGGGCATTGTGGTTTACTATCCTTAACTTATGCTTTTGATATCCATATAAAGAAAAACAGAATTTTGATCATGGAAAATTTAAATATGTTGCATATTGAAATGAAAATTATAGAAAAGAATGAACTGAACGGTCAGGATAACAGCAGCTGATTCTATTTCAGTCAGATGTTAGCTTATTAAGTGAATGGCCTGTCATTAATGTTTTAACCTTTTGGAAATTACTAGTGTCAAGAAAGTTGAATAAAATCAGAAGTTCCTTTTCAAGAACATTATTGTGGTCACCAAAGTGTTTACTTTCAAGTGACATTTGAAAATTAGAGCAGGAAGTTAAATGGTTTGGACAGGTAACGAAATGAGATAAAAGGAACCTTTGATAAGTAAAAGGTAAACAGAGACCCAAAAGAGGCCTTACATGAACTTGAGTACCATTTACAGCATGCTGTGAAAGATATATTGCAGATTATGTCCCAAGTCTGACTACAGAACCATCACCTGAAACTGGTCTTGCTTTTATTTAGAAGTGAGTGGGTTTTAGCTACTTAGAAGATGGTACTGCAGTCTGTTATGGCAGGTTTGGTAAAGTGATGTAGTTCCTCTGTAACTTGATGATTAGAGCTGTAGATAGAATGCACGAGAAGTTGTTTTTTATATTTGTTGTATTTCATGTTCAGCATAGATGATACTTTCATTTGTTTCTAGGAAAACTTACAGGTGTAAGCATCCTTAAATTTCTGTTGACAATAAGGTCACTGTACTATTATCTATTAGCCTAACCTGACCACTGATTCCTATTTTTAGTATCCCTATATGGCTTGCCCAAATAATTTGTCCTTAATGAGGAGTGAAATTTGCAAATTCAAGAGAAGTTGGGAAGAGATGAAAGGTAATTGATAATAAGAAATAAATTAAAATAGTTAGGTCTGAAAGGGATATTGATTCAGGGGTGTTGAGCAGGTAACAAGAAGTAATACCCCATAATGGGGTAAATAATGATAAGCAATGTGCACTGGTTTATACCATATCGGAAAGAGACACTTGCTTGTAGAGTATTGTAAGTCTAGTATTAGATGATAGGCTATTTTAACTGTTACAGAAAAATAAAATACAATAAATTAACATCCTCTTTCATGAATTCAGGATAATCTACACTTGTAAAATAATCACAAATGTCAGATGATAGTTCTGGAAAAAATAATAGCATGGTAAATCATATTTACATGATTTAGAATTCTGTGCCTGTTGAAGCAATGCAGGTTTTATACACTATTTACTTTTCTCAAGGCTTGTAGTATTTTGCAGCATCATATATACATAGTGATTTTTCTTTTAGATGCTTTGCTTATAGTAGCTCCCTGTAGTTTGCGTCTTTTGTAAAGTTGCATGTGATTACTTACCATTCTCTCGCAGCTTTTGGTTTGCATGCTGGAATAGTATGGTAAATTTTTTTGTTCAAAATTCATTATATTTGAATTTACCCAAATAAATATATGTATTTTGTTGCATGGCTGTTATATCTGTCAGGTTTTGTTATTGTAAGAGACCATGTTTGTTTAGTATAATGTCCGAGTGTGGGATTTGTGACTTGTTAATGAAACCAGTTTCTCAGAGCCTTTACTTTTACACTTGACCCTTACTTGATTTTATTTAAGCATCTGTTTCTAAAAACAGCTGTTATCTTGGCTGTTGAAAGCTAATGTGTGTGTGTACTGAGGTGTTCATGGGAAGGAATATATCAGGTTCAAGTTTTTTCTTTCTTTCTTTCATGAAACAGTTAATTCCTGTAGGGGGCGAGTACAAGGTAGGGATTACCAAATGGAGTTTCTATCATCTCTCTGGTCCTAGTTACACCCACTATTTAGTCTTACTTATGACATGTCCCACTTCCCTTCTTCCATTTTGCTCTAACTTTTACTTCTTGATGCAACTGATGGTTTTTTTTTTTCTCTCTCTAGATCCTTGTATGCCATGTCATTTATTTTCTGGATCTCTCTATCATATCTCCAACCTCTCCAACTCATTTCATTGTCTGAAGCTCTGAATTGCTGAAAGTGCCTTGGTGCTTGTGTCCCCGCAGTACTGTGTACTCTAACCACATTTCAGTTGACAGCAAATAACAAGTGCTAGGCACAACCCCCTCAAAGAAATTTAGTTCAATGAATCTTTACCATTTGTAAGGATGGCTCAGATTTACCACAGGTGGCCTAATTTGATTTAAGTTTTATGGCTATGTATGCCATTAGTGATGACATACTGCACAATGACTATTGTTTAATATTGTATATTGCTGTCTATATTCAGTATTTTTAGTTTTACAAATTTTGAAACCCATGTTTGTGTAGATGACATTAAAATTGGGACAATCAGAGCTGTCACATGCTACCTGTCAATTAATAGTACAGGACTACTTCAGTACAGAAATAGCAATTAACCCTGAAATTTTAACTGTAGGTAGTTTGTTGTTGACTTGATTTTTATATCCTTTGGATTTTTATGATGTATTTGTTGTTGACGTGATTTATTATAGACTTTGGATTTTTATGGGCATTTTTTTTTTTTTTTTTTTTCCAGAGTTGACTTCTTGAGCACCAGAAAAATGCAGCTGGATACCAAGCTGAAACCTGATAGTATGGTGACATAATGGAATGGTGGCTTTAAATTCTGGTTTGCAATGGTTGGATTTTTATTTTAATAAATATGTTGCTTGCTAACTCTGGTAAGAAGTCTACATAAAATTAATCTGTTAATTACAAATTGTGCATGAAATATATCTAATATAACAGTACATACTGAACTCTTTGGAAACCACTGTTCATAAAAGAAATTCTAAGTTTGAAGATCATATGTTAAGATTTGCCCTTGTTGAGTAGAATGTTTGATAATTTATTATCTTAATCACAGAGTCCCTATATCTTCAAAATAACTAAAAACATAAGGTCCAAATAGGTGCAGTTTTGGATTATGCAGCCATACCTGCAGTACATTGGGTGATTTAAGGATTTCACATTACTGCCTTTTGACATTATTGAAAGTGTTTGGTTGTTGTTTCAAGTGTGTGCACTTGAGAACTATTTAACTTTGTTCTTACATTGCTGTATCCTTTAATTGCTTAAGGGAATTTCCTAGATTTGTTAGACTTGTTTCTTGCCATGAAAGAATTTCCAATTTTTTGCCATGATGGAATTTCCAATATACTTTGCATATTTTACTCTTCGGCACTGAATTCTATTATTACTGCTCTGTTTAGTTCAAGAGAGAAATGAAACCACCGATATCTCTTGAGGATGTTACCTGCTTGCCTCTTGACCATTTTGATTGGCCTGTGTGTATGTGTAATATACATAATCCAATACTTTTGTGTTATGTTATATGGTTGCTGAGTGTGTGCATATTTTATGCTGCTCTTCATAGTCAGTTACTTGTTATATATACATGTTTTAACACTTCTATCTCTTATTGTGTATCTTGGTTTTTAATGCCTTACCTTGAGGGCAATTAAATTGCCCATACCTCAAAATGGTTATTTCAGAACTGAGTACTTATTCTTATGAATGGGCATTCATTTAGCTTTTTTATTTTCTATAAAAAAAGGAAGCCTGTCCTTTGTAATAGATATTTCCAAAGCCCCACACACAAAACACAGTGGACTGCAGAAATTTTGAAGGTTTCAAATGAAAGTGGATTTGCTCTTTTCATAAAAGAGGGGTAAGTATGTGTCTGATAAGGATCTTTCTCTTATGCATCACATGGTAGCTTTACAAGATTTTCTAATAAGAGCTCGGTACAAAAAAATAGTGACTGAACAGTTTGGGGCTTATTTTTTCTCAAGAGAAATGACATTGGCAAAGTGAGTTATTTGAAGTTCACCTTAGCTATTACATAAAAGTAAATAGGAAGCAGATTTATTGTAGAATGTCCCCCCACAGAATTTAAACCCCTCCTTTCCATTCATTTGTTAATATTCGGCAAGTTATCGTGTGGTGCATGTTGGTTAGATTCTTGAATGAAATTAGTGCAATGTCTCACTAGGAAAGTTCTGTATATGTTGATACATAAATTTATTAATTTTTCTGTGTAAAAGGAATTTTCTGTATAGCTTTAGTCATAATTAAGACAAAAACTTTTATTCAGCTAATTTGAGAGAGCTTTTGTAGTATTTATCATGTAAGCTTTTGTAGTATTTATCATGTAGTTATTTCAACTTTTTTTTTTTTTTTTTTCAGTTTTGTTAATTTGAATTAGGCTAGGTGCTTTGAGGGTTTAATTTCTGGTGCTGTAAATAGGTTATTATGGAAAAGTATGTGGTATTATAAAATGTTGAATTTTTTTTTTTCTTTCTTTCCCATCAAACTTACAGGTTACCTTGACTGAAAATTTATATTTAAAAGTTTGGTCTTGGAAAAGATGTGTCAATATGTTCAGTATAAAGACTGACAACCAGATGTAGCTAGTTGGTGCTACTGGAGAGCGATGTGCCTATATATGAGTGCATTAAATTGTAAGAACACTGTAAAAATTGTTCACTTGATATTCAAGTGTTAGTCAGGTCTGTCATTTACATCTACCAAGTTGGTGCTGATGGAGTCATTTGCTTGGGATTAAAGCAATGTGGATTAATATGGAAATGTTTAAACTGAAAAGTAACATTTTTCAACTATTAAGTGCTCTGAACATTGTTGGTACATTGATTGATTGATTTTTTTTTTTTTTTTTTTGTAGTGGCATATAGGTACATTTTTTGTTGGAGCAGCATAAAGAGCTGTGTATATATCAAAGGAAATATAATGTTTAGCTGTCTTTATAAGTCTCGATGTTTTTCATAGTTGTCAGTTGATTTTAAGTTATCAAAATATTTAGGCATTGGAAAATGGAGCACTGTTTTTTCAAAATTTGTAGCCCCAGTGCCTTGCATTGGTATTTCTTGTTTATTGTATATTAATCCTTTAGAAAGGAATACCTAGTACAATCTTCTTTCAGGTGACAGCCAATTGTATTACTTTCTAACTTCCTGCAAAAATTATTAGATAAAATTGAAAATTTTTTTTTTTTTTTTTTTTTTTCTCATTTTTTTTTTTTTTTTTCTCAATGTTTATTAAATAGAAAGGTAATCTGTTTGTTTCAGGAAAGAAAATTAGATGGATGACAGTTTAGAACAGATGTCTCCTAGCTGGAAGTGTCCATAGGTAACCTTTACTTATTATGGCTGATGATACCATTGTGTATATTCATAATTATCATCACTTCTTTACTGTAGATATATATTTTTCTTGTGGCTTTGATTGCAAATACACAATGTTGCAACATCAACTTATTAATTACTGATACTGTTGTATATTATAAAAATAATGTACCTGATTTCAAGGTTATTGTACAGTTTATATTCTGGTTAGTACGAGGTGAATAAATGAAAAAAAATACTGCAGTATTTCACTTTCTTCATTTACTATTTATTAAGTAGTTTAATCAACTAATGAGCTGAGCTATTTTTAGGGTGAAATTAACGAAATGTGATGAAATATGAATTGAAAAGGCTGCTGTGCAAAAAAAGTTTAAAAACAATTACTTTTTAACCCCAGAGTGGGTTATGTTATCAAAGACTAAACCCATTTGGGTCTACCAAACAATGTAAGTAATGATGCTGTTGATGTCAGAAAGATCTGTCTTGGCTATGCTCCCTGGATCAAGACGACCATCTAGACCTCCAGTGAGAATTCTACTCTTCCTCCTCATTCACCTGCCAGAGTGTAAGGAAGAGGAACATGATGAACTACTACAGAGGCAGGCTCATTTGGAGGAAAGTCAGTATTTAGAACAACCTCAAGTGATTGGTCACACCCACCGAGTCATTAATAACAACAGGAACCACTACCCGAGATGATGAAAAGGATGCAAGTTCTTGGTGGTCGTTCTCCTCCACCAAACTCAAGAAAAGCAGAGGACTATTGGTGTGGGCCAAATTTCCTCTATATAATCAAAAGACTGCTGTAGATGGATATTAAACCCCCAAGAGACTATCAGACAAAGGATGACAAAATTTCTTAGGGGACAGTTAATCCTCGGCTTGTGAGAAAAAAACTCAGAATCTTAGATAATGGAACAGGAACCCACAAAATCTGCTGACTATCGGTGGGATAAATTCAACGAAGCTCAATACTTCTTTTCCTTACTAGTTGTCTTTTGAGGAGGAGCAGCGAAATCTGCACATTTAACAAAATGATACTGATGGAAACATGAAACGACCATAAGGCTGTCCAGACCATCACATCTGTGTTGCTCTCGTTTATCCTCCATGAGAGAATAACACAGCAACAGAGACTGCAAAATAAGAACAAACCAATAGACGAAAACAACAAAGAATAAAGGAATTAAATTCAGGTATTCTTCTATCTTGAGGTGAAAGGGAGATATTATACACTGCATTTGAGAGATAAGTGGAAGCTTATGCCCAGGTAACTTTATTGGAATCCAGCACCTCAGTGGCGTGGTTAGTATGGTAGCGTTGCACCTCGGTGGTCGCGGGTTCGATTCTTGGCCATTCCATTGAGGAGTGAGATGTGTATTTCTGGTGATAGAAGTTCTCTCTCGACGTGGTTCGGAAGTCACGTAAAGCCGTTGGTCCCGTTGCTGAATAACCACTGGTTCCATGCAACGTAAAAGCACCATACAAACAAATTTATTGGAATCCATGCTCTCAAAAGCACCACCACACAACTAACCTTGTAAATATGTTCATTCAACTACAGTTACCCAACCCATAAATTACTATTGCACTTCTATTGATGCTTGCTGGACTTAACAGCTCAATTTGAGGTTCTTAACTAGTAGTAGATATATATAAAGAAAGAATTATAGTAATGTAACTGAGAGATGAGGTCTGGTCTGAACTAAAAGATAGCAATCCTGTCACTAAATGAAATCCTTGATGTACTAGGAGGGTGGTGGCAAAAATATTTGCAGTTACCACAAGAACCCAGATTTGAATGAACGTATGTTATTGACTGGTGGACATTCTCCTACCTCAATGAGGAAATGAATTCTGGAGAGATTATAAAGTAGCAGTACATGCAAGAGTTAAGAGTATACAGTGGGTCTTCATATCCCAATAAGAGGGACTACCATTCTGGAATTAGAACTGAAATTATGATATAAATGGGAATTACCAGGTCTTGCCATAAATTTCCGGAGTGTGGACTTTTGTAGATCAGTGAATCAATGCATGGAGTGTTGCAAATGTCAGTGTTTACAAGAGTTACCTTTTCCGATGGGCTGAAGCACTGGGGAGACTTCGGTCTTGACAGGTTTACTGAAAACAAAGCTGCTGGAACTGAGCCCAAGTCAACGATTAGAGTTTATCTACATGAAACTCTCCTGACACTCAGTATGTAAATATAGAGGACTGAAATGAGTCTGGATGCACCAACCTGAGTGGCTGGAACTTGAAAAAACATTAGTACAGTTTATAGAGAAAAATGAGTAACAATTTGTTTTAGTACTCATATTAAACGCATTTATAGAGAAAAATGTGTAACAATTCGTTTTAGTAAACAAATGAAACGCATCTTTACTTTTCTTATAATTAATTTATTACTTTTTACATCATTTACACATTGTTATAAATAAAACAATTTTTTAGCACTGGAATACTAGAACCATTCATACATAATATACAAACTTACTTACATGCATACATACATACAACCCTCAAAAGACCTATGAAAATGTGTTGGCATCACAAATTTAGCTTTGATTTATCTGTTAATATTTTCTAGATGGTTAGGAAATGATCGATAAAACAAGCTGAATTCAGTGATGACATCACAAATGCACAACCAATGATATCAGTTAGACGGCGCAACCGTACTTTGAAAATCCAATAATTAATATATAATAAATATTGGCTAAGTTGTGTGGGAATAATTTGGAGTTTGATACCTCTCATCAATAGCAGAACACAAAAAAAGGTGATGTTTTGAATGTGGACGCACAATTCTGTACGCTAACATGGTAACCAAGATTTCAGAATGACTACGAACAAATGTACATATGGTGGTATGTTATTAATATTAGTTTAGCCCCTAAAAATCTGTTACAGTTTCATATTTCTGTATTGGCAATTACTTGCCTCTTGGCTGCAACTATTAATGCAAGAAGAGAAGTTAAACACTGGTATCAATTATAACAAACACCAGGAGACTTATTATCAGAAGAGGATTGATATAATGTTAATATATTTGTCATGAAGACAACATCCACCATAATGCAAAGGGAAATTAATTGAAATAATCAATGTTACTTAGTTGAGCGCTACTAACGATGAAAGTTCCACTCTTGTTAGACCACACTAGTTGCTGGCACTGAAAGCAACCTTGCTACATTAAAAATGTACAAAGGAAAAATGAAATGATAAATGCAATGCTTTGTGCTAATATGATTACTGATCAACAGTATAGTACATTAATGAGATATGACATGGTGAACAAATGAATGAAGAAAATGCAAGTACATTTCTAATTGGGAAAAAAACACTTATCGGAGTTTGAAGATTTGGCAAGGTACAGTACAGTATTAAGAAAATTCCTACTCTGAAAATATTGTGCTTCAATGACACATGATACTTCTAGAAATCAGTTCACTTCTGTCCCACCCCTTGGACTGTGGTGTCTATTTAAAACAGAAATAAATGCTTCAGCTGATATACATTAATGTGAATGTACCAGCATACAAGTGTTTTTTTTGTTTTGTTTTTTTCATGAATGATAGCATACAAGAACCAGGCTATCTAGTAGTGGTCTAACATTAGTGTAGCCTACTTAAAGAGAGAGAGAGAGAGAGGGGGGGGAGAAATGAGAGAAAAAAAATAAATCAGACCCCAAGATAGTAAAGAGCACAGCGCAACCAGTGATATCCACATGAAAGGCACAGAGTAATTCACAAAAACTGAGGTAAAAGTTTCTTTGAACTGCAGTGTTCAATTTTCCGTGGTAGATGGAATCTCAGGATTAACCTTTTTAATCCCCTGAGCCTCAAACAAAGGGAAAAAAACATGAGCCATTTCAAGAAGAGATGAACAGCTAGGCTCAGTACACAAATTGTCACCAGCTCCATTTACTTTCTAAGATTATCTCCATTTATGACAGTACAGCAAACCCTGATATTTTACAATAAAAATCTTCAGTACCTTCAATACAGAAAAAAAAGGGAAAAAAATACATTGCTGACAATGATTTACAATTTTTGCAAAGGCATCAGCACATTAAATTTCACAATTTTAGACACCTGGACCTCTGCCGTTTGCTTTTTACTACAGTACCTCAAAATTTAATCATAATCACCATTTATCTTATTAATAAAATGCCAACTTAAAAATCACACTAGATTTAAGGCTTCTAAGCTGATAATACAGAGCTGAACCTTCAAAATATGTTATGAAAAGGCTTTATGCAAGAGCAGCAAAACAGGTGTCAGAACATCTCGTATTTGTTCATAAGCAAGAGAGGAATACGTAGCTTTACTTTCAATACATCTGGGTAAATAACATTTTGTTTTTCCTTACAGCTCAATAACAAATTACTGGGTTCTAATGAAAAGATATGGAATACATACTGTAAATGATGCCCAAAAATGCATCTTGGACTAGTAAGACATAATATACATGTACTTTTTTAATACCTGTCAACATTCTAAATACAATAATTACATATACAGCTATAGGTAGCATACAATACAGCAAGTGCACTTTGTACCATGTCATGACAGCAAAAAATAATTTAATGCTTTCATGTCTCAAGAAATGTTTTTTCATACAGAAGACAATCTCAAAGGGAAGATATGACTGAATGGCCTGTTCAAGATTTCTCCGGTGTATATATTCGACCGCTTTTTGGACACAAGGAAACAAAAAATACAAATTCCAGACCATGCTGAAGCACAGCATCTGAACTGTCTTGCTGGCTTCCAATTTGTTTGGGCTATGAAGCAGAAAGAACAAGTCCCTCTATATATAATAAATGCCTTACCCAGCTACATTTGTGACTTGACATGACGAGCAAACTCCACCACATTTCAGTTGGTTGCTGTTTAGAATAAGTGATTTTATCCTACATAGTATATTCAAATAAGCCCAGACATCGTGTGTAAAATAATCAAATTGTAACTGAAAATAAGGCAATGTGCAAAAACTGCTATATAAATTTAAAAAGTTTGCTACACTACAAAAAGAGTATTCTAACAAGTGTTGACTGCCTACCCATAATATATCCTATTTCTTATTTCCATGGGTCCCCTATTTTATTTAAGTGTACATATGGCAAAATATATCTTAACAGGTTAGTATCTAACAAACCTCATTTACCAATAAACAGCTCGCATCTACTCTCTCACTGGGCTTTTGGTTTGTTCTTATACATATTAAGATCTTATTAAATAAACACAAACATCAGAAATGTTTAAGATTCTGACAAAATTTCCTTACAATTTATTTCCGTAACCTGGCAATTGTTGAAACCTATGAGATTACGTAAAATGGTTAATTGTAAGTATTATTCTGCCATCTGTAATTGGGTCATGTGAATTATTCATCAAATATGTGGTTCATATGAGTGTGACCAATCTGAAGACATTATTCAACAACTGAAATCAAACACTGGGTTCAATCCGTTGTAATTGTAATCATCAGACTTGTCCTCACTGACAGATAAAAAATCTTTTATTCCATCTATTCATGGTATTTGTAAGCTTTAGCTTCTTCTTCAGCAACCACACTGAATGAAGTTACTCCACTTATATGGCTGGCCCCAAAGGGCCCTTAATACTGATTGTTGAAGTACTGACATTCACAAAAAAAAAGTGTTGGAAAATTGTTGAATAATTTGTGATAACCTGTTTTCTACACATACGGTGATTGGTTGATGTGACACCTTTATTTTGAAGAATGCTATAATCCAAGAGTGGTTATTGTTTTTATCTAGTCACAGTAGTTGTTATCACTTTGGATGTTTTCTCAGTATCTACACTTCCCTTAATGTTAATATAGGGAGGAAGTCACATGACATTAACATGGCCTGTGTGAATTTTTTAATAATAATGACTAGCAATTCAACTGCACACGTGCTATGATTTTTACATATTAACTCCGATAAATTTAAAATCTTACACAATCTTTCAGAATGTGAGGAACATTCCATGAAAAATTATCGGCTAGTATTTTCATCGCAAGATATAGGGATTGCATTAAAATCACTCTTCAAATTTCAAGATGAATAAAAATACACCGAGATTGCTTATTCAAACTAGAAATAAGAATCCTGTGTTGATGAACATCTAGCTGGATTGATATTTATATCACCTTCACTTTACTTGTTTCTTGAGTAGCCACACTACAATACAGCTCCTCTGCACATCAGTTTCTCCATAAGAAATGTTGACAGAAGAAAGTGGCTAACTGACAAAAACTGATAAATCCATCTATATCAAACAGAAATACATATGTCCTTACTGGTTAAATGGCACTAATGAGCAGCAGAGGTAAGGACCAAAGAGACATATGTAAGATCAGCACCATAGCCCCTTCTCTACCTACATAAAGCACAGAAGAGCAAAGCAGTGGATAATGACGACTTGGCAGGCAGATGTATTTCCCAACATCCTCCATCCTACCTCACAATGACATTCAAGTTGTGCGTCAGCAACAATTTATCAAGACTTGAGTGGGAAATTGAATTGGGACCAACACAGTGTAATGCCAGTTATCTCAGATCACCAAAATCAAATTCTTTACTGACAAGATTAGCCAATATAATTCACTGGCTGAAAAACAGGATTGTACAAGGAATCAAAGTCCAAACTACCTCAATAAATAAATTTGGATGCATTATACAAAAATTTTACGTTCTTTCAAGTGTGAACAATGAAATGGAGATCAGAGACTCTCAAAATAAATCAACGCAGGAAACATGAATCTGTTAATTGATCTCTCTATTTTATCAAATAAGTACTAAATGGATAACCTAACCAATAAACAGAAATAATAATAGTTCTTCCTTCAGTTCACTTAAAATAAACTGATATCTTAAGAGCAGAGTAAAAGAAAGACCAAAACCATAATGGACTTTAGCTGCTCTGTGATTGAAAGCTACTTAAAGATTATAAAGTTGTTTAATGAGACACATCTCTACACAGCCTCAAAATGACAAACTTTACATCAATTTGTATTTTTCATAATTAACAAACCTGTTCTCTTAACATAAGGGAAAATTCTCTAGTGGCTCTTGAAGTCCAGGATTTGGTGGCATTGGGAGTTAGCCAAGACGTTGGTAGATCTTTTGGTAAGGAGAGTGGTAGCCGACCTACCTTCAATGACATGAAAAATCTGAGCAAAGTGAAGTTGAAGTATAACAAGGGGGTGGCAGGGGGCATAAGATGGATGCTAAAAAGAATCATTTATTGTCTACAGTGAACCTCATATTCTCATAGAGGGATACCTTCAGTAACAAGTCACTTTTGTATAGTATTTGCTAGCACAAATAAAAAATTTTTTTCTTGTGTACGAGCAGGTAAAGGAAGAGAGAATTGTCTAATCCCAAAAAATCATCATAAACATCAAGAGCATGAGCATAAACTATTATTATTATTATTGTTATTATATAAAAAACACACACACACACACAAAATTGTCAGTTTCCATGTGGATTTTACATACTCTTCAGCAAACACACTTAAACAGCCTTCAACAACATAAAACAGCATTTGATCACTAAAGATAAATCACCTTTCAGAGAAATTCCATGAATGCTTTCATCCACCACTTGACAACCCAAGACTGTTGTGTGTTTGACTATTCCATACGTAATTACTTCATGAGATAAGACTTGCAAGTTATGTAAAACTGTTAACACGGGAGGAGGTCTGCCTTCTGGTGTTTGGGCATGATGTGCGATAATTTGGGAGGGAAAATTAGATACAATGAAGAAAACATACCATACCTTGCACACACATAGGAACACTACCTGTATTTTCATAAAGTAATCTTTATATACAGTGCAAACTAATATCTACCCTTACTATTTAGCTAATGAACGGATTTACTGTTTCACATTACAGTACTGCTATATACGTACTTTGCTAACACAACACCATTACATAAAACTATGCTTTTAACTTTTTTTTAATAAAAATATGCTCATTTGTTTTCTGTTAACTAGCAAAAGCTATTTCCAATCTACAAGTATAAAAATATAAAATTCATTGTATATGCAGTCATAAGATAAAATAGCCTATTCTTAATCTGACCAGGGGAAAAAAAAAAAAAAAAAAAAAAACCACAAATATCCCAAATTACATCTTGAACATACACACAACATCAATACATAAAACATTTCCTTGACTGCTTTACTCTTTCTGATGTGTTACAACTAGTGCTTGGTGCGATGTGAAGTGTACTATATTATAAGTATTCTATAAGTATTATTTCCTTGCTCCCATCCTTCTTTCCCTTGGACTTTCTCATTTTCCTCTTTAGAATATTCATAAACACTAATAAATAGTTTTGTATTTCTTGTCCACTACTTTCAATAAACATTTTACAAGGTCCTAAATAAGGTTACTCATAAAATCCTAAATTTAACCGACTGACACTATACTCAATAACATTACAATGTGCCGAAGTTTCCAAACTGCTGTTTTTCTCTAAACCAGTCTACCTTGAACCATACACAGGCAGTCCTCGGTTATCAGCAGGGGTGTGCCGATAAGCGAAAATTGCCATCAACCAAAACTCTGCAAATTACGGCGCCAATAACCTGTTATCAGAACCATGAGCAGCCTTATGGCACGCCATAAACAACCTCATGGTGCCGTGAGGTGCTAATAACCGGAACTCAGCCCGTTATAGCGGTAGACAAGCGTCATAAAACCGGATTGCCGATGACCGGGGACTGCCTCTACAAAGTTTCCTGCATGCCATGGACACCTCACAAAGAAGGTTGGCAATGTCAACCTTGGAGATTCCCAAGTAAAAACTCTATCCTATAATCTGATTATATCCTGTCATGGCCTGCATTTACCATATGTCCATTCCAAGTGGTCTAGAATGATCCAACCAGGGTGCCGACGCCAAAAGCTACGAACTGTAACCGTATCCACCTGCAGAGCTTCGAGTTGAGAACAGAATAAGGTTATTTAGTATTGTGGGCTACCTTTATGCCATTCTTGGACAAAGTGTACACCATGAAGCTTCTGTTGCTAGGGTGTAGCTACAATGATTTGTGGAAGACTAGTTAGTAAGACTAAGAAACTTCCTGTTGCCAGAAATGGTGAAGTTGTGGATAAATTCGGATGGCTTGAATAGGATACCAAATGAGTCCAAGCAAAGCCACAGACCCGACATTAATTGTCCTGGTTTATCTACCCACTAAAGTAGATGGTGGCCACCTTCACAACCACCAGTGACGATGCCCAACATTTTTCACGACGAATTTACACTTTTTCCTTTTCCTAATGTACCCAAGCCACTTTTGTGTTCTGGGTTTCTTTTCCAAAAATTTGAAGATGGGTGAAAGCTTAAAAGAGCAGAAAAACAAAAATAAAATAAAAGCTTGAAGCTACTGAGAAACCACTGAAACTGCACAAGTCTCACATATAAAATTATTTATTCCTTCATAATTCTTTACTCCAAATTCTTCAAGTTATGTGTAATAAGTATATATGTACTAATATTAAGCTAGAATATGTTCTATTTCAAATGTAAGTGGTATGTAATCTTGTCCTCAATGTGCTAACAATTTGTATGAAATCATGGACATTGAAAAACCTTTCTTTTGTTCAGGAACAGGTATGCAGAGTTTTTGCAAATAATGGGGTGTGAATTTCACCAAATAAGGGTTCTTTGTTGCCTGCTAATGCATGAATCTCCACATCGAAGACTCAAACTGGAATCTGATATTGAAATTGTATGAACATAAAATAAAAATTTAAGCTTCACCGTACCTACAAAAATATACATCAATTTAAAAACATCCTAAAAATACAAATCACCAACAAAAGACCACTAAATCACTGTGCCCATCATTGTTTTTTTTTATATATATATAAACTGCACCTCACCAATTTATAAAATTGTCAGCTCAATAATAAACTGTCAGCATGGTCACAGAATTTAAGTATTTTCACTATAAGTATAAACACAACTCTGAGCACAAAAATGAGTTAACAAAAATCTTCATTCTAAAAGCTATCAATTTTTTCATCAAACCCAACCAAATTTTTGATCAATTAACAATCTCCCTTGAAAAATCTTCATGGAAATGGCAGCTATTTTCCTGAAAATACTTCAAAACTGCTAATGAAAAGTACAAACTGCAATGAAATTCTCCTATAATACTACTCGATTAATCTGGACCCACAAAAATTTCTTTGCCAAACCCTACAAAAATCAATATTTCTGGTGTAGCAGCAACAAAACCATCATATTGGTCACCAACACTGACTGTTAGTATCTAACAGCAAGGCCAAGGCAATGAATAAGCATTAAATTCATTAGTGGGATTCCTTCTGGGATGTCCTGTGTGCTGGGTTGCTTATTACATCCTTGTATATATATATAAAGACCTAACAGTAGGTTTATCTTTTAATTTATTAGTAGTTAGTTTAGTAAATGTCTATTGTTTTATTCAACATGTCTTAGGCCACTAGCTTCTTTGGTGTTTAGCCATGAATTGCTGACCTTTGAATAAACAATAGTCCTAAAACCTGTGCAGCGTGAAAAAGTGCAAAATGGCATTCAGCCTAAAACCAGCCTTGGAGGATGATTGCGAGCTTGTCAAAAACATGGTTGGGACCTCCAAAAACAACAAAAACAGAGATTCATATCAACAGAACACCTACAAAGGGCACTTGCATCCATTTCTTTTTTGTGTGTTTTTTTTTTTTTTTATTTTGTTTCCCCTGAGATTGGCTTTCATACTGAAAAAAATTAACGATGACATCTCCTCAGATAATAATAATTGTCTTTAAAATTTCTGGTATACATGAATAATCAAGATAAAAATGGATTGATGAACATAACAGATGATCAACAATTTTACATTAATGTTTAAAACCAGGTTCTTCAAACAGTCTAGACTCCCAACTGTGAGATGACATCATGAAGTCTTTGATTTTTATGTTTGATAATCTATTACAGGATGTTTGCAAGAGGGTGGTGTGTATAAATCTCAATCCACACATTAAAACAGTGCAGACAGATTCCTAGTTTACTATTTCTTGATCAACAGAATGCATTCTCATGAGAAAATATTTTGCACAATTCACATTTCAAATCCATACCGTTCTTTCAAGCTGGCGCACAGTTTTGCAAAATACAATACAATCTTATGTACTACAAGGTTTCATTAAGGAGTCTGACACCTTCACACATATCTAGACTGTTTGAAACACCTCAATTTCAAGAAATATTATATTCTTTTAATATAAATAATGTATTCCTGTTACTATTCAACATCAGTGACATTAACATAAATGTTTAACAATAGAAATATACAATTTCTTGTGCATAAATGAGCAGTAAAATCTGGAACTCTTATCAAGACAGTCCACTAGAGTTACTGTCAACCCCAAGACAGTCCACTGAAGCTACTGTCAACCCAAATGGACAAGGTTAAGTGGAGAGCCAAATGACTTAAGGGCAACCATTCTTCAATATAGCTGTTCCCCTCAAACCTCTATTATAATGATACCCAAATTTTTAGTGTATTTCTACTGATCTGAAAAATTTTCTGTGATTTTCCCTTCATTTAATCTTCTAAAATGTTACATGGACAGACTGGTTAGGTTAAAACTCTAATAGTCTTCAAATGGTGACAAATATTTTTTTGTATAATTGTAAGATATGCAAAAATCTTATATACACATTAAAAAAAATACAAATTTTCTTACGATCAAAAGAAAGGTAACAAAATTAATAATACCACTGATCATACTCCCACTGGATAGATTCCATAAGATAAAAGACACAATGAATATACATGGCTGACTAAAAAATTATATAAATTTCTGTGCACTCGTCATCCATTTAAACTTCTAAGACTCTGTCAACAGCTTCCCCCCTTTGATATTTGATTTCTTAATCATACCCCAAGGTTCATGCTAAATGAATGAAGGCTGTATCACAGTATAGATAATGAGACAGAAATGGAACTCGCATTTTGTGTGCAACCAGAAAAAAAAAAAAAAATGCTTGTTGGCATCTCATGAACATATGTATGGTACGTACTTGACAAAAGGGGTACAAAAAAATATAAGTGTATAGCATAAACTGAGAGCTGCAGATGTAAGAAATCACTTCAGCTTTTCAATTGGCTCACCTACCTAGGTACTGTGGGCAGGCAACGAGATACTCTCAGAAATCCATGAGATGAAAATGAAAGAAGTGTTCCATCTACACTATGTTTATATGACTAGCTGTTTCTTGCCACGGCTACACCAAGCTTCAAGAGCCTTGTCCAGAGGCTCTTTCTCATCCTGAGCTTTTGTGGCTGTTGAACGTTTGAGGCTCACAGGCCTTGAGGGCCTCTATAGGGTGTATTCGCAGGGGTCAGGGATTTCCCAGTCGGGGGAGTATTCGACGCTGTGGTTCTGGGGTATAGTAGGGTCGGCTGTTGTAATAGGCTTCCTGAGAGTACCTTGAAGATAAAAGTATCTGCTATTAATACAATGCAAATAGAATTAAACAAATATAAAATTTACTTGAAAAAGTTCTTATTTTCTAAAACAAAAATGATATTGTTATGATACAATAAAGTTTCATACATACTTACCTGGCAGATATATACATAGCTAAGACTCCGTCGTCCCCGACAGAAATTCAAATTTCGCGCCACTCGCTACAGGTAGGTCAGGTGATCTACCGGCCTGCCCTGGGCGGCAGGACTAGGAACCATCCCCGTTTTCTATCATATTTTCTCTCTTCCACCTGTCTCCTGCGGGGAGGCTGGGTGGGCCTTTAATTGTATATATCTGCCAGGTAAGTATGTATGAAACTTTATTGTATCATAACAATATCATTTTCATACAATCAACTTACCTGTCAGATATATACATAGCTGATTGGCACCCTTCGGTGGAGGGTAAGAGACAGCTACTATATGGAATAGACAGGTAAACAACATATGTTGTAGGTATAAATAAAACCTTGGTTCCTACCTGATAGGTGGTAGACTTCGTGGGTGTTTGCCCAGTAGTCTGCATCACCTCAAGAAACTTTAGCGAGATATATGATCTATGGCCAAGAGTTCTTGTGGGTCTGCCGATGGGGTCTTATCCGCTTACTCGGCAGAGCCTATAAGGACTTTGTCAATGGGTGCTGATCCACTTATATGACAATACACCTTATGAAGGAGCACACAACCAATCCCGACCACCTGATCCTAACCATATGTTAGAACTAAGGATTGTTCCGAGTTATCCCCGAACTCGTCACAACAACCGTAACTCAAAACCACTACGCACACATACATAATTTCAAAAAAAATTATACTCATCTAATCAGATATGACAAGATTCTCTTACTGAACAACATAGACGGCCGCCCGTGCTAAACCAAGTCCTCCATTGTTCGAAGAGACTCCAGACCATATCCTAAAAAGAAGAAAAGTATATACATTTAAGGATTGGTGTCGGCTCCCGTACCCAGAATCGTATCTGCCGATACGAAAGGACCTAGAGAAAAACACTTCTCATATGTCACACGAACGTCTTTCAAGTAATGAGATGCAAATACTGAGTTGCATCTCCAAAATGTCGTATCTATGATGTTTTTAAGCGACATATTCTTATGAAACGAGAGAGACGTCGCTACAGCTCTCACTTCATGAGCTTTAACTCTCAACAGTTGTAACTGTTCGTCAGGACAGACCTTATGAGCGTCTGTAATGACGTTTCTCACAAAGAATGCCAGCGCATTCTTGGACATCAGTCTTGTGGGGTCTTTGACCGCGCACCAAAGACCTTGTCTAGAGCCTCCCATCTGATGTTTTCTCTGAAGGTAGAACTTCAGAGCTCTTACAGGGCATAGAGACCTCTCTGCTTCTCTGCCTACGAGACTCGATATGCCTTTGACTTCGAATGACTTAGGCCAGGGATTCGTGGGATTCTCGTTTTTAGCTAAAAACAGGGTCTTAAACGAGCAAATAGCTGAGTCTCCCTTGAATCCCACTTTATCCTGCAGAGCATGTAATTCACTAATTCTCTTTGCCGTAGCTAAAGATAATAGGAATAGGCATTTTCTGGTGATGTCTCCTAAACGGATTGCCAGATGAGGAGGTTCGAATCTTTCAGATGAAAGAAACTTGAGGACTACGTCTAGGTTCCAGTTCGGAGGTACCGGTTCCTTCGACTTTGAAGTCTCAAATGACCTTATGAGATCGTGGAGATCTTTATTATCTGCCAGATCTAATCCTCTATTCCTGAAGACAGCAGAGAGCATACTTCTGTATCCCTTTATTGTGGATACAGCTAGAAGAGATTTTTCTCTCAGGAATAGCAGGAAATCAGCAATTTCCGCTATAGAGGTAGTGGAGGAGGACAACTTCTTGGATCTACACCACCTTCTAAAAACCTCCCACTTCGATTGGTATACTTTCGTAGTGGAGGTTCTGCGTGCTCTCGCGATCGCGCTTGCCACTTCGCGAGAAAAGCCTCTCGCTCTGACAAGTCTTTCGATAGTCGAAAGGCAGTCAGAGCGAGAGCGGGGAGGTTTTGATGGTACCTCTTGAAGTGTGGTTGTCTGAGAAGATCCGTCCTTCTTGGTAGGGATCTTGGAAAGTCTACGATCCACTCTACCACCTCCGTGAACCAATCTTGGGCCGGCCAAAAGGGGGCTATTAACGTCATCCTCGTCTCCTTTGACGCCACAAACTTTTTCATTACTAATCCCAGGATTTTGAATGGGGGAAAAGCATATACGTCTACTCGAGACCAATTTAGCAGGAAGGCGTCTACCATAAGTGCTCTTGGATCTTCCACGACCGAGCAAAAGACTGGCAGCCTTTTGGAAATGAATGTGGCGAAGAGATCCACATGAGGTGTCCCCCACAGCGACCAGAGATCTAGACACACTTCCTCGTGTAGGGTCCACTCTGTATGAAGGACCTGGTTCCTCCTGCTGAGTCTGTCCGCCCTCACATTCTTTACTCCCTGTACGAACCTTGTCAGAAGGGAGATGTTCCTGTGAGACGTCCAAAGCAATAGGTCTCTCGTCAGTTCGTAAAGGAACGAGGAGTGAGTCCCTCCCTGTTTCCGAATGTAGGCAAGTGCGGTGGTGTTGTCCACGTTTACTTGCACTACTTTGACACCAGAGGTTCTAGACTCTTCAAAGCCAGATGCCTGACACCTCTACTGAGCCTAATGTCGCTCCCCAACCTTTCTCCGACGCGTCGGAGTACAACACTAGGTCTGGGTTCTGTGTTTTTAGAGAGATCCCTTTGTTCTCTTCCAGAGGGGGCAACCACCATTCCAGGTGCGATCTTATCTCCACTGGAATGGGAAATACGTCCGAAAGCTGTCCGGTTTTCCAGCTCCAAGACTTCTTGAGGAAGAATTGAAGCGGACGTAAATGCAGTCTTCCTAGTGGGAAGAACTGTTCGAGCGAGGAAAGGGTCCCTAGAAGGCTCAACCATTCCCTCGCCGACGTATGTTCCTTCCCTAAGAAGAGAGAGACTATCCGCAAACCTTTTGCGATTCTCTCTTGCGAAGGAAATACTCGAAAACCCCGAGAATCCATCCGAATCCCCAGATAGACTAGGTCCTGTCTGGGGGTCAGCTGAGACTTCTCGAGGTTCACGAGCAATCCCAACGCTTTGATCAAATCTAGAGTTAACTTTAGGTCCTCCAAGCACTGTCTCTCTGATCTGGCCCTGATGAGCCAGTCGTCCAGATACAGAGAGATATTTACTCCTTTGAGGTGAAGAAACCTCGCCACATTCTTCATCAGGCTTGTGAAGACCTGAGGAGCTGTGGACAGGCCGAAACACAAGGCTCTGAACTGAAAGATCCTTCCCCCCGTCATGAAACGGAGGTACTTCTTCGATGAAGGGTGGATCGGGACGTGAAAGTAGGCGTCCTGGAGATCTAGAGACACCATCCAATCTCCTTGTCGTAATGACGCTAGGACTGAAGCAGAAGTCTCCATGGAGAACTTCTCCTTCTGAACAAATTTGTTCAGAGAGCTGACGTCCAGTACTGGTCTCCAGCCTCCCGAGGCTTTCGCAACCAGAAAAAGGCGATTGTAAAACCCCGGGGAGTTTTGATCCAGTACTAGTTCTATCGCTCTCTTGTCCCACATTTGTTCCACCATCGATCGAAGAGTATCCCTCAGCACAGGATCCTTGTACTTGGCTGATAGTTCCCTTGGTATTGACGTTAGGGGAGGAGTGTTCAGGAAAGGGATACGATATCCCTTCCTTATGATAGCCAATGAAGACGCGTCTGCGTTTATCAGTGTCCAGGCCTCCACAAATCCCAGGAGCCTGGCACCTACTGGTGCTTGGAGGAGAGAAGCTTCATTTTCCCTTTTTAAAGGGACGAAAGGCAGACCTACCTCTCTTCTCCGGAGCCTTCCTTCTTGCGGGAGGTCTGGAGGTCGGACCACCTCGAAAGGGTTGAACTGATGTACTAGGTCCTTTCTTGTCAGATGCAGAAACAGGTTTCTTCTTCCTTGCTGACTGCGTCAGAAGATCCTGAGTCGCCTTCTCAGTTAAAGAATAAGCAATGTCCTTCACTAACTGAGAAGGGAACAAAAAGTCAGATAGAGGCGAATACAGAAGAGCTGCCCTCTGAGCGTGTGAGACTGCCTTGGTTAAGAAGGCCCCATAAACAGTCCTCTTCTTTAGAAGACCTGCTCCAAATAATGAGGAGATTTCAAAAGAGCCATCCTGTACCGCTTTGTCTATACAAGACAATATGCATAACAGGGCTTCAGGTTCGATTCCTTCCGAATCATGGGCTTTCTTGGACATCACCCCAAGGGACCAATCTAAGAAGTTGAAAACTTCCAATACATGAAAGAGTCCCTTGAGGAGATGGTCCAGTTCAGAAATTCCCCACGTAATTCGTGCCGAATTGAGACCTTGTCGACGTGAAGCGTCAACTAAGGTCGAAAAATCTGCTTCCGACGTAGAAGGGAGAGCAATACCCATATTCTCTCCCGTCTGATACCAAATGCCTCTTTTACCAGCTAATCTTGCTGGAGGCATGCAGAAGACTGTTCTCACTAAGTCTTTCTTAGACTTCATCCATGAGTCTAAGGATTGTAAGGCCCTCTTCATCGAAATGGTGGGCTTCATTTTGAGAAAAGACGAAGGCCTCTTCGTCTTAGCACTCGAAAAGAGAGCGCGCGGAGAAGGAGGAGCGGCAGGAGTCAACTCGTCTCCATACTCCTCAAGAAGCAAGGCAGTCAAAACCTTATAGTTCGACAGTCCTTCTCTTCCCTGATATTCATCATCCGAGTTTTCTTCCAACTCGGGATCTACATGAGTCTCCGCTCCCCTTTCCGTACGTTCCTCTTCTGGAGGAGACAAACTCCTAATAGGAGAGGGGCTAAGGGAATGATAATCTTTCCTCTTTCCCGCTTTAATAGCCTTGGAAGGCGCCACAAGCTCAGGCTTCTCTTGATAATTAGAAGACGCTTCCCGCTTGAATGACGCTTCCCGCTCGCCAAGCGTCCTGGCTGACGTCTCTCGCTTACTTGGCTGCTGACGTCTTGATGACGCCTCGCGCCTGGAAGACGCTCCGCTCTCCAAAGGCGTCCTACTTGGCGTCACAATATTGGTCGGAGCGTCACGTCTATCAACAGTTTTCAATGACGCTTCATGTCTAAAAGACGTCTTACGTCTCTCTGGCGTTACGAACTTTCGTAAGCAACCGTTCTCGCTCTCAAACCCGAAGCTTCTGTAAGATGTTTAGAAGCTTCACGTCTGCATGACGCTTCTCGTTTAGCAGGGGAGAGAGGACGAGACTTCTTGATTGGAAGCGCCACGTCCTTCCTACGAGGCGCTAAAACTCCCACTAGAGAGGACAGTTGCTCTTGAACTGCCATAATTATTCTCCTTGACGCTTCTCCCACGTCCACTGCATGACGCCTTTCGTCATCACTCGGGGGAGAAGTAGGAAAGGATACTTCTGCGTACTCGTCAGGTGACGCTGACGCCACCTTCGCCTTCTTAATAGAAGAGGGAGCGTCATCTGAGAAACGCTCTGGGCTCGAATCTATTTCAGGTTCATTCATATGACGCTTCAGAGGTCTCGACAAGTTCGACTCCTTCCACCCTCGTTTAGGTGAGGGAGAGGGAGAGGACGAGAAACACTCACGAAGGACGCTTTTCCTATAGCGCCCTTGAGCAGCCTGCCACGAAGCAGAGCTAGCTGAAGGGACGTCTGACCGTTGGGGATTCCCCACGACCTCCTTAAGGCTTTCGACTTTCCTTCTCCTCTGGGCATGGGAGCTTGGAAGAGGTCTAGGCCTGGGAGCGTCGCAGGGACGATCAAACGCCCCCTCCACAACACTGGGAGAACTCACTTCACTGTAATGCTCACTTTCACTAGCCTTACCTTGCAAGTCCGCCATCTTGGACTTCATGTCTCTAATCGTAGCTTTCAGATTGGCGATTTCCGAGGCCGATTCCGAAAGTACACTTTGAGAATGAGATACATAGGGAGAATCTAAATCAGTAGGATTAGAATTATCCGTAAAAGGCTCAATAGGCCTTGAACTCACACCTTTCAGACGTCTAACCCTATCCCTCTCTAACTTCTTCAAATAAGAAGTCAAAGTCTTCCACTCTTCTGCATTTAATCCCTCGCATTCCTTACAAGTATTATTAGCAGAACACTGAAACCCCCTACATTTACGGCATACAGTGTGAGGATCAACCGAAGCTTTCGGTATCCTCACCCTGCAGCCTACATTCACACACATTCTCACACTCACATTTGAATCAGACATACTGAGAAAAATCCAAAAAAGCAATTCCAAAAACAGTCCACAGTAGCGAATGCCAAAACACGATCCAAATACGTCACCAAAAAGCCGAGAAACGATGATCAAAGGATGAAATATGAATCTAAGTCAGGAGGTAATAGCAACAATGTTGATACCACCGGCGACAGAGAAAATATGATAGAAAACGGGGATGGTTCCTAGTCCTGCCGCCCAGGGCAGGCCGGTAGATCACCTGACCTACCTGTAGCGAGTGGCGCGAAATTTGAATTTCTGTCGGGGACGACGGAGTCTTAGCTATGTATATATCTGACAGGTAAGTTGATTGTATGAAATTAGTTTTTACACATACTAATCCCTCTTACAAGGCCATATTTATGGTCTTCGAATATCCCCACACACACTATAGTATTTGACTAGCATTTAAATTCAATCACTGACAACATTACTCAGGTGACTCCTGGAGTCTCAGATACACATCAATCTCTTGTAGAGGATTAACATGACTCAGTCGCCGGATTCAAAAGCTTCCTTTTTTATCTGTGGACTGCAGTGCAAAGCACAGCGAGTGGCTTAATTCAAACTCCAAAGATCAACATGACTTGTCTGCTCTTAAGTTATGTCCCCCCTCCAATTCTGTCCAGCTAATTAAGAAACACAAACAAATTTCTGGTAATAGTTAAGTTGCTCTGGCTACTGTTATGTCCAAGTCTTCACTTCCAATCATTGCGCCACTGAGATGGACATATGTTAATCAGTCTATTCCTAATGCCACCACTGGAAAAATGGTCTGGCTGAAATCTAGAACCAATGGGGACTGCAATACTGAAGCTTGTCAGGCCCTAATATTTCAGATGCTATGACAGGTCCAGATGGCTATTTTTGTAAGCTATATGTCCCTAGAAATGTCATCAAATCAGGACAAATGGCCAGCCATGGTTTGATGATACATGTAGAAGAGCTTACCATGAAAAACAGACCAAATTCAACATAGGGAGATGAAACTGTTCATGTGATAATACATCACTTTTACTGAATATCATCATGCTGCAAATAGAATTTACTACAGCCGAGAGAAATGACAGTACTTCCGAGAAAGAAGAAACTTGAAGGAATTAACCTTATCTGTGGCGGATCAAACTGGCATCATCTATCTCTGAGTCAGGCTTGTCTTCCATTCCACCAATACCAACAGGTTATGGATGATTAGTTACTGGCCCCAAGGAAAAGTTTAAACTGCTCAATCAAGCTTTTGAAGGTAATTAACTAGCTGAGGGTATCCCTCTCCCTGATGCTTGTCATCCTCAACCTAACCTTACAAAATTTGCATTTTGCTCTAAAGGGTGTTAAGGAAATTCTTGATCATCTTGATAGCTGGAGTGGAGAAGATCCTGATGGGTTTCTTCCAAGTGTTTTTTAAAAAAAGTTCCTAGTGTGTTATCTCCTGAATCTAACAATTTCCCTAGATTTTTAGGCTGACATAGGATCTTTGTGGATGAGCACATGCTTTGTAATGCAATGCCTGTTTCAAAAAAGAGCATATCACCATCCAACTACCTCAAAAAAAGCAGGGAAAACTTGGAAACAATGGCTACCTTACCTATAATAAATGAAACAATTTCCATTAAATATGCGTCTACATAAAAGTTGCCCAATCTCACAGATTCCTTGCTTACACTCTTTGATTGTTTTTAACCGGTGACCAGCTAATGCTTGGAAAATATCCTATTGCTAAGACCGAAGGTTTGTTACGCATACAAACACGTTGAAGTTTTGTAGTTATCTAAGAACAAGCTATAAAATGCCTACGTATAGTTGAATACTAAAGTGGCAAGTGGAACAGTGGGGAAGGTAATGAGTTACCTGTAGTGTGGGGTAGTAAGACTGACAGGAGGATGGGGTAAACTGCTACTAGAGGTGGGTAATGCTCCTGGAGGTGCCCCCAGATGACTGTTGTTTGTCACTGATGATGAAGCTGCTGCTGCTGCTGCTGCTCTGCTCTCCACGATCCTTCGAGAGACGAGGGGGGACACATGGGGGGGCAGGTAGGTGGGAGGGAAGCGACTGCTGTGAGAAAAGTTGGAAAATGATTATCATACCTGATTTGGAGAGTTGGCCCTTAAAATCTATTTTCGTTAATTTACAAGAAAAATTACCTTACAACAACAATGGAGGGGTATAAATTGAATTGTTCTGATATTTCACAGAATGATAAAAAAAGCTTGTAGGCATAATTATTAGGGTTCAACCAAAGGAGAGCATCTAACGACAATCTAGTGACGAGTTATTATTGGCAGAAAATAATGTAAGATATCAAATATTACGTAGGCATTAGATTTTGAATTCTACTTTTTTCACATTAAAGAAATAAAACTATTATACACCTTGATCTAATTTATGCAACACAATGCAAACTAAAGTGCCTATATCATTCACCTTATAAAAGCTACAGAAGAAAAATGACATCAAATATTATTTCAAAATGATAGAGTATATTCATTGCTAAAAATGCAAGGCATCAGAGCATACTAAATTTATATCGGCAAATTTATTTAAAGCACAATCTTATTCTGGGCACCTAATCCATTTATAAACTATCAGTCAAGGAAGTAAAGCGTGAAGTCATGATTAACAATACTTTAAAAGTTAAATGCCAAGCGAGGAACCCAATTTATATTTCAGTTCTAAAAAATTTGAGGAAAAACCAACAAAATTGCATTTCACATTCTACAATATATACTATAAAAAAATGATCTAAAAAATAGGGATTGTTAATAGTTTTTCCTATGAAAAAGCATCACTCAAAAATTGTGACAAAGACCATCCGACTTATAAGGTAATTTGACTTGGGGATAAAAGTCCAATATAAAAACTGATTCAAAATTTCAAAATATAACAGATTTTAAAATGACAATCATCTTTAAGCAGACTCAAAATTTCAAAAAATATAACAGTTTAAAATGACAATCATCTTTACAAGGAACATGACCTACACTAGGGTCAATTGAATAACACTGAAAAGCTGAGCACATACTATGACGTGTGGCCTCCTGATAGCCTGTTTACAGAAATACAAAACTACATATTTCTTTTGATACTGTAATGGGCAATGTGATTGCTACAAAAAATGAACAGCTTAAAAGTAGTTTACACATATTCACAATTTATATTTATGATCAGGCCATTTCTGTCCTTTTATCTACATGCAATGGTATATACACATAACTATCAAAAAGCATCAAAGAAAATACAAAATAAAACAATTTTACATGCTAAGATATACAATAAATTGCAAAACCAAATACAAAAATATAAAACAAAATAATAAATGCATACCATGTCATGCAAGGACAAACTATTTTAAAAACAAATTTATACATGACTAATCTATCCAATGCATAATATGCAACTTATGCTAAACTATTATGTAACAGTAATGAACATTTATATACATTTTACATACATCTCAAAACATGGGGAGACAGACATAGCAAAATTAGGAATCTTACTTTCAAATTTATGTGCACATTTAACATTCAATGAAATTCTATCCCATTCACAAACAAACTTAGGCTACCTAACTATAGAATTGGTATGTTTAACAATTAAAAAAGAAAACCAGTTTTGTCAAAATATTACTGTATAGACCTACACAAAGACCGAACTCAAACTAACCAACCTTCTTTGTAGTTGAAGAGGGAAAAGTACTACTATGTATTTTGGAAGCAACTGACATTTTTTTTTAATAACATTCAATATGACTTGCTGGACATAAGGATACAACCTGTCAGCAATATCCAGTAACATTCATGACAAGGAACAAAATAATGGCAGCCCCAACTAAATAAAAAGTCAGACCTATATACATACAGGTAAAACTTAATTACTTAGTAATAAAATAGCATCTCAAGAAACAGTTAACTAAGATGTATTCTGGTTAAAATATCTTCCATACTAAGGTCACTAAATATCAGGATACACAGTACTTCACACACAGCTACACATGTTCACAAAAAAATATCTGTTGCTGGGTCAGGCAGGCTAACAGAATGAAACAAAGTTCCTGAAAACTGAAAAAGGCCTTCTATAAACATATACTGAAAGCACTCAATTATCTAAGAACAATTTAGCCATGGCCCTTGATAATATTCACTGAATTTACCTTAATGCAAATAATAGTTTTCTGACAACAAACAAAAATTGTGGCAGTGCATAAATGTTCTTTACATGTACGTGACTGACACTTTCAATAATACTGTCTGCAAAATTGATACCGTAAGCTCTTTTCTAGGGTTTGGCTTATAATAATAATAATTTCTTTTATTAATTCTTTTAAAGTATCAGTTTTCAGTCAAACCAAAATCCCATTTTGGTTTGAATAATGATCATGAGGTTCTGTTCCTCTATGAACTGAACGAACATGTACTGTCTTTGCAATTTTGTACATATCAAACAATAGCCCATGAGTAAATCAGTATTTCATTTCCTAGAAACATTAATGTTTCCCCTACATCTAAAATGCAGTCCACTTATATTGTACACTACAGAATGCAAATATAAGAAGTTGAACTTGTTCTTCCTATCTTTGATTGGAGTAGTACACAATATGCTCCTAGGTGCCTTTTGTCTAAAGTGAGATTTTTTTCAGGTTATACTGTGATTTCCCAGTACACACATACAAAATGATAAACACAAAAAATGATCTTGAATGATTTCAGAAATAACTTGAAACAAGATAACTTGGCAAGAGATTCTATCTCCCACTAACTCTGCAAGGAGCTGACCAAATTGTAAGTACAAACAGTCCTTCTGGCATTCTATTTCACACTCTTGACAGAAACTGTGTGATGGTGAAAACACTGCTTTTCCTTCAATGGGAAAAACCATAAACAGAATTACCATTTTCATCTACCACCATCATAGACTGCAGTATGTCTTATCTTTCAGGTATGGCTCTAAGAAAGGAGCAGAGATGCAACATGCTGTAAAGGCAAATGATTTAAATTCATGTACGTACTTTAACTGTGTTCGTTCTAAGCTGCTTCTATCATACCACTGTTCTTTATTACTAAACTCACTTTGGATTCACTTTTATTTTGCCAATTAACAAAATTAGTCTGCAAACTGACAGGGCTGTATGTTTAAAATGATGGTACGTCTCATTCTATTTCTTATCAACGCACCTAAACTTCTCCCATACAAGTGATTCCCTTATATACAAGCTATACGTACAGCTAAAAAAATATTAAATTCCTAGTTAAAATCTTTTTTAAGTGGCAAACTGTCCAATAGTCTGTCACCTTGCATCTCTCTTTTGTACTGGGATTACACAAAGTCATTTCTCTTGATTTTTGGGAGAGAAATTTACGACATTTATGGGCTGCCAACAGAAACTGTTACATCTGGTATACTGTTGTGTACAGACAATCGAGCATTTACTGTATATGTATGTAATTAGAAAAAAATATGCATTACCTTACTATATCACAAGTTTCTATGGTAAAAAAATTATAATTTTCATATACCCATCAGTCATATATATGTCCACATTCAGGCTCAGAATGACCCAACATTCTAGTCTTGTTTAGCAGACATAAAACTACTAAAAAAATAGTTTTCAACTAAAGGAACTTCATGTGCTGCACCTAATCTAACCAGCAAACCCAAAAACAAAAACTCCTGCTATTTGAGTCCAGATGTGCTCCAAACCCATGGCTTGACACATCACATGACCATTGGAATTTCAACAGCAGG
Source organism: Macrobrachium nipponense (assembly GCF_015104395.2). NCBI lineage: Eukaryota > Metazoa > Arthropoda > Malacostraca > Decapoda > Palaemonidae > Macrobrachium > Macrobrachium nipponense. The sequence goes on along the minus strand of NC_061105.1, from coordinate 6,460,381 downwards.
GATCAGGGTCTTGCTGCAACACATTATCTTGTACTGTCTTGTCTGGGGCTAGAGTGTAACTAACCAATTACCTGCAAGCTTCAACTACAGGAAGAAACTGAGCTGTTGGAGCTGTAGGGGACCAGAACCCAACGATACATAATCACAGTTTGCCTTAACTTGGCCATAAGATCACACTTGCATCATCACTTATTGAAAGAAGAAGAAGAAGAAGAAGAAGAAGAAGAAGAAGAAGAAGAAGAAGAAAAAAAAAAAAAAGTACAACTAAGTAGTGAGCTAGTGTTTAAAATCATGACTGAAAATTTCCATCATTCGAAAAAAGCAGGGAAACTCAGAACAGAGTTGTTAACTGCACTGCAAACTAGTGAAAAGACGGAAGTCAGCGATGTCTGCTGGACCAAAGACTGTTGAATCTTGAGACATTCCAAGACCATAAATGTGGGCTTATATATGACTGATGGGTTTGTGATGAAACAATACAGTTCTTGTTATAAATATTTAAAAACATACCAGAAATTGTATATCTAAGTATTAGTATTTGAAAACAGACCAACAAATATAATTCTGAATATCAATATTTCAAAATGTACTAGACATAACTTCACTAGCTTAAAACTGACTATTGAAAGTGCAACCTTTGTTGCAACCAAAAGGTGGAAGTAGCACAAGGCAAGAATGAGCTGTGATGGAGGATTCAAATAGCGTTAGCAAAATCTACATGTGCAATTGCTTGTAATGAGCTTAAAGTCATAATCCTTTTGGAAAATGTAAAAAGAATAGCAAATGTAATCATCAGATAATTACAAATTACAGTGTACGTATGCAAAAAGAGGTGGTAAAGATTAAGAAATGCTTACACAAAAAAGTCGAGTGTAACGAGGAAAAAATATAAGGAAAATGGAGAGCAAGAGGAAGGAAGACAAGAGAAGGAACAGTTAGTAATTGTTAAGATAGACTGTTCGATGATAAGTAAAGACAAACAGATGGTTAAGAGGTAATAGTAAGTGAGGAAGATTAATAGTTGGTAACAGAGGAACTTTGGTAATAAAAGTAGGGAGGAGAGTTGGTAAAGTTAAGGAGAGTTGCCAAGGTAGAACGACAGTAGGTAATGGGCGAGGATGAAAAATGAGTGATTAAAAATAGGTTTGAAGATTAAAGGCTCAGTGGATAATATAGTGCTTGTTTAGTTGCCTTGCATAGACACCCAGCTTTATAGGGGATGTGGTTTTCTTTAGAGACATACAGCAATCAGGAAGAGTAAACAGGTTTTGAAAACAACAAAGACGAAACTGTACTGATAATCAGAAGCTAAGAAGCATTGGCAAAACTGTATTTTAAATACTCAACCATTAGGTTGGAAGGTGAGTATGCATAAGTGAATGTTGTCCAGGGGTGGAGACAGCAAAACATCAACACACACTCCCTGCAGTAGGGACACTTCTGCTTTACCAAAACAACTTATCATTAATAAATACCACACTGTAAGATATCCTTTTTTTTTTTTTGCATAGCACAAATATTCACATTCTAAGAAAATGCAATTATAGCTAATGTCTTTATTCATCTATAGGCAAATCTCTTAAAATACAAGTAAACTGACTATTTTTAGTATGGTAAAAGAGAGGGTATTTAGACACAGTTAATCTAGGTTCTAAAATAAGCTGGGTGTAATAGCAAAATAATTCAGGATAACTGGCTGCTGCACACAACACTAACGAGTGTAGGGGGGTGGGGTAACAATTTTTGTGTTAAGCATTTCTATACCTACGGCGGGGAAGTAAGTACATCTTTATAACATCTAACTATTGGGGACAATAAATTCTAACTGAACTGGCAAGTGGTAACTACCATGGTAAGTGTAACTAGTCAAGCTAATCACTACCATACTAATAATGTGTCTTATACTAATGTTGAATTTTATGTGACAAATTCACATTAAAGACATTTGATAAAAGGGGAGCGGGGCTGTTCTTGGTAGGGGTGATGGCATCAATGACCTTTGATCTTCCAAAAGTTTACCATTCAATCATTATTTACCATGTGTAGTGTTGAAACACTAGTATATCAATACCATCGATACCAAAAATCAGAACTCTTACTTTCAGCCGTAATTACTGGCCAAAGAAATGTTGTTACACCTCCTAAAATGCTGAAGTTAATTTGACAAATATACTAGAAATGTTTTGTTGGATGTGAATTCTGGATATACACTTTACACTGGATAATTTTTTTTTTGTGTGTGAATAGTCATTGCTCAAAAACTCCGAAATGGGGGTATAATCCTTTGACCAAATAAAGATGAACATTTCTAGATTTACTAGACACAAACCATTGCATTACCAATTCCTTTTAACTTTGGTAAGTTTGGTAAGATAGAGAAAATTACAAGTTTAAACCATTTTCCTTGCTACATGAAACAAGAGAGCCCACCTTACTGAAAAAAAAAAGTCCTTCCACTCACCTTTAGCAAGAAACAAGGACACTTCTTTTAATGATATGAAAATATCAATTAGTTTAAACTCTGAATTCTTAAGAGGCCCATTAGTCTCTTTAACTAAATAAAATCAAGCAATTTCTTCACACAACTGAGTTATTGAAACGTGAGGTAGTTACAAGCCTGATAAAATTCATCTGACAAGAGGATCCAGTTTTCATTCATCTCTACAACAGCAGCTAAAATGTCAACGTAAGATGATTCATGGTAAACAAGCTGTAGGTCTGGAAAGGACAATTAAAATTCTTGCTACCAACCTTCCTTGCAAGCTTGTAGTCCACAATAAAACCCTTGTCAGTCATCTGATGCTATGAACAAGGTTGCCATTTTGGTTTATTTAAGAAAAACAAAGGGATCTCTCTGCTTAATTTTCTCCCCAAAAAGCATTATTTTCCAATGCAGGTACAAAACCACATTTATTTTTATTGTAATCCCGGATCAGTAGTAGAATGACACTTATTTTCCAATGCATGTACAAACCACATTTATTTTTATTGTGATCCTGGACCAGTAGTAGAATGACACAAGTGACACCTACAACCTCAAGTACATGTCAATCATCTTCCTCATTTTCTATTGTGTCTGGAAATTAAGCTGCCAGATCAGCAGTGCTGGAAGGAAGGAACTCAAAGACCCTTATACTATCTTGACATCTGCTACTACCAACGTGATGATGTTCAATGGCAACTGATAGTGCCTTGTTATATTGCACTGCCCAAAATTTTTCAGCAAACCGCTGTCAATTTTGGTCATCATACCTGTAACATTTTCTTCCATGGGCTGGGCAAATCCTTGAGGCCTGAAAAGATGTCCATTTAATTCATGGTGGCTAATGTGTTGTCTCCTGTCCTCTGAAGCTTGTCAACACAAATAACTGCAGAATATGGGACCAGTGAGGCTCCTACTAAAAGATCCAGCGGTCACTGAAGATTCTTACAGACAGCATCTGCGACTATGAACAAGGAAGTGACTAGTAAAGACCTTGCCAATATTTGCCTCGCTAGCTGTAGCTATAACAATAGCATTTTGAAAAATTTTGAAAGACAGGGTGTATGCATATGCCTGTCAGTTTTTCCAGAGGTGAACTATAGCTTTCTAGTATGGCTGTCCATACTGGAATATGCAGCTCTTGTTAATGGCACAACTGACAACTCTCACTTGGCGTTAAGTACTCCATGTTTAGAAACTTTAAACAAAAGAACCAGGTGAGAAACAAAATATAAAGACACTGAAAAACAAATATCTTACCAGCCCAAAAATTATGGATACTCTGGAAATTGGGCAATATGTTTCTTTGAGGTTCATGGATTCCAGAGGTCTTACTTCCTGATAGAATGACAAACAAGAGGCACTGTCTATTTCCATTTGTAAAAAGTTTATAATTGCCTGCCATCAGGACTTCATATGGATGACTGCAAGACCTTAACACTTAAAACGCCTATTGGACGTATTGAACGTCAACAAAAATTGTCTGTTGGGTGCTTAACTGATTTACGATACGTCGACGCAAACATTTTTTTTTTTTTTATTCCCGGGAAAAGTTATAGGCCTACTTGGCGGAAACTTTTGAATCACGCACCTTGAAGGATGCTGGGAGTTCACGGATCAAGCTGCTGTTTTGTTTACAAGCATTACCCAGGCGCGCATGCACGAATTTCTTTCTTCTCGCACTAAAAAGCATCAGCAATACATCTCAGAAATTATTTTGTCACAGACGTAATTTTTGCACCATTTTATATTAGCAGTTTCATAAGAGTTTTATAGTATACGAAAATGTGCACACTTTCATGTAGAATACAACAAAAAACAAACCCTGGTTGTAGCTTCAATCAGTTTTGAAATATTTTCATATAAATAACGATGTGCCAAAATTTCAACTTTCTGTCAACTTTGACTCAACTGAAATGGTCAAAAAACGGAATTGTAAGCTAAAACTCTTATATTCTAGTAATATTCAATCATTTACCTTCATTTTGCAACAAATTGGAAGTCTATATCACAATATTTCGATTTATGGTGAATTTTTTTAAAACTTTTTCCTTACGTGCGCTGAAAACTCTGCTGAAAACATCAGAAATTCTTTCGTCCGATTGTCGTAATGTTTGCACCGTTTTATATTAGCCATTACATTAAGTTTTATATATGAAAATATGTGCAATTTCATGTAGAATACAACAAAAAACAACCCATGGTTGTAGCTTTTATCAGTTTTGAAATATTTTCATGTAAATAACGATGTGCCAAAATTTCAACCTTCAGTCATCTTTGACTCGACCGAAATGGTAGAAAAACGCAATTGTAAGCTAAAACTCTTACATTCTAGTAATATTCAATCATTTGCCTTCATTTTGCAACAAATTGGAAGTCTCTAGCACAATATTTCGATTTATGATGAAATTTTGAAAAAAAACTTTTTCCTTGCATCCGCGCGGTAACTCTGCCAAAAAAATCAGAAATTCTTTTGTCCGATTGTCGTAGTGTTTGCACTGTTTTATATTAGCTGTTACATAAAGTTTTATATATGAAAATGTGCGCAATTTCATGTAGAATACAACAAAAATGATTAAGGTTGTAGCTTTTCTCTTTTTTCGAAAATATTTCATATAAATCAGATAATAGAAAAATCCACGTTCGGTCAAATTTACTCTACCGAAATAGTTGAAAAAAACGCAATTGTAAGCTAAAAACTCTTCGGAGTAATATTCCGTCATTTTTCTTCATTTTGAAACAAATTTGAAGTCTCTAGAACAATTTGATTTTATGGTGAATTTTTTGATATTTACCTTCACCCGCGCGCCGATTCGCGGCCGCAAGTCTCCGAAATACGACATCGCATTATCCTAATATTTGCTCCTTTTCATATAGCCTATAGAATTTCATATATCAAAATGTGCGCAATTCATGTAGAATACAACAATAAATAACTCATGGTTGTAGCTTTTATCAGTTTTGAAATATTTTCATATAAATCACGATAAATATAAAAAATTTTACCTTCGGTCAACTTTAACTCGACCGAAATGGTAAAAAACTGCAATTTCAAGCTACAACACTTACAGTTTAGTAATATTCAATTTTGCAACAAAAGGGAAGTCTCTAGCACAATATTTCGATTTGTGGTGAATATTTGAAAACTTTTTTTTTTTTTTTTTTTACGTCCGTGCGTTACGAATTCATGCATCATATTGTGATAATATTTTCTCTTTGTTGCTTTGATCGTTTTATAATTTGTTATATACCAAAATCATCGCAATTTAGTCTACAATACAACGAAAAAATAATTTATTAGCTTTAACCATTTTGCTCACAGCGCGATTTGTATTCAATTATATATGAAATTTTTTTTCGCGCTGTCATATATTCCAAGATTTTTATATGATAATGGTTTTTTTTTTTTTTTTTCATTTCTGATGGTTGCATACTAAACTTCAGGCAATGACAAAAAAGGAGCCAAAAATGAACTCTTAATCTTGAAAACTCAGCGTGCTGTGATTTAAAAAAAAAAAAAAATAAAAAAAATCTTCCCACTTCGGCACTCGCTCCTGAACACCGCTGGCATACGGGACACACTTTCGGAAATAGCGGCTTGGCATTTAAGGGTTAAAATACTGTTCACAGCTTTGAACCTTTCAGGGTTATTACTTTACAAACACTGGAGGAATTCTGAGCAGATAGCACATTCTACTCTTCTGTCTCCTTAACAAAAGCATACAATGTCTGGTGAAACCTATGCCCACAATTGTGAAAATATAATATTGATGGGATTGTGGAAAAAGATTAAAAATTATTACTGCAGAGAATATAAAATTTATGAATTGAATTTTGTGAAATGAGAAGAGTGTCTATACAACTGAAGACAGAAACAAATCCAGCTTAAGACCGAAACAAAATATAGTACTGACAAAATTAATATGCAAAGGTTTGGGCTTAATTAAGTCAGTCAAGAAGTGGAATTAAGTCTCCCACACTGTAATAGGCTTATTCACTCTCAATATAACAACAACCACGACGAGAAATTTAATAGTGAAGAAAAAAGCAATACGGTGATTCACGCCTGAATGAAATAATGTCTTCAGAGATGGCAAAGGAAGGCGAGTGGAAGGAAACTCGTCCTAATGAGGGCAGGCTCACTACCATTTTTCAAGTGACAAAACAGTTTTAACTCTGTAATTGGTTTGGCCACATCAGTGAAAATTAAGGGCATTTGTAAAGCAATGGTTTATAATTATTGTGCCATAATGCCAAGCCTTCTTCTGACAACTCAAATACCTAAACCTATATCATGACAACTACTTGGAAATGATCTTAACTTCCTAAATCCCCTGATCATAATATACAAAGCGTTCAGTAGGTGTATATCCCTCTTTCTATAACCAATCTGGTACACCTAGAAAACTACATAAACTATATTCCTAAATAGTTTATGCTGGGATGAACAGAGCTTCACTGAATTTGCTTCCAGGAGAAAAACAATAAAAACAAATGACCTTAGTAGAAAAGAACAAAATGTGCTACTTATCTCTCTCCCCATAAAATCTTTTAACTAATCGATGTACAATTTCATTTCTTTTATAAAAAGCCTAGCAATAAAATACCATAGTAAGCCTTGTAAGAACTTACCCTATATGCACTATGTAACAAAAAGAAATCAAATGAAAACAAAATGTTCTGCTTCAAAAAACAAAGATATAGTAACATCTTTCCCCTTGAAATTCAATCTTAAAAAGAAATTACAGTACAGTAATTTATAGTACAAAACCTAACAGAATTTTATAAAATTATACAGTGTTCAAAATAAATTCCAATTTTCTAATTAACAAGCTACTTTCTCAAATAAAACAAATTACCAACAGGTACATATAATGGTATGCCAAGAAATAAAATAATGCTCGAGAGAAAACAAAGTGAGAAAGATTTTACCAATATGTAAAATGAAAGTACAAAGATCATCTCCCAAAATGTGTTGAATGTTTTGGAGAACTGAACCGAACTTTCAGAGTAAATGGATATAATACAAGTGATAAACAGTGAAAACAAAAATAATATTCTAAATATAATAAGAGGACAAGCAGGGATCCTTTTTGTTTTTACACCTAGTCACATGGCAGCATTACAGTGTGTGTGCAACCCAATCAAATTCTTAAACTACCAATGGTTTTCATTTCAAAATATCAATTTCCACAAGATTCTGAAGAAAATATATAAATTAAAGTGTGGATGTACTGTTCATATGTTGGCAGATTTCCTTTGTGTTGCAGAATTGAACTGAAGAATGTTGGAAAGCTATTCGGCACTGTTATAGCTGTAACAGTGACAGCTAAACAAAATTACAACTACCTGTGAATAATACTACAGAAGAGGCTACTGCCAGTCTCCCTTGTCAAATTACAGAATTTCAGGAAAACTAAATAATAAAACTTCACTACTGGACCAATTATCAAAATCCTAAATAGATGATGATCAAGTTCCTTAGCATCTATGGAGGTTTCCTCCCTACAGGCCCAACTCATTAAACAATACTAAATGAGAATCATTTTGCATGAGGCAATGGAAATTACAAAAGGGTAATCTTCAACCAAAATAGGTCTAACTATTTCTTATAGGGCAATATAACTATGATCAAACCTTCATCACTACAGTTCCAATATATGTCTTTGAAGCACTGATAAATGGTTAATTTATCCATGGCTTTTATTCAATACCACCAAATCATCATCAAATGGAACGTTCCACACAGTGAGATTAAAAAAAAAAGCATCTACCATTTCTAAACACTCCCGGCTTTAAGAGATACCTTGAAAAAATTATAAAATTAAAGTTTCTCTGCAAAACTTAAAACCTCTAGATAATAAGAAAACAGCAAGTGGTGGTGAATATCATATGTGGAGAGTTTCCTGTCTAAAACAGGAACAAACCCTATGTAGATACATAAAAAAAGAAATAGCATAAAAAAACAGCATGTTCCACAGTCGGCCAACAGGCGGTAGTGTTATCAAACTTCTACACACAGTAGGAGTGGCACAATGTGGTCAGTGGAAAGACTTGAACAAAAAAGCGATGGAAAGAGTTCAAGAAAACTGCAAACAAGGTTTCCTTGCAGAGAACATGCTAATCCAATACCAAAGACGTTACCATAAAGGTACAAGGTACTTCGTCCTTAACCTATGCTCACAAGTTGACCTTAAAGCACTTTCCCAGAGCACTAGTTTGGGCAAATATAACAGCTCTTTTAACCAGGGCACTATGACTGGAATGCCCCAATATCAAATTGACAGAATATAAGAATATTTCATGAACCTACCTTTCAATCTTTCATTACTTCCAATAGTAAATGCTCAGTTTGTATATTTTCATAAAAGTTGGGGTAACTGTTTCTGCCTTTTCAGATTGAGTACTACCATTTACCATCCTCATAAACAATTTTCTTACTCTAGTTCTAACAATAAATGTTCTTGTTTCATTAAACTTACATGACTTCTACTCTTAACATGTTACCTAAATATCTAAAAGGCTTTTATGTAATAGTAAAGTTAAGTAACCATAGGAAAAAAAGAATGACTATGAATGAATAAATACTCCTACTTACATATACCAATGACAGTGTTACACACACATTATATGCCATTCATGTAACATTACCACATCAAGAGGATGCTCATTCAATATGGTACAGTGATGACATGGCTATAACCTACTTTCACATGATTATCCCCTTAACTGAATGCTATGCCTGACTTCCTGGTAAATTACACATCCAAAACCATGACACTGGTTGTATGATTGTTAAACCTGGCCATCACCCTGACATTAGCAGTAGTATAGCAATTTGATTTACTGCTAATGCTAAACAATAATTCACAAAAAAAATTATGCAAAAAAAATGAACTGAAGAGTCATCTTCAGAGTTTTTTGAAATGTGAGATCTTACAATATAGGGGTACAAGATTCTCTTTCTATATAACAAAAACAGAAAGTAAAAACATTAATAAAAACATCGAAAGAACACCTGATAAAACAATAATAGCAACAGTAATTTGTATAATAAAACACTATAAAATACTTGGCAAACCATATGTATCTATCACAATCATGGGAAATAAAAGGCATGCTATGCTTCAAACAAATACAGTATACAAAAAAAACTAAAGTTTCATGATACTCTTAATAATTCTGCAGTGGTCTTTCACACTGTAATGACATCAACTACAACTACCTTGCTCGATATGAAGAAATCCTGAGAACAAAAATATCCTTCAAGATAGATAATGAAACCAACATAAACAAACGAGTTGTCTTACAAATATGTCTTTAAACAATAAAATGGGTTCCAACCATCATTTCAGAGTAAAACGTCGTAACTCTCTCAGTATTGAGCAATGTACTGTTCAACTTGGCTTGGAAAAACCAGGGCAATTGAAAAAAAAAAACAGCTATGTAGTGCAAGGGTGTTGCAGACTCAAAGAGATAGGTTTTGTTTACTAAAAAAAAATAAATAAATAAATAAAAATAAAAAATTATGCATCTTTTACAGCATTACTGGTGCTGTGCTGAGTAACTCAAAAGTCTTTTATACGTTTTTCTTTTTTTCTGGAAGAGTTAAATGTTCCCACAAATGACAATTATATGCAGTATACAAAACGAGAAGAGAGAGTGTATATCCGAACCGTTCCAAGAGATTGCAAACCTACGAAGCCAAATGAGCACTGAAAATTTCATGGTTGAGAGAGAGAGAGAGAGAGAGAGAGAGAGAGAGAGAGAGAGAGAGAGAGAGAGAGAGAGAGAGAGAGAGAGAGAGAGAAATGCTTATCCAAAATACAAGTATAAATTCTTTGTATCAATGGAAATCTTAACAGACCTTCCCCACCACAAGTTCTGTTTGTGTAAGGACAGGGGTTAAAACTCAGTAAAAAGATACTTTCATTACAAAACTTGAAGACAATCCTGTTCTTGTTAAATGTAAATTACATTCCAGTTCACGCCAATTTCAGTATTTTTAAAATGGGGCACAAGAACAAAACTTTCAAAACTAATCAAGAATTCTGCAAGACTTTGGAGTTACTCATCACACTGGCAATCTAAAACTTGGCTGTTTTCTCTCCTTATAAATAAAGCACAAACTGTAAAATCAGGTGTATGGTATAACTTCTGTAATCACTCATAAGAAATTTCATCATAATTTTGCCTACAAGACATGCTGTACTGACATCTCATGATTTACTGATGCTGCACTTTAAAAATCTGTACAAATTATATTCTTCCTTTAGATTTGATGGTAACCATTTATTTTTCTGACCAATTTCACACAAATGAAACCCTAATATATTCCTTTCTCATAGATGCCGTTTTTGTTTAAGGACTGGGAAATCTGGTTCTGAAAAGCCAAAGCTTCATGATGCTTCCTTTTATTAGTTTCACAAACTTAAAATTTTCATTCAGCATTTTTACTGCTCAATCACAGATTTCACCGCTCCAATTTACTTGATTCAAAATGGATTTTTTTAAGGAACACGTTTTTCATATAAAATCTTTTATCATAAGTAGCCTTTTCCCAGTAACGTTCCTCCAGCCATTAAAACTTAAAAATCTTGCACAAACCCATTAAAGACAGACTGAATTACTATTCAAAAGGGAGGACAAAGAAAAGAAAAGGCAGTAAGGGCAAACTTCTTGGTCCTCGTACAGTGGAGCAAATGCTGTATCATCTAAGGGAGAATTGGAGTCTTTCCAATGCAATGGGTTGCATATAGGTAGTAGTACTGACTTCCAAATACTATATGAGATACGAAAGCAATCCATGAGGGAAAAACAACCAAAAAGATGAGGATGAATCACCCACATCTCAGACTTGCAGTTCACACCATGCTGATAAAATCTTGTGTGTTCTTAGAACTCCATATTGAAGTTCAAAGGTCAACGAGGTTGAAAGGAGCACGAAGCTTATTAGCCTAACTTGAGGTGAGAGAGTTCTTCCTGCAAAACATCCAGGTAAGCACAGAACAACTAGTGACAAAACAAATAGAAATACGTAGTATTCTTTTCAACAGCGATATTCATGCATCTATATGAAGGGAGTGGTGAGAAGGGGAAAGCCTGAAGACCTGGATTCATTGAAGGTAGGCTCTGATAGTTGTTCACCTGAGAGAAGGCTACCCTCGTAGGACAATGAAAGTATAGTAATGATAAAGAGAGAGGATCTACAGTTGAATCACAAATTTGAAGAGTCTTTGCTATAAAATCTACAACAAATGAAAACCTAAAGGTCCATAGTGACAGAGGTAGGAACAGGTCATGCTCCATTATGTCAGAGATCATCAAAGGACAAATATCAATGTGGAAAAATAAAAACAGAAAGTTCCTTACACTCTGTACATCCCTCTTCTTCACCACAACATTTGCCCAACATTTTCTGCCTTTCAGCTGCCCATATAATTTTTTGTCTCATTACTCTCTCAAGAGCCTTTTCAAGATAAACAAATACTTGGTATAACCTCTTGCTCTTTGCATGGTGGATAACTGATGCTTAAAGGGATGGAGGAGAGTGGTCTAGGCATATGAATTGAAGTTCTTGTCTTCAAGATTTATTAAGTTAATGTGGCTGGAGACCCATTGCAAGGCAAAAGACTATGATTTATAGTTTGTAATGAAGAAATGAAATAATGTACTTGAATAATGATCTTCACAGGATAAAGTCTATGAACAATAACAAAATATGCAGTACATAGAAGACACCATTTGTCAACATGGTAGTCTACTGTAGAACCCCATTCAAGGCAATTATATGAATTCGTAACTGCTTATTCTTTCTACAAAAAAAAAAAAAACAATGACTAGAACACGCCATCTTGTTATATTTCCTTTGCTCGTCAATATTAAAAACTAAGGTTAACACTTCAAGTTACCTGGTCAGAGAAAATAAATTCTTACCCAATGCACTAATTCGCTTTCACATTTTCTTGTGCTCTATCATCAAAGCTTATTATCATGGCAAGCAGCCTTATCCAAAATCAATTACCTCTGCTACAGCAATAATCGTCTCTGCTTGCTCGTGGTTTCTGCTCAAAATATCAAGTGAAAATAAATCAACACTTCGAGGGCTTGCCATCAACACAGACTCAACAACCAATTACAAATCTGCAGATATGAGACTGCAAAATTTCCAATGAGCATGACACAAATTTATGCATACTGCATGTTCTCACAATTAAGAACATCATAATACTAAAAACTTTGATTAGCACAATAGATTATTATTTTTCCAAAGAAAGGAATTACTTTTGACTCCAATCTGGAGATAAAGACTACATGAGAAAAACTAAGTTACAGTTAAGTTAGTTTTCAGGTTGACATAAATAAATGACTAAGAAAAATAGGGAGCTACACATCGATTTCCTCTTTATGAAATAAAATCTAAACATCAAATGCCTGATACAGCAGTGGCAATAAAGACCCCGGCAAATCTCGACTATTCAGATCTAGGAATCTAACTCCCAAAATGTCAATTCTGTGCAGTATTTTACATACAGAACAATAATTTAGTCTGCGTATCAAAATAAAAACCAGTAAGGACTTTTTTCATGGGAATCTTTGCTTCCATCAACTAATACCTCATTTCTGAATTTGGAACAGTTTCATGTTAAAACTTCCAATTTTTCTTTGGGTCATGAAGCGTTTTCAAAATTATTTGAACTCATTTGGTGTCCTGCCCTGAAGGCAAAAAATGTATTTAAATAACTCAAATAATTCTTCCCTAACAAAGAAACCACGAGTAAACAGTTTGATAAATAATTGAACATTATAAAAGGGTAAAAAATGCACAATACCATATCATACAGAGGCTGTGGTGAAGGATGTACAAAAGGACTTGAGGTGTTCCATGCAAGAAGTAAGGAGGGTACGTACCTGGGTAAGCCGCGGGATGAGAGGTCAGTGGAGTGTGATCGGGAGTGGTGTGAATGGGCAGGCTGAGCAAAGCGGCCACGAGGGGCCCACGGCTCGGGGTTGAACCTAGAACATGACACCACCACATGCAACATGACAAGCACACACCCACTGGGGGGGTCACACAGACAAGAGGTAAACCCCCTCCCCCGGAGGACAGACAACTATGATGGTGGCCACATGATTGAACTACCTAATCAATTTTGCAAATGCATGCAACATTACCATTTCCCTAGTTGAAAAAAGGAATACCCTGGGATCATTATTTTCTCAAAAAGGGGGAGGGTGTCTTTGTGGCAAATGCACAGTAGTAAATAAATTTGGTACATTTGCATGTCCCTATAACCAAATACAGACTAATCAAAGGACAATCATGCTACCAATTAGAAGAGTAGCTCTGGGTTCCTCTAATGCCAAATGAATGCACCAGGGATTGTTTTCCTTCGAGGGTGAGATTATGTCCCTTTCCAGCCACAAGCATGGTTATCCTGGCCTAATGTATGGAGCACACAGTTGGAGGTGGTGCAGGAGAAAGGTGGTGGTGATGCGGAGGGGCACATCCACATAACTATGACACTAAGCCAAAATTAATTCACTTTCTGGTAAAAACTCTGTCCTGTTGTCATAATGCACAGACAGACAGACATAAAGCGATGGAGAGATGACTGTAAAATAATATGCTAATCAATAAAAAAAAATATATATATATATAAAAGGGTATCATCTTTTCTGATACACACACTTCTTTGGACACACTACACTATCAGATACACAATTGTAATACTAACATTTTTCTCTGATATGGACACAACCTATTTGCATGAATTCTATCAGGCTACCCATTTCATTTCTGTCTAAAATTCAACCTAACCACATCGTAAGTCATCCGCACAGAGGGTAAAATTGAGGAAATTTGGAGAAAGGAAAAGTTATGTTCTAATTATGGTATGACATAAAAATACATATACACAGTATTTTTGCCTAAATACCTAGACTATGCTCACTGTGCAGACCTGGCTTGACCACATTTTGAAACAATGAGGAAGGAAAAATGAGTGAAAATGGGCACTCATTAACTGCATCATTTGGAAAGAAGTTTATATGAAAACTGAATCAACAATGCATTTACTGAGTATCTATGGGACATTTTTGATGGCCACTGACATTTCTCCAAAACCCATATATAAGCATTTACAATTACTAAAAGAAAATAATTCCCTATAGGTAGACTCGGTAAACTAATCTGACGACTACCCACAATTCTTCTCTCTCAATACTTTTATGCACAAACTTGTATAATTTTACTTGCAGAGACTTTTACACGTCACAAATCTTCACATAATCACAGACATTAAGTTTTGATTTTCTCTCGCTGCTGCCGGCCATTCAACTGACATGCCTTGTAAAAAGTAATAAGAGGAAAATAAGGGAAAAGCAAATGAATACATTAGTTACAAAGCAAAGCAGATCATTAAGCCAGAGGCCCTGTCTTCTATAGGACGCGCAGTACCACAACGACAACAACAATAATGCCTTGGGGAACAAAAAAAATGTTTAAATACTTAAATAAAGAAAAACTAAACCTATTCAGAGGAGACAAAATAGCAAGAAGATAAAGACTCCTGACTAGAAAAAACACAAGTTAGAAAACATTACATTCTCTTCACCCTGCACGCCAACACTGTCAATTTAGGGTCTTTCCACAAGGCAGGATTTTTTCACGAATCGAAATGAGACCCACACCACATGACTTTGTGACTGGTTTCCTGTTACGGTAAACAAAGAGAGGCATTCACACTACTGTTCTCAGAAGGTAATACTAGAGCTTGGCGCTAAATTATACAAAACTAGAGCACCTTACACTACTGCACACTATTCAACCTTCAAAAGATGCAACATAAAGTTTATTGAAAGTGCCATGAAAAATGTCAATACAGTACTGCATACTGTATGTTTACAGTTTAACAAAACTACAGACTTTTTTTATCATGTTACCAAAAGCTTGGAATATTCTTAGTTCTAACTCACAAAATGGGTACAGCCTACTGTACTTTATACTGGTAAAGCAAAATTCCAAAGAGAACCCTATTAATCACTGCAAGGCCTTTGTCAAGTTTAGCAGTTTACTCGCCTGAGTGACTACCAACAGCTAATAATGATAAATCAGGCTCATAAGACAGCATGGTGAGACGTACAGAGCGCCACGGCGCAAGGCTATAAAATGGACATTTAAAAATACATGGGTCTTAAAACACTAACATTCTTGATTGCTTTTACCTTGAAGAATTTCTTCCAGAATGATAGTCTGAGAGCAACGATGAAAAGATGAAAAAAAGATGTATATTAGGGAGAATAAAAGAGCAGTAAAAAAATGTACTACCATCACACTACCTCACCGACACATACAATACATAACACTTCCAAGAGAATTCCCCAATACTCGTGCTAGTACCATAAATATTCTGAAGTGCGTGGCCGTCAATGATTAAAGTGATGAAAACTGTATATCTAGTTATCAAACATACAAGGAATAAAAAAAATAAATAAATAATAAAATAAAAGGAACACTCACCGGATCAACAAAGCATACACATACAAAAGGGTGTGGAAACAGTGAATGGAGTTATGCAAAAGAGATCAAGCTTTGTGGTGAAGTACAGTCAGAGAAAGACCAAGGAAAGGGAAGATTGGGGCAAGAACCCAATACTCTACAATTCATCCAATTGGTTTTGTCAAAGTGTACCCTGTGCAACTAGCAAATTTTAATAATCAGGTAAGCACAAATTTTCTTATTAGCAAATACTATAGCACAAAACTTTATTATTCTTATATTTAAATCCAGTTCTCTTGTAGCAGTAAAAGGTTCCCAAATAAATTACAGTAAGTTCAAATTTTTCATGGCACTTAAACAGGGACACTACATTCTAAGTCAAAACACTTGCATAATAAGCCAGTGTGCAAG
The DNA here is from genome assembly GCF_015104395.2 of Macrobrachium nipponense. Taxonomy (NCBI): domain Eukaryota; kingdom Metazoa; phylum Arthropoda; class Malacostraca; order Decapoda; family Palaemonidae; genus Macrobrachium; species Macrobrachium nipponense. The sequence goes on along the minus strand of NC_061105.1, from coordinate 6,443,987 downwards.
AATAGTGAACAGCAACTAAACAAAAGACAAATTTGAAAAGTAATAATAACTTTACAGCAAAGAAAAAAAGAACTACCTTGGGTAACTTAACATACAAAGGTGTGACATATACTAAAGGCAAAGAGTGCTATGGTACAAAGGAAGGGTAAAAGCAAAGGAACTTTTGAACATATTTAGGATGACAAGAGAATTAAAAAAACATGCAAAACAAAATATGACAACTTAAAGCAATAGTTGGCTTTGTTTCATCTGTGGTAACTACAAAACCTTAACTTTCTTTTAAATGAATCTTTTACATAAAAAAAAAAATCCTCTAAACATCAATATAAAATGAATATGACAGACTCACTATTTCATTTGTCCCCAGTTCATATTCAGAAAGTTACTTGTAATTGGCGGGACATTCTTTTAACATCAAGAAGTTGAATGGGTTGCATAAATTGTAAAATCAATTTTGACAAAAGTAATCTATCTTACTAAGAATAGAATTTTTTTTCTTGTATTAGTAGACTCATTAAAAGAAGATTACAACAAAGCTAACTATCCTACTTTCTGTCTACAACTCTTATATTTGCTCCCTAACAGATCCTCCTACTTAGCTTTCCAGCTCCTTTACCCTGCTCTAATTATTATCCATCATTTAAGAACAAAATCCTTTCGGTCCAGCCCTGAGTGTGTGGAAATGTAACTTGACTTGGACCTGTGAAGCTAATCAAAATTGCCTATGACTGAAAACTGGCGATGACAGCGCTGATCTCCGGTTATTGGCGCCGATAAGCAGGGATCGGCACCAAAGATTCAGTTATTGTCATTGCTAGACAGGCGCCATAAACCTGGATCACCTATAACCGGGGACTAACTAATCATGATTCTAAATAAAAGCAGTGATACCCCAGTGAATTAAAATTCATTTATCGTTTACTAAAACTCATTAACTAAATGCCCAGAGAGTTAATTCTTTCCTCACTAGCCAAAACTGTAAGACTTCTCTATTTTACCTGGTTATGTCAGATAACTTGTCTAATAACAATATTAATGTCATGGACACAACAACAAAAAATTCTATACGGTACTGTTAATTTTTTCATAAGTTCTACTCATAATCCTATAACAAAACATTTTTTTAATAAGTTCTACTTATATCTCTCAGAGAAAATGTAAATCAAAAGGGGCAACCTGTAGAGGATTCTAAGTTTGACATTCCCTGATTTTATGTAGAACCACAGAGAGTGACAATGCTGGCTAATCAAGAAATTTACTCTAGTACTATATGCAAAGAATGCTCATCTACTAAATTCAATCTTTGCTTAAAATAAAACAAAAATGAAAACAATTCACTCTACCAGCAAAATAATTGGAGTGAGCACAAAACTGAGCATTTCACAGAATTCTTAACAAAAGAACTGTTGACTCAAAGTACAATTAACACATAATGAACAGCTTTTCACATTCAATTATCTTGCTTAAGAAATAAAACTCTCTACTTCAACTACTATTACACCATAGACTTGAGCGAACAAGAAACCATCCATGGGCATATTTTGGTTCAACAACAATATCACTATACAGGAAACTGTACGTATATTTCTTAATGAGTATGGAATCTACATCTTACTGACACAAAACCAATTCAAATAAAAACAGTAACCTTATGTTAACTTTCGAAACACTTCAGGCTGTACATACAAACCCAAGTCTGAGTGAAACCTAAAACCTTCAGACCTCCTTAACTAATATTCATGAAAAAACTTATGAAATACCTCACATTAAATGCAAATAAATCACAGCAGTTTACGTAATTAGATTTAGTTAAGCAGGTCTCAAGGAAGCACATCTATCTGAGAATCAGAAGGGATATCAATATGATGGAACGACATCTGGGTCAAGCGTTGGCAACTCCATAAACAGCTCCCAGTAAGGCCCCAGAATGCGTATGCTCAACTAAAGCGTAAAACCATGTGCTCAGTTAGAACCTTGTTTTTTATTTTTTTTCTCTCTTGGTATTATGCTTACTTTTCTACAATACTTCAACACATTACGGCGTTAAAGTACAACACAAAACATGATGATTGTCATCTGGTTACTGAAACACTAAATTTAAATTAAAATAACTAAAATATACGAGCATTTACAATTATAATGGCGATTACTTCAAAACATAATGGTGGCAATGTAACTAAAACTGATTAAAATAACTCAATATAAATGACTTATTACTGCAAAATAAAAATATTGACTCAGGCAAAGTATGTGACAATATAAACTACAAACTGAAGTTATATTTGAATGTTAGTTATGGTTACTTTTCCACAATTCACTTTTTGTTGCCATTAGTGCACAAAACAAGGGTTAGTTTTTAATGCTATGTTAATACAAGGTTCTAACGTTTCACCCATCATGGGCAGTCATAAGCCCTCTGCATGCACGGCTCAACCACGACAAGCAAAGTGCAAAACAGTATCAAGCTTGCGTCCGCTCAGTTAATGGGACAGTTGACAGCATACAAAGAGGACTTATGTGGGTCTATAACCTTGTCCAAATATAAGCAATTATTCAGAGGTGCCAGTGCTATAGGAAACCTGGGTTCTGTGCTTCTGAGAGAGAAGCAGCAACTTAATGGTGACAGGTAAGCCAGTACAGAAATTCTAGGCATAAAGATTATTAATTGTTGTCCGTATTCATAAGGCACCTTAAATCATTAAGCTCACGTAACAAAGGGGATTTGGATGCGATATTTAGGCTGTTATTGCAGCAAACAAAATCTGACCACTGCAGGTACAAGCTTAATTTAACCCCACAATCAGTGACAATATTTGCTATTCCGTAGTGATGAATAAAAACAAGAATGAACACAACATGCACTACTCATCTATAAACCTCGAGACCTAACTGTGTCCACATACAACCTCCCAAAAGGACTTTCACTTAAGGAAACCTAAAGTAAACCTTATACACTGTCATCCACTCAAATTGTTGCTAAAAAGGAAACTGCCATACCTAGCTTTTTATTACTTGATCATTTGAGTTGTGAATAAAAAAAAAATTAGGAACCAACACAACATACATTAAACCGCAAAAATATACAAGCTAACTTTACTCAAAAGAGTGGAAAGGTTACGTAGAATAAAGATAAAATACAAAAAGGGCAGTCAAAACCATTGCCATTTACATGAAAAAAAATAAAAAGATCTTTGATAAAACTTCCACTTTCTCAAGCACCACCTCAAACTCGACCATCCCGAAGTGTTAGTACAACTGCGGTTTCGTGGAATGTCAAACTGTACCAAATTCATGGCGGAAAATGCGAAACCTTTAATGGATGGAACTAAAATCAAGCATAATTTAAATAACTCTCCATCCAACGAAGGTACAATTTGAGATTCCACAATTCATAGTTAATTTTTTCTCATTTTTGGGGGGGAGGAAGTTGCACTGTGAAGCAGCAATCATGAACAGCCACAACTATAAAAAAATGTAAAAATTTTTCCCAGGAGTAAATTATATTTCTTAAAATGCCATATAAAAAAATAAAATTTTGACTTAAATGTTGTATCAAAAGGCAAGAAACGTCAATAAATCAAGCAAAACCTTCCAGTAATTTATTTCAGAATTTAAACAGGCTAAACCACTGATGGAAGACTTATGAAAAATTTCTTATAAGCTTCCCTAAAATCATCTCCCATTCTGCAAGAAAAAAATTAATAAATAAAATAAAAACTGGTGACTGGCCATTCATATTTGCTGCAGATATAGCAGAGAAATTGTTCCACAGAAAATTACCAATTGAAGACAAAACCTAAGCATAAGTTGTGAAAGAAACCATAGCCCCTTTCTAACATCCGATACTCTCAAATATTCTTATAAGTTTTTTTTCAGTGTGAGGCTCAAAACCCAGTGCATCCAGTGAGAGCTTAAGTTTCTGGATTCCAGTCTTAAATGAAGTGATACTACCAATTTGCAAGTTATCATATGCACAATCCCTCACTCAAACAATAGATGTTTATGTCAAGTCTATCAAGTTTCATTATATGTAAGTCCATGAAATTAGACCAACTTACGTGACTTCATTCAAACATAAAGGTTAAGTTAATGTTCTGAGGTTAATACAAAGTACTACTGCTGAAATAAAATCTATAAATTACTATTACTGAAATATAAATAATACAGTCTTTGTTTCAGACCAGCTGTAAGTTTTTACAAGTTACCCATATCTATCTTGTGCAAGCTGGATAAATTCCCTACTATTAAATACATTACACTAGCCCTTAATAAATTATCATTCAATAAATGACAGCAAATATTTGTTAACATATGTAAAACATTGAAAATAGCACCACTGCTTGTGTCACCGTCAATATTTATGTCACAGGTTTGCCTATGGAAACACATGGACCATTCTATTACAATATTTAGATTTTTTACAAGCAGAAAAAATAAATATCAGGGTGTCACTTGAGAATTTTTTCTGTAATCTTCGAATATTAACATTTTACATGAGGCAAGGATAGAAAGTTAAGCTCTCACCCACAATAGAAAAGAAATGATGATACTTGAGAGTTAGACTTGAAAGACTTTAACCCAAGATATAAATCGGCTCAGTTAACTTCTTGTAAAACTGTTAGATGTAAACATAAAATGTTAATGACAGCACATTATAACTCAACAGGTGGTGAGATCCTACCATACTCAAAGGACAAAGTAAGTGGAGTTATTAGTAAAACTTCTATTAGTTATCACAAAATTTGTTAGCAGGAAAGAAATTCCACTTGTGATTAGAGAGAATAGGTTAGCCCACAAGTATATGACATGAAGCATAAGAAATATCCTGCAAAGTGGAATTCTTTCAGAACAAAACCTTTCAAGTCAGTTAAGGTTATGCTAGACCTTCATCCACATACATAAGTAGTAAAGCAGCCAGTAAAGAATCTCACATACTTTTATCACAAAATTTATAGAATAATAAACTACTAAAACTGACGATAATTTACACTACTAAATTTAATTATAAAAATATGACTGCAGATTTAACTAAGTACATAAGGATCAAATTGTTGTATGAAAATAAATGTAGAGCTTTTATATTTCTAAATAAACAAGGTGATAAATTGAATAATTAATTTACTTCAATATTTCACCGAGTTAAGTTTTTAGTCATAGATCAATTCCCCTAATAACTGCAGTACAGTACACTCTATTTCCAAAGTGATTGTTAAATCAACATAAAATCAAAATTACTTTTCATTTTAAGAATGATCACAGCAAGGATAATGCATGGCTGTATGTGAGACTCTTGCAAGTAAGTGATTGAGCTCTTCATTGCAAGACACTTACCTTACAGGCTCTGGTGTTTTCCTGTGCATTGGGGAAGTGTGAGTGAGTGAGGTAGTGGCAGCAGGGGGGGCCCCTTGGCTACTGCCAACCCCTCCCCAGGCCTCTCGCTGACCTGTACTTAGGTTAGGCAGGTGCCCGGGCGTGGGCCAACTGCTGGCCATCTCCCGCACGGACCCGCCCGTCCCCGTCACGTCCCCAGACATGAGTGTTGTACTGCTGTTTCCTGAGCTGGATGATGAATGATGACTACTGCTACTACTACTATGAACATCCCGACTCTGAGAATCCCGACTACTCGACACGTTATTATAAAAATTACTATGACTGGAGCGTGGAGGTAAAACCTGGGTGTATGGATTAGAATACTGGCTATAGGCCTGTGAGTAAGGCTTAGGGGAGTAATTGAAAGGGGAAAATGTCTGTTGCGACGAAAATGGAACAGCGTATTGATGATGTGGCATCGAAGTAGGTGGGAAAGGTAAGGGGACCACATGACTAACACCAGGATATGATAGAGGGGGCACAGATGAAGGGGGCATTGATCTCTGGAGGGGGGAGGCAGAGTATGCTCTAGATGGGGCAGGAGAAAGGGGAGGCCCCGATCGAGACGGCGAAGCAGATACGGCACGAGTCAGACTGGGAGAGGCTGGAAGCTGAGGCTGACTAACCACGCCACTTTCACCATTGCTGCTGCTGCTGCTGCTGCAGGCGCTACTGGTAGTGCTGCTGTTGCTGCCACTACAACTTCTTATAGGTGAAGACCCATTGCCATTTGTATGCTGTTGCTGTAGCTTCTTTTTTGGTTGCTGCTCTGGCTGATTGGAATCTTCAGTACTTTTTCCTTGTTGCTGTTCTTGATGTATCTGTGGTGGTTGCTGTTGCTGTTGTGAGGGTTGGCTGTTGACACGATCATGGCTGTGGGCCTCGGGAGTGCGACTCCTCCTCCTTGGTGCCACAGGGGGAGGTGGTGGTATACATTCACTCCCCCCACCACCACCTCCGCTATTATTGGGGGCACTTGGAGGCTTACTGTTTGAGCGAGAAGCTCGGGGGAGCAAAGGAGACGAAAATATACTTACTCTCTGTGGCGAGTTCCGAACTTTGGACTCTATAACTTGACAGACTTCTGCAATATCAATAAAAAATTGAAAATTACTCGTTGCAATTACTCGTTTCCAGATCACCACAATATAGGGTCTTGGCCCTGCAGTTAAGTTAAACTCCTTCACCCTTAGTAATATTAATAATTTTAATAATAATAATGATGATGATTGATGATGGCAGAAATCAACGAACAACCACATTCCAGTTGATAACCGGAGAAAAAGACCCATGCTATCATCCTAGGTGTCTGTGCAGTTTCTGAGGACACAATAAGAATGATAGCAGGAAGTATCATAAACTAACAGCAACACTGTGTAAATAATACATGTGTGTATAAATTAGAAACACAAACTTCACTAAGAGGTCTTTTTCTCTTAACAATTATAAAGATGATAGATCATAATAGTTATTATAATAGTGCAGTTTCGCAATGCATGGGCAGACCCCAGCTGTCCATTAAATTGAGGAGCCACTAATATATTGAAACACTCAAGGTCTGTTACTAATGTAACCAACTTCATAAGGCTGAAAAAAAAAGTTACAAGAATTAATGAGGTATAGTACACATTAAATTAGACCTTTGTCCAATCAGGACAATATACAATGCAATAAGGAATTAAATGATACGTTGGAGAATTTACAAAAAGAGCAGTTACTGGGAGCCCCGAAGATTCTATACACACACATATACCATACATATATTACTGTATACTGACAAATACTATGACAAAGGAACTTAATAGGCATAGTATACAGTATTTTAACTGTTCCAACACCGACAGCTTGGAAACACTTATTACCTTACCTGAAATGCCAGTGCAAATCACTTCTACCATCCTAAAAAAAGATGCACTTACAAATTACAAAAATTGAATAAAAATGCTACTGAAAAATGTAAAAAATACTATCACTATGTTAGTCATCCCCCCAAAAAATTCTACGTGGTCTTGGTAGTAACAATCTTTTACGATTCACTGATATTAATGAAAATCAAAGCTACACTGAAACCTAGATTTTTCTATAAACAGTAACTAGAACTTTGTCTCAACACGAATATTCTCAACTTCTTGCTGGACTAATCTTGATATTATGTATATTAACAATAATAACAACAACAATATTAATAATAATGATAATAATAATAATAATAATAATAATAATAATAATAATAATAAAAATAATAATAAAAATAAAATAAATTTTTAAAAATTTCAAAAGATCATTTTACAATTTCCATTTCCTTGCTACCTAAAACTCAGAACAACTCACATATGCAGAACTGGAACTTTTCTTTTCATTTGAAAGCAATATTACAATTTCTTGCCTTTTGGATAAGCTCAAATGTAATTCTGATAAAAAACAAGGTCAGCAGACCCAAATTATGATGGGAGAAACTGGGATAAAAGGGAAGAGAGTGAATACCAAAAACAATAAAACATAGTTATGCAAAGTATAAAGAAAATTATACATAATTTTACTACTTACTAGAATCACTTGGGACATTCAATTTCTGAGCTCACAGAGCAGCTCGAGGTCGTCTTGTACAAATCTTACTCATTAAGAAACTTAATATGAAAGCTTATCCAAAAACACAGGCATATAGTATACTGACTTTTACTCTGCTGTTAGTCATTATCCATGAATGACCACTATCAATAACAAAATGAAAATACACATATTATATATTCTTAAAATGACAAAACTTTTAATCTTTGTTATCTTTCATAGTTAACACTCCTGAGGTCTTAACAGGAAGTCATGACTTTTAAAAATAAAAAAAATGGTTTATATGAGCATGGAAAAGAATTATTCAATCAGTTCTATCTTTTTCCAATTGAAAAATATCGCCTTAAATGCATAAAGAGCCAACAGTAACTGGGGAACCCAGTATTTTCTGCAAAAAATTATGATAAAAATCTGTTGTGTTTCTTATACATAACATTGGTCTTATAGAGACCTAATGATGGTCAAACAGTGTTAAAATTCATACAAGTAACAAAAATTTTAAGCGTTAAACACAATTTAATTTTCTACTAGTTTGAATTTACTCAAGATTATGCAAAAATACATATGAGGTAGAAATACGTAAAATACCTTTTATATGCAGTTATACTTTCTTTTTCCTAGAATTCACAGTGAACTAAAATCTATTACTTATAAAGCAAATGACACTTTACCTGCGAACCATGCTGACACATCTACTTTCTCCTTTTCATACTTCTTAATAAAGGGATAATCTAGAAGTTTCTTGTACTTTGGGCGATTCCGGTATTCCTTAATAAGGCTGTGATGTGGGCGAAAAAAAAGAAGAAAAAAAATTGGTACCAGGTACAAAATATTGAGAACAACACTACATTAAAAAATATTTTTTTTCACATAAAAACTCATTAGTTTCACCTATAGTAGCAGCAACCTTCTCCATAAACTGCCTAGAAGAGAAAGAGGTTCCTCAGCATTTCTGCTTGTTACGACTGGTCATTCTCAGAACAAGCCCAAAATAAGATGAGACTCAAGAGGTCAGGAAACCAGACCTCCTGTGGCCAAAGACGCAATGAGGGGTCACCACAGTTGCATTGCAGAATTACTGCAACTTGACTGGCACTTATGAGACCAGGGGACCACGTAAGCATGTCCAAATGCTGTTGGATCAGGGAGTAGCAAGCTATATGTAGTTTGGAAGCTGAATGTTTCCGATAGTCACAAACATGCTAACCTCTGGCATGGCCCGGAGTTTCTTTGACTTACTACATACCTCGTACAAACAGATTCTGATGAAATGTTAAGTCCAGATTTTTGGGTGAACAAAATCAATCATGTAAATCAGATATGATGAGTGTGACCAGTTTTCACCACTAGAGGCGGGCGCAGATGCATACAAGAAGTTAAAAGGGAGCTCTTAAACTTCTGGGACGAGTCAGGAGACAGGTGCTTTTGCAGATTAAACTAACAAAGTACATAATGGATTTAAAAAAAAAAAACTACTACTGTATGTTACATGATAAGAACCACGTCTCATAAGCAAGAAAGCTTGTGTCAGAATTAAAATAAAAAATATATTCAAAGTTGGATGAATAACCACCCTAGTAAAATTAAAGAAATAACACTAGTAACATTATCTCTATTAATTAGTTTAACCAGACCGCCGAGCCAATTCCAGGATTTCTAAAAATTACGCATTCTTAAACAATGGCCTAAAATTGATGTGAAAAGGACTAGGATATAGGACAGGTAGGCAGAATGAGAGGGGGCTGATGGAGTACTCTGCAGCATGTAAGAACTGCCAAAATAACTCAACAAAGATACACAGTTGTTGGAGTGTTCAGCATTTTGACTCAGTGGTCTGTTTAAAGTACTTATGAGAGCTATTCAAAGACCGTAACTAAAGAGTACAAATAAATCCATACTATTCCATGGAAAAAAAAAAATGTTTTACAGACCCTCAATTCAAATAAAACAGAATGCAAAATGGAATAGCTTTTATTCCCATGAACATTACCAAATGAAAATATGTAAATGAAAAAAGTTGAGACACATCTGAACTTGTTTTGGATATCCAACTGCCCAAAAAAGTCGGCAACTGAAAAGACTCATAAACGGGGATTCAATTGGAAACTCTTCATATTACAGGCATCCACTTACCAATCTTTTACAAATTCACAGAATTCACGACTAAAGTTCCCAGTCTCTGGAAGTGACGGGGGATCATCTTGTAGAACCTTGGTCAGCACCTAAAAAAAAATACAGGTTAGATTCACACCAATAAGTCGTATTCATTGTACAAACCCAAATAAACTTCCACTTATTTCAGTTGTAAATAAAATTTCTTTATTTTGTTGAGGGTTTTCGATTTATCGAGTTGATGGAACACCTGTGTTACTATATGGCAGTTAGGTTGACACAAAAATACACTAGTTATTTAATAAAACTCAGGGCGAGCTATGACAGTCCACATTCATGGATTCAAATTCCTTAGCTTGAGAATGCATCTAATTACACTTTCCTTCCTTTATAATTTTGTCACTTTTTTTTTAGTGGGCAATCATCTGGCATGTATCATCTTTCTTAATATTTGACTTTATCATTATCTTCTCAATGTACTGTGGGTTTCTTTTCATATACCACACTATTCCCTGCAATGTTAATAATCAATAAAATGCTTTTTATTTTATAAAGTGACACCATAAAAATAATAACTTAATTCAGTCTATTTTTTATCCATTTAGCAAATCAATATATCAAAATCATGAATTCCTCCCATTCATAAATAAATAAAAATTTTTTTTAGATAATTTAGAAATAAAGCTTACCACTGGAGATGAGCCTTTCAGCAATCAAAAGTGGAGAGTGAGTTGGAATGTTTGGACAACGAGATGCAAGAAAGAAGGTGGAAATGTAGGGAAAGTAACAGGCCAAAAAGTGGGAGCACCTCGGGATTGAAGGGATGCTGTGGACAACTTTAGTAAAGCCTAAAGCGCACCATGAGGTGCACTAATGATACTAAACCCTATAGGCTATATTACCTAACTGTCCTTTTTTTTTTTTTCTTAAATAAATCTTAAATTAGTAGGCCAAGAATTATTTAGTTATTCCGGGGAATAGAAATGTACAAAGCAAACTGCACATAGTAGTATTTTCTCTTTTAGGAAACTACATAACTAAAGAAGTACTCGCCAAACTAAAAGCCAAACTTACCTCGAAGTCGTTACGACAGTCTTTGTAAGGAAACTGGCCGGTTGCTAGTTCTACTAACGTAATACCTAGACTCCAAACATCAGCACGTATATCATAGTCTGGCTTTGTGGGGTCGGGCGGATCAATCCGCTCGGGCTGTGGAGAAAAAAGTGCCATCTCAAAAACCTGCTTCAAATTTCACCAATTATTCCATATCAAAATATTCTTGCCAGCCCTCTAAGAAGCTACAAGACCACTTGATAATGATATTACTTGACATTTCTGTACATTACCAATATATTTTCCAGAGTACTACTTTCATCATCTTAAATCATTAAATGAAGGAGCCAAATATGCACCCATGTCTCTATTACAAACAAAATTAATTAGAAGCAGTATGCTTCTCTGAGAAAGTTTTATTTACTGTTTACTTTTGAACCTTCTAACAAACATATAGCCTTGGTGCCACACTAGCTTCCATCATCAAACAAGGAACTCCCTGGGAGGGATCTAATCAACTTACCGCCATATACGCCGCACAGCCAGCGCTTCTTGTCTTAGCCTTAGAATCGACTAGTCTCCCTGAGATCCCAAAGTCACACAGTTTAATATTACCATGCTTATCTAAGAGGATGTTGGAAGGCTTGACGTCACGATGTATGACACCATGATTCTCTTTGAGGTAATGTAGTGCTTTTAAAGTCTGAAAGGAAAGTACTAGATGTCAACTTATTTCCAGCTAATCATAGCAATCTTTCTTAGCTAGTGCTCGGTGTGCTCATGAATGAAAGTTAATGCGATGATTATTACTTTGTACTAACTGATGATGCTTAATATTATTCTCATTTAAACTTTAGTGCTTAATCTGTAATATTAAAATATTACTTAAAGCTACTATCAAGGCCATAAAGATACAGTACCACAGATGACACAAAACAGCTGACATCACAAAAAGAAAGATCTTAATTATATAAAGAGTAAATGAACCACTTAAGAAGAACAGAACGTAATTTGAAACCATACAAATTACTCAAAAAAACACCATTCAACTTAACCCAATATAGTGAAGTATAGTCACCAATGCACCAATCAACTTCAATTCACAGACTACAAGCAAACCAAAAACGAGACCTACCGCTACTGAAATCTTTCCGAGAATTCTTTCAGGAATGGGCTGTTTGTATCGTTTTGTGAGCTTATCTAAACACGTGGCCATGAGTTCCATGCATATCCATACATCAGAATCTGTGATGAAGCAACCTAGGCACTGCACGATGTACGGACAATCATGACTCTTAAGGACCACCTCCAGGTCAAAAAACACTCTTTTGGTTTCTTCCATGTTACCCGATCTTCTCATTTGCTAAAAGAGGGATGCAAGAGAGTACATGAAATATAAATAAAAAGGCAGCATTGTGTTATGTAGACTTATTTGCTATAAAATACTAACAGTAACGACAGACCCTCAATCACTTACTAAGCACAAGTAATCCTATCATTTGCTATGGACAAAAAAATATGCAGCAGAAATTAATGCACAACAGTCTGCTAAATGGATTCATCTTCCAATATATAGTAGTTTCTCTATAACCTATAAGACTCAGAGGTCTGGAAAAACTAAGCCCTATTAATAAATAATCTCTATAACCTAGCTTTATCTGTAAAAACTACAAAAAGCCTACATACCAAGATTTTCAAAATAAAATGAGCAGCTTGTCACTATCTAGCAATATCTAATACAGCGTTATGTCCAAATGGCAGGAATCCGCTGTTTACCTAGTACATCTCTTTCAAACACTGAAATACTTCTACTAAAGACAAGTATCAATTGTATAAAAGGATTTAGCTTAGGTTTCAACATAGTATATTCCTAAGTGTGCTACAATTACAGGTCGTCCCAGGTTATCGGCGGACCCAGTTAATGGCGATTGTCTAGCAGTATAAAATTGGCAATTTATGGCACCATAATGGGGGCCAAGATTCGGTTATCCGCGCCATAAGGTGCCGCTAATAGACAGATAATAGAGTTATCATTTATCTATATCTTCTTAGCAACGTTTGCATTTCCTTCTCTTCATACTTATAGACACTGTGAAAAACAGCTAGGCTAATGGCTTCTTAGCCTGTTCCACCTGAATTAATGCCCATTATAAATAAGACCTACACTCAAATCATTCTTGGAATTAGAAAGGTCTTCAAATTATAAAGTAAAACTTGAACATATGTTGAGATACTTACTTTTACTGCTATTTCTTTCTTAGACAATTTGTGAAGCATTTTAACGACATTACCCGACGTACCATTCCCTAACTCTGATATGTACTCCATATCTTCTTTAGAACTTTTGTATCTCTGAAATAGAAAGTTTCACCGTTGAGTAATGGTCTCTTACCAATACAGCATAAATTTTCACAATCAAAAGGATTAATAACATGGACATCATTCAATTAATAATATCCTTAAGACAGTAATCATTATCTGATTAAAAAAACAAATACGTATGTACAGGGTATATATAACTTTCTACAGTTCCAATACTCATCCTGAACTGACAGACATTTATGACTTTATGCGAAGCCCGAATGTTATTAACAAAGCACACAATATCCCCTAATTTATGTAATATAAAAACAGTCATGCTTACCTTATTCTCAATAAAAAGGGTACCATTTTTCCTAGATATTTCTTTAACATGTGCATCTAAATCTGGAAGTTCCGACTGTTGTTTTTGTTCGAAAAAGAAAGGTTCTATTTTAGGTCGTTCTCTTTGTCGTCCTGATATTGTGTTCGGTCTACCCTGAAGCCTCCCATCTCCAATTGGCACTGAAATAAATTAAAAATTAGCATCATCTTAAGAATTTGGGAAAAACTCAAGCACATAACTTGAAATCTGGACAAAAATATAAAAGCCACAATGTCTAATGATGTTTATTATATTGCATTGTACAGGGTGCTGCAACCTAACTTCCTTTTTCCAAAAGGCAATAAAACAAGATGTATAAACCAGAAAAGTTTTAATTTTGTTTCATAATGACAGTACATATTTAAAGTTTTGTTTCACACAGTTTTGAAAATCATATGAGGTAGGTGACGTCCCCCATTGTCCATACACTGCATAAACCGATTTCTGGTGTTTGCCATGATCCTCACCAGCGTATCAGTGGGTATATTGGCAATTTCTTCTCGGATGTTGGCCTTCAAGTCTGGTAGGCTTCTCGATTTGTTCCCTTGTGATTTTTATTTGTGGAGATATTTGAAATCCCGTGTTTATGTCAACCGCCCGAGAAGCCTACCAGACTTGAAGGCAAACATCCGAGAAGAAATTGCCAATATACCCGCTGATACGCTGGTGAGGGTCATGGCAAACACCAGAAATCAGTTTATGCAGTGTATGGACAATGGGGGACGTCACCTACCTGATATGATTTTCAAAACTGTGTGAAACATAACTTTAAATATGTACTATCATTATGAAACAAAATTAAAACCTTTCTGATTTATACATCTTGTTTTATTGCCTTTTGGAAAAAGGAAGTTATGTTGCCGCACCCTGTATATAAGCTTGCTTTCGTCTTGAATATAACCCTCTCCAGATGATACAGTCTACACCTCAAGAAGACACATTACAAAATTTTAGAAGTACAGTAATACCCCAACCTTACGCGAGGTTAGGTTCTAGACCCCCTTGCGCAAGAAGTTTCTCTTAAGTTTTGAACGGTCTCTAAAATTGCTAATGAATGCTTACTTCTAGAGTTTGAACACTAAATATGACCCTAATCATGCTCACTAAGTATTAGGTTAACTTTTAAATGAAATTAAATTTATTGTAATTTTATTTAAAAGTTAGTTTAATATATTAGTTAAAAAGAAATAAATGATTGGCATAAAAATAGTTACAGTAACCACTACGTACATACATATCCACTTTTGTACGTATACTAATGTTACCCCTAATTCATGGGATGCCATTTTCTTTTTCTGTCAAGAGTAAGTTTTCTTTGCGTCACTAGGTAAGCTTCATAAGTCAGTCATAACGAAGTCACACAATTCAATAAAATAAAGAAGACATGTATGTACATAAGTAATGTTTACAGAGGTCAAAGGTAAAATTAACTCTATTTAAAATCATATATACTACACTCTGTTTTTTTCCATCTGTCCATCCGCCAGTGGTGTTTGCGCATGGTAACACTGCGTCCCAGGCTTTAAATAATATCCTATTTCGAATATTAACGGTGTAATTCGCATACAGTAAATTATTAAAACACATTTCAGTTGGAAATGTACACCAAGATATCCTTTATATACCTAAAACTTACACATAGCGTAACTATTTAAAGCCCGGGACGCAGTGTTACCATGCGTGACCACCACAGGTGGATGGACAGATGGAAAAAAAACAGAGTATAGTGTGAGAGCTAACCATGAACAAGAGAGAATTATGTGCGTCATTCGAGGTAAAACTCTGGAGGGGTATCATCTTCAAAAAGTGCGAATGGGATCACATCTTCTGAAAGTACATTAACTGTATGCGCTGTAATTACGTAACGTAGTACATACAGATTGTACCAGCACTTTTTTCCCGAGGTCAAGAAAATGTTATTGTTATAATACAATTAAGTTTGTTCATACTTACCTGGCAGATATATATATAGCTGTATTCTCCGAAGTCCGACAGAATTTCAAAATTTGCGGCACACAGTGGGCGGCCAGGTGGTAGTACCCATTCCCGCCGCTGGGAGGCGGATATCAGGAACTATTCCCATTTTCTATTCATATTTTATCAGTGCCACTGTCTCCTGAGGGGAGGTGGGTGGGCACTTTAATTATATATATCTGCCAGGTAAGTATGAACAAACTTAATTGTATTATAACAATAACATTTTGTTCATGAAACTTACCTGACAGATATATATATAGCTGAATCCCACCTCGGATGGTGGGGAAAGACAGAATAGGATTTTTGGGAAACTAAAATTAAGTCGATGATACATCTTGGTTCCTCACTTGTTAGCATAGCCGACTTCGTGATTACTGTCACCAAAGTCTGCTTCTGCGTTACTAGAGTTGCCAGCGAGGTAGAGACCTGTAATGCTGGTGCGCTCTAGATGATCTGTCAACGGGGGCGTGACCACAATGTGACTAGACCATATGACCATACTTCTGAGGGCAACGAAGCTAAAAACCACCACCTGACCTAACCTATCAAAGTTAGTTCCATAACTTCTAGGGTAAAAAGAAAAGGGAACGCCGCCAATCAAGCGACCAACCCTTCGAAAGTTAAAAGCAACACCCTATCCCTTTTCTATAGGATGGAGGATTCGTGTTGCTTGCTGCCCCTAATAATATATCTACGGATATGTATGGTGGCCTAGCGACTTACAGATCTCAAATGTCGTCTTCACATCCCTCGTCGGAGTGTGAAGCGAACAACAGAGTTGCTTCGCTAAAGCGTGGCACTCAGGATGTTACTGAGTGTCATGCTCTGTTGAAATGCTTCCAAGGCCGCGCCCTCACCTCTTGAGCATTCATATTAAGAAAAAATCTCAAATCTTTATGCAAAACATAACGAATGAGACTTCTTAAAAGAACTCCTTGACTATAATGCCAGGGTGTTCTTGGACATGAACTAGTCTGGTCTTTTATGGAACACCGCAGATTGTCCGTTGACCTCGACTTTCTATAGTTTTATCAAGATAAAACTTGAGAGACCCGACAGGGCACAGGACTCTCTAATGCCCTTGCCCAATAATTTGTGCCATACCCTTGGTCTCCAAGCCTTCGGGTCAAGGGTTAGACAGGTTTTCGTTCTTATCAAGAACGGAAGGCTTAGAGGACAGACTGCATATGTCCCTTTAAAGCTAAAAACCTCTGATGATGGCTAAAACCTCACTAACCCTCTTTGCCGTGGTATGAGCGGTTAGAATGTTAGCCTTTCTTGGTCACGTGTATTAAGTTTGCAGAAAGGATAGGTTCGAAATGCTTTTTGCATCAGAAACTCAGACTACGTCTAAGTTCCATGCCGGAACCTGCGATCCAGGAGAATTTCAAGATCTCCCCAGACCTCAAAGATCGTGAAGCTTTGTTGTTTGACAGAACCGAATCTCTGAGCCTAGAGGCCGTCAACACATACATATTCTACAATAGTTAGGACTTCTATCTTATCTCATACTTCATACGGAAAGATAGAACCATAAAGAAATTCACAGAGGTCGAGTTGGAGGAACAGTCATTCCCTTCACTATCTCCAGAAACGGCCCGCACCGATTGAACACTGAAAATAGGCAGCACTGCCTTTGCCTTGGCCAAGAGACTGCCATAATCTTGAAGATCTTATCGCTTCTCGATAGTCTGAACGCCTTCAGACTCCGAGAGGAGAGATATTAGATACTTCACTAAGTGACGATGTTAGATTACACCGATTCTCTCGGGAAGGGTCTTTGACAATTCTCATGAATACCTGACCTCTGTGAATCCAACCTCTTAGAGGCCAACATGTGGCGACTAAAGCTAATCCTCTAGGATCATGAATAAGGGAACAACTTAAGAGGAAGCTCCTTCGTCTTCAAATATTACGAAAAAACTTAATGAAAGGACGCCCTCAGTCTCTCCTCACTTTCGACATACTTCTAAGTGAGGATTACTCAGACGTCAGTAGTTGTTGCCTTCGATCGAGAAGACCCGCACGGACGTGCACTAGTTTAACGAACCTCTTGAGGATCGTTACGTTCCGTGCCCAAGCCCATAACTAATTCTCTCTTCTTGAGCTATGAGAGAGCTGAGAAATTATCCGAGATGATTTGGGCCACTCGATCCAAACTCATCCTTCGAGGAACTGGAGAGCCGACCAATTTGGCTTCCAATTCTTTCAGACAATGTGCCAGAACATCTGTTCCTCTGTTCGGATGTCTGGCACCCTCTCGCTATCACCCGAGGTGATCCTCAAGGCGTTGAGAGAAAATTAGAATTATTACAAGATCTTTGATGTTATTCCAATTTCTTCGTGAGGAAAAATTGTAGAGGTCTGAATTGCTGTTTATTCAGGGAAAACAAGCTTCTCCAGCGAGGAAATGGTCCCCAGCAAAACTCATCCATTCCCTCACTCAGCCTGCTTCCTTCCCTAAATAAGGCTGCGCTTTGCATAAGCAGGAGAGCATTATTATAGTGCTATGCCGCGGTAGATTCGTACAGAATTCTGTTACCGTGCGGTGAAACCCGCACCGAACAAGTATAAGAGATATCTTGTTGAAATTTCTAAGTAAACGGAAGGCATGTTCATTCATGATTACTAGAATTTCCTCAACCCGAGGCAAAATCCAATGATTGTAGGGCAGAGAGACGCAACCAACCGCGCATGACACCGAGCTAGCCGGTACTGCGTAGATCACAGTAACAGCAGCCTTGTTCATCGTCTCGCACTATCTGCCTGAGTTGCCAGCTACTCCTTTTACGAAGGATAGGTATGAAATTATCGAGCAAACAAAAGGAAAACTCTCAAGCAGGCATATTTAAACGAAACAAAATTCGCTAAATACAGAATCTGAGTTTGGTGTTTGTCGTAACAATACCTGAATAGTTATTCTTACTCCGAAAACTCTTGGAAGGTTGAAGGGAGTGTCAAATAAATACATTAGAACAACAGTTCTTTCGGCTTCTATCCGCAGAGGTAAATACGATATGCGTATATGACTTTGACCCATGCGTTAGCAAAATGACGCAAAAGTAAACTACGTAAGTATTGTAGTAATTTGAACATCGAATTCTCTACTACATCTTTCCTCGACGAGGAAGAGAGAAAGAAAGGAAAAAGACTGTCCACGTTCTAATGAATGAGACTTTTTAAAAGAACTCCTTGACTCTTTTCCAAGACTCTTTGCCAAGAAAAGGGAGTAATATTCGAATAGAGATCATCAAGAGAGAACCGAGGATCGAAAAGGACCGTTCAATGTTCTTATGATATTGGACATAAGACTTCCTGGATCTAGTCTACAAGTCTTTTTCCTACTCCCCGGATGAGCCTCTGAAAATGAATGAGAGCTCTTCCGAAAATTTGTTAATGAGTTTATCCGCTTAAACGATAAAAACGTTAAAATCTATGTCAATGAGAACTACCCCATTTATGAGGGGTCCCCCACTTAAATGACAAAACGTTTAGTATCTTGACAATGGGGAAAACGTCTTACTGACAAAACTATTAGCACTTTGCTAATAGGGAAAACCCTTTAACATGACCGAAAGTCACCCAGGAATCCGAGTATATAGTCTTCCCGATTCTCAGAGAAATCGATGAAGAGGAAAGAGGGATCGAAGAAAAAATTTGGGTATGTCTCTCCGCTAACTCCGAATCCTTTTTAAAAATTTCTGTAAAGGAATGTCCTGTGGAGAGTCCTGAAAAACCTCCTCTTGACGAGCGTTTATAAAGCGTCAAGCGTCCTAAGAAACGTCCTGAACAGCAAATAAAACGCCTTCTACAAGTCTTTTCTCTCGCAAAGCGTCCTGCCGAGCTTCCACCGAAGACGTCCTGGCGAATGTGCACACAAAAGCGTCCTCATAAGCGTCCTGCCAAGCGTCCTGGAAAGCGTCCTCAAAAAACGTCCTGCGTAGCTAAGAGCGTGTCTGAGCAGAGAACACCAAGTCTTCTGAATGACGTTTCAGAGAGGAACTCGTTGAGCGCCCTGATGCATGCAAGTCCCGCCACGAGGCGTCCCTGGCGAGCGACCTTGCCAACATCTCAATGTTATGACGAACCGCGTTTTGCGTATGACGTTGAATATTTTCAAGGGACGTCCTCATGCGAGTCTCCATGGAGAGCCGCACGCTGCTCCTGAAGTGTGTGAACACTAAAGGAAGACGTATGGCTTTTCGTCTTCAAGACGGGCCTTAAAGACCTTCATACCTTTTTACAAAGACAGTGGCCGCCTGTGCGACAAATTGCGTCTAAGTAATGCAAAAGAACATCTCCAGAAACGCACTCAGCAAGGAACGCCGAGCGTCCGAAAGACACCCTCGCAAGGTGGTGCTTGCCGAGCGTCCTGGAGAATGTCTCTACTTATAGGACGTCGAGCACCTCCAAAAGCTAGCTCACGTCTAAATTGCCCTTCTTATGCCGAACCAGAGACATAAGTTGTTTGACTGTGCAAAGCAGCTTCTTGGCCGGACTTCAAACTTATCAGCTTGCTTTTTCGAAGTAAAGCGAACGTTACATAACGTATACGGAGCGCCATGAGGAGAGGAGACGAAAACTGAGTTGCTCCTCCAAAAGGTGGAATCAAGAATGTCCTTGATTACCAAATTCTTTTGGAATGCTAGCGAGGTTGAAACAGCTTCTAACTTCATGAGCGTTCACTCGCCAGGAGGCTCAGAAATCACTCTTCTGCAAAGAATTTGAACTGAAGCCTCCTTAATAATGTGATAACATGATGTAGAAATGAGCGTTCACTCGCCAGGAGGCTCAAATCACTGCTTCTGGCAAGATGAATGAAGCCTCCTTAATATGTTCCCTTAGGAAAAGAGCCAGTGCATTCTTCGAAAAGGGTAAATGTGGTCTCTTTACTCTTCATCCTCTCGTGACGAGAGAGAGGACATGAAGCTCTCTTCTCTAAAGCTTCTTTAGGGGGCGCGAGTCCTTCCGAGAGCCCCAACCCCTGTGTGGGGAGGATGCCTCGGAGGACGAGAAACAATCCTTCAAGATTCGTGCACGTGCTCGATCTTCGGCAGCCTGGGAAGCGACAACAGACCTGCCGAAAGGAAGCCAGATCAGCATGAAAAACCCGTAAAACCCACCCTCCTTCGGCTTTTGACATGCCCTCTCCCTGGTTTTCTGGAGTCCGACAGAGGTCTAGGCCTAGAGGCGTTATGGGGCCGATCTGACGTTCCCTCCTAACGAGAGAGAGGACATGAAGCCGTCCTCTTCTCTAAAGCTTCTTAGAGGGCGCGAGTCCTTCCGAGAGCTCCAACCTTGCGCGGGGAGGACGCCTCGGAGGACGAGAAGCAATCCTTCAAGATTCGTGCACGTGCACGATCTTTAGCAGCCTGGGAAGCGTCAACAGGTTCTGCCGAAGGGACGCCAGATCGGTGGGAGCCCCCGTAACCCTCTTGCGGCTTTCGACATGCCCTCTCCCTGAGTCCTGGGAGTCCGACAGAGGTCCAGGCCTAGAGGCATTATGGGGCCGATCTGACGCCCCCTCCACAACACAAGGGGCACTACACTTCACAACACTGATTGGAGAGCGAGCACTTTAGTCCTAAGATTACTTGATGTAATCCTCTAGCAGACACTTCTTCTAGGCCCAGTAAGCCATACCACAGGGTTAGGCAAAATAAAATCTACAGGAGGTTAGAAGGTTCATTATTTCTAACTTCTGTTTACTGTGGAGGAAAACTCCTGATTCTAACACGCTCTAAAATGCGTACATGAATCCTACTTCTTCCGTAATCAGTCACACATTACACTAATTACATTGAACTTATGCAAAGAAAACATGTAAACGCCATATATACTAAGCGAGTGTCTACCGAAAGTTCCGGTAGCTTCACCTTACCCAAGCAGACAACAAAGTCTGAAACTAGGCTAACTAGCTTCAGACATCAAATGCAATGAAAAATTTACGATAGCGTATGCCTAGCCACAAATCCAAGTCAATAATCGAAAGAATAATTAGGATACTTAAGCGGCTAATGAAGTTTCAAAATCCTAGGCGGAGGTCTGTAAACAGTTGTTTACCGACCGGCGACAGAAAAAAATATGAACTAGAAAATTTGGGAATAGTTCACCTGATATCCGCCTCCCAGTTGGCGGGAATGGGTACTACCACCTGGCCGCCCACTGCGTGTGCCGTGAATTTTGAAATTCTGTCGGACTTCGGAGAATACAGCTATATATATATCTGTCAGGTAAGTTTCATGAACAAAGTAATTTTTACAGAATTTTTCTTCACCAAGGTTAAAAAATGATATTGTTATCATACAATAAAGTTTCATACATACTTACCTGGCAGATATATACATAGCTAAGACTTCGTCGTCCCCGACAGAAATTCAAATTTCGCGCCACTCGCTACAGGTAGGTCAGGTGATCTACCGGCCTGCCCCCTGGGTGGCAGGACTAGGAACCATTCCCGTTTCCTATCATATTTTCTCTCTTCCACCTGTCTCTTTGCGGGGAGGCTGGGTGGGCCCTAATCGTATATATCTGCCAGGTAAGTATGTATGAAACTTTATTGTATCATAACAATATCATTTTCATACAATCAACTTACCTGTCAGATATATACATAGCTGATTGGCACCCTTCGGTGGAGGGTAAGAGACAGCTACTTATGGAATAGAAAGGTAAACAACATATGTTGTAGGTACAAAAAACCTTGGTTCCTACCTGATAGGTGGTAGACTTTGTGGCTGTCGCCCAAGGAGTCTGCATCACCTCAAGAAACTTTAGCGAGATATGTGATCTATGGCCAAGAGTTCTTGTGGGTCTGCCGAAGGGGTCTTAACCACTTACTCGGCAGAGCCTGAAAGGACTTTGTCAATGGGTGCTGATCCACTTATATGACAATACATCTTATGAAGGAGCACACAACCAATCCCGACCACCTGATCCTAACCACCATGTTAGTATTAATAATTGTTCCGAGTTATCCCCAAACTCTTCACAACAACCATAACTCAAAACCAAATTACACACGCACACATAAATTTAAAAAAAAAAAAAAAAAAAAAAAAAAAAAAAAAAAAAAAGAAAAATTTAATGATACTCATCTAAAAAAAGATATCACAAGAGGTCCTTACTGAACGAAAGTGACTGGCCGCCAGTGCGGCACCTGCACGTGCTCAGCAGAAAGTCTAGAACATATCTATTAGAATTATGCATCATTTAAAGGATTGTGTTTAGCTCCTGTACCCAGGATTGTGCCCGCAGACACGAAAGGACCTGGAGAAAAACATTTCTCGTAGGTCACACGAAATCCTTTAAATAGTGAGAAGCAAACACTGAATTACACCTCCAATATGTAGCTTCCAAGATATTCTTTAGTGACATATTTCTTTGAAAAGAGAGACGTTAGCTACTGCTCTCACCTCATGAGCTCTTACTCTCAGGAGTTTCAAAGAGTCGTCCGTGCAGGCCTTATGAGAGTCGGTAATGACGTTCCTAACCAAAAAGGCTAACGGCATTTTTGGACATAGATCTTGAAGGGTCCTTCACCGAGCACCAGAGACCTTGTCTAGAACCTCCCAACTGTTTCTTTCTCTGCATGTAGAACTTTAGAGCTCTTACTGGGCAAAGAGACCTGTTAGTTTCCCTGCCGGCGAGACCCGATAAGCCTTTAACTTTGAAGTTTCTTGGCCAGGGATTCAAAGGATTTTCATTCTTCGCCAGAAATAAAGCTTTGAATGAACAGAATTTGGCTGAGTCTAGTTTTGAATCCCACTTTATCACTAAGGGCGTGCAGCTCACTAACTCTCTTAGCTGTCGCCAGTGACAAAAGAAACAAACATTTTCTCGTTAGGTCACGAAACGAGGCCATAATGCAGAGGTTTGAATCTTCCGAGGACAAGAACTTCAGGACCACGTCGAGGTTCCAGTTAGGGGGGAGATGTATTCTTAGACTTCATGGTCTCAAAAGATCTAACAAGATCGTGTAGATCTCTATTATTTGCCAGATCTAGGCCTCTATTTCTAAAGACGGCCGAAAGCATACTCCTGTAGCCCTTTATAGTGGCTACGGAGAGACGAGATTCCTCTCTCAAGAATAACAGAAAATCGGCGATTTCTGTTACAGAGGTACTGGAGGAGGACAACTTCTTCGACTTGCACCACCTTCTAAATACTTCCCACTTAGACTGTTAAATCGACAATAGTGGGAAGTTCTCCGGGCTCTAGCGATCGCTTGCAGCCTTGCGAGAAAAGCCTCTCGCTCTGACAAGTCTTTCGATAGTCAAAAGGCAGTCAGAGCGAGAGCAGGCGGGAGGTTTTGATTTGAAACCTCTCGAAGTGTGGTTGTCTGAGAAGATCCATCCTTTGTGGAAGGGATCTGGGGAAGTCTACCATCCACTCCAGTACCTCCGTGAACCACTCTTGAGCTGGCCAAAAGGGGGCTATCAGGGTCATTTTCGTCCCCTCCGAGGACACAAACTTCCTGAGCACTTGTCCCAGAATCTTGAATGGGGGAAATGCGTATACGTCTACATGAGACCAATCTAGAAGAAAGGCGTCTACTGTAAGAGCTCTGGGGTCTTCTACTACTGAGCAAAAGACTTCCAGTCTTTTTGAGAGGAACGTGGCAAAGAGGTCCACATGAGGAGTCCCCCAAAGAGACCAGAGACTCCGACAAACTTCTCAGTGGAGGGTCCATTCGGTGTGAAGGACCTGGTTCCTCCGGCTCAGCCTGTCTGCCCTTACGTTCCTTACTCCTTGAACAAACCTCGTCAAGAGGGAGATGTTCCTCTGGGATGTCCACAAAAGAAGGTCTCTTGCAAGTTCGTACAGGGCATACGAGTGTGTCCCTCCTTGCTTTCGAATGTAGGCAAGGGCGGTTGTGTTGTCCGCATTCACTTGGACTACCTTGTTCGTCACTAAAGGCTCAAAGCTCTTTAGGGCCAGGTGTACGGCAAACAGTTCTTTGCAATTTATGTGCCAGGACACCTGAATTGCATTCCAGGTGCCTGACACCTCTCTCTTTCCCAAGGTTGCTCACCAACCTTTTTCTGACGCATCGGAAAACAATACAAGGCTCGGGTTCTGAGTCTCTAGGGAAGAACCTTTGTTTTCCTTCAGAGGGGGAAACCACCATTCCAAGTGACGTCTCATCATTACTGAAATGGGAAAACTGTCCGAAAGAAGTCCTGTCTTCATGTTCCACAATCTTCTGAGGAAGAACTGAAGAGGACGGAGATGATGTCTTCCTAGAGGATTCCTAGAGGAAAGAGCTGTTCGAGCGAGGAAAGGGTCCCTAAAAGGCTCAACCATTCCCTCGCCGAAGTACGTTTTTTCCCTAAGAAGAGAGAGACTTTCTCTAAGCCTCTCGTTAGTCTCTCTTGAGAAGGAAATACTCGAAAACCCCGAGAATCCATCTGAATCCCCAGATAGACCTAGTTCTGGCTGAGGATCAGTTGGGACTTCTCGAGGTTCACGAGTAACCCTAAGGTCTTGATCAGGTTTAGGGTCAAAGCAAGGTCCTCCAAACACTGTCTCTCTGATTTTGCTCTGATGAGCCAGTCGTCTAGGTACAGAGATACTGATACCTTTCAGTGAAGCCATCTCGCCACATTTTTCATCAAGCTTGTTGTGAAGACCTGAGGAGCAGTGGAAAGGCCGAAACACAAGGCCTTGAATTGGAAGATCCTTCCCCCCGTCATGAAACGAGGTACTTCTTCGACGACGAAGGATGAATCGGGACGTGAAAAATAGGCATCTTGGAGATCCAGAGAAACCATCCAATCCCCTTGGCAAAGAGCCGCAAGGACTGATGCAGAAGTCTCCATGGAGAACTTCTGTTTCTGAACAAATTTGTTCAGAGCGCTGACGTCTAGAACTGGTCTCCAGCCCCCCCCGAGGCTTTCGCAACCAAGAAAAGGCGATTGTAAAACCCCGGGGAGCTTTGATCCAGCACTAGTTCTATCGCTCTCTTGTCCCACATCTGATCCACCATTCGTTGAAGAGTATCTTTCACACAGGGTCCTTGTAATTTCGCGACAATTCCCACGAGTTTAAGTCAGGGGAGGATTGTCCAGGAAGGGAATAAGGTTATCCTTTTCTGTAATACAGACATTGACCAAGCGTCTGTATCGATAAGTGCCCAGGCTTCCGCAAATCCCAGGAGCCTGGCACCTACTGGTGTTTGGAGAAACGCAGCTTCACTTTCCCCTTTTAGAGGGACGGAAAGAAGCTCTACCTCTCCTCTCAGTCGCTTTCCTTTTTGAGGGAGCTCTAGAGGGAGGTCCTCCTCGAAGGGGCTGCAGAGGCGTATTAGCACCTTTCTTCTCTCCCACCACCACTGGTCTCTTCTTCCTGGACGACTGAAGGAGAAGATCCTGTGTCGCTTTCTCCGTCAGCGAACGGGAAATGTCCCTCACTAACTGCGCAGGGAACAAAAAGTCAGACCTGGGAGCGAATAACAATGCTGCCCTTTGAGAATGAGATACTGCTTTTGTCAGAAAAGCGTTAAAAACAGACCTCTTTTTCAAGAGTCCGGCTGGCCATAAATAAGGAAGAGACTTCCCCTGAGCCGTCCTGTACCGCCTTGTCAATACACGACAAGATCGAGAGGAGTACGTCAGGGTCGAGGCCTTCCGAGGCATGGGCCTTCTTGGCCATCACCCCAAGGGACCAATCCAGGAAGTTGAACACTTCCAAAACATGGAAGAGTCCCTTGAGGAGATGATCCAGCTCCGAAAGACCCCAAGTCACTCGTGCAATATGTAGGCTATGTCTCCTGGATGCGTCTACCAGACTGGAAAAGTCAGCTTCAGCCGAAGCTGGGAGAGAGAGACTCATATTCTCCCCAGTCTGGTACCAAATACCTCTCTTGCCCGTAAGTCTAGCGGGAGGCATGCAGAACACAGTTCTAACCAACTCCTTGGTTAGCATCCAGCTATCCAGAGACTGAAGAACTCTCTTCATTGATATCGTCGGCCTCATCTTCAGAAAAGACGAAGACTTTGGCGTCTTGGAGCACGAAAAAAGGGAGCGTGGAGGAGGAGCGGCAGGGGTCAAGAAATCTCCGTATTCCTGAAGAAGAAGAGCTGTCAAAACCTTGTAGTTAGACAGCCCTTCTCTGCCGTGAGTCTCGTCTTCTGAGTCCTCTTCCATGAAAGGATCAGAAGGAGAATTCAACTTCAAGTCTGGGTCTTCCTCCCCAATCTCTCTCTCTGCGGGAGACAAACTCCTAATTGGAGAGGGGCTAAGAGCGTGTACGGAGCCCCTATGAATCAAAGCAGACATCTTGCGCCTGGTTGGCTCCTCGCGCCTGGCTGGCGCCTCGTGCCTCTCTGGCGCTTCATCCCTGCTTGTATGACGCTTGTCTGGCGCCTCGCGCCTGGCTGAATCCTCGCGCTTGGCTGAATCCTCGCGCTTGGCTGACGCTGCTCGCTTGGCAGACGTCTCATGTCTGGCTAAATCCTCGCGCCTGTTAGGCTGCTCGCGCTTGTCTGGCGCTTCAATCCTATAAGATGCTTCTCGTCTGGAAGAAAACTCGCGCTTGGCTGGCGCCTCAGGCTTGTCTGGCGCTTCATATTTGGCGTACGACTCGCTATCAGAAGACATCTCACGCCTAGAAGACGCCTCACGTCCCACAGGAGCCTCACTCCTGGCGGGAGAAGGAAGACGAGACATCTTGACAGGAAGCCTCACGTCCTTCCTACGAGGAGGATCCTTCGAAAGAACTCTTACCAAGGCGGATAACTGTTCTTGGACAGCTAAGAGAACCCTCTTGGAAGCCTCTCGGCGTCCGGCGTCTCAAACAAGGGAGAGGGAGACCTCGAAGGAGTTTTGTCAAAGCCAGGAGACGTCAAAACCCTCTTAGCCTTCTAGATCGAGGAAGGCGCTTCTTCAGAAAAGCGTTCGGGGCTCGAATCAAATACAGGTTCTTTCCAGTGCCTGTTCAGGGGCCTGGAAAGGTCTGAATCCTTCCACCCTCGTTTAGGTGAGGGAGAAGCAGATGAAGAGAAGCACTCTCGGAGGACGCTTTTTCTATAGCGGTCCTGAGCAGTCTGTCGAGCTACAGAGCCTGCTGAAGGGACGCCTGACCGGGGGTGGGGGAATTCTCCACAACCTCCGTAAGGCTTTCAACTTTTCTTCTCCTCTGGGCTTGGGAGCTTGAAAGAGGTCTAGGCCTGGGAGCGTCGCAGAGACGGTCAGACGCCCCCTCCACAACACTGGGGCACTCACTTCACTAAATATGTCCACTATCACAATCCTACCTTTCATGGCAGCCATTTTGGATTTCATCCTCTGAAGTGTAGCTTTCAGATCAGCAATTTCTGAGGCCGAATCTGAATGCAAAGCTTGTGAGGGCCCTGATACAGAATTAGAATCATATGCATAGTTTAAAGAAGAGTTAGAATCGTTAAAAGGCTCAATAGGCCTTGTACTACCCGCACTCTTAGATGCAGCCCTTCTCACTCTATCCCTCTCTAACCTCTTCAAATAAGAAGTTAGAGTCTTCCATTCCTCAACATTCAACCTCTCACACTCATGACAGGTGTAGTCAAAGAACAGTCAAAACCTCTACATTTACGGCATACAGTGTGAGGATCAACCGAAGCCTTCGGTATCCTCACCTTGCAGCCTACATTCACACACACTCTCACACAACCACTTGAATCAGACATTCTTGAAGAAAAATCAAAAGCAAGTCCAAATCCAGTCCACGGTAGCGAATGCCAAAACAACGATCCAGGTACGTCACCAAAAAGTCCAATAAAGATGATCAATTGCCTTGAAAAGCGAATTCCAGTCAGGAGGTAGTAACAACACTGTTGATACCACCGGCGACAGAGAAAATATGATAGAAAATGGGAATGGTTCCTAGTACTGCCACCCAGGGCAGGCTGGTAGATCACCTGACCTACCTGTAGCGAGTGGCACGAAATTTGAATTTCTGTCGGGGACGACGGAGTCTTAGCTATGTATATATCTGACAGGTAAGTTGATTGTATGAAAAGTAATTTTCACAGAATTTTTCTCCAAGGTTAAGAAAGAATTTTTACATAATTTTTCTCCAAGGTAAGAGAGTCATTTTCATAAAACGACAACTCCAATATGTTTTACTATTTGATCATGGAGTTCTACTATAGCGACAAACATTGAGTTACATACTGTCTTTGTATTATTTTCAAAAATATAAATAGCATACACAAAATCTACGAATTGATTTTACACTTAAAAGCATGAGAACTTAAACTAATTGGAGTATACTAGTACGTTCTTTAGAAATTAAACCGTTTCTGAAGGGATATCATCTCTGAAAACTGCAGTAACTTTGTCAGTGGGTATCTCATCTTATAAAAGTGGGTATATGCGCTACCTGTAGGTGCTATAATTACTTCTGTATCATATTTATGCATGTACAATAATAAAAATAATACATTTTTTGTAAATATTTTATACAGAAAAGTTTTAAAAATGATATTATGATACAATAAAGTTTTATACATACTTACCTGCAGATATATACTTAGCTTTAGACTCCGTCGTCCCGACAGAAATTCAAATTTCGCGCCACACGCTACAGGTAGGTCAGGTGATCTACCGTCCTGCCGCTGGGTGGCAGGAATAGGAACCATTCCTGTTTTCTATCAGATTCTTTCTCTCTACCACCTGTCTCCTGCGGGGAGGCTGGGTGGGCCATTAATCGTATATATCTGCAGGTAAGTATGTATAAAACTTTATTGTATCATAACAATATCATTTTTATACATTCAACTTACCTGTCAGATATATACTTAGCTGATTGGCACCCTTGGTGGTGGGTAAGAGACAGCTAAATACTGAAATAGACAGGTAAACAACATTATCCTGTTTTTAGGTACAAATAAACCTTGATTCCTACCTGATTAAGCGGAAGACTTCGTGGCTACTGCCCAGGAGTCTGCTTCGGCTTCAAGAGCCTCAGAGATAGTGATCTATGGCTAAGAGATCTTGTGGGTCTGCCAACGGGGTCTTATCCACTTACTCGGCAGAGCCTACATGGCCTTTGTCAATGGGTGCTAATCCACTAATATTGACACTCACCCCTGCTTTTAAAAGCATATACGATGGAGGCAAAAAACATACAATACCCGACCACCTGATCCTAAAACTTGTGTTTTAGTCTTCCAAATAGTGTAAGGAGTACCCCAACTCCTGACAACAACCCAAAAACTCAACACCACCATATACACACACACAGCAGTACCAAAAAAAAAAATTTTGTACACCCTTATTTGTCGGATATTCCTTCTGACAAAAAGCAACGGTCGCCTGTGCGACGCCTAGTGCCTTTGACAGTCGAAAACCAAGAACATCTCTAACTATAGGGTTTACGTACATACACAATAATTAAGGATCAGTTTTTGCTCCAAGAACATCTCTAACTATAGGGTTTACGTACATACACAATAATTAAGGATCAGTTTTTGCTCCAAGTCCCAGCACCGTATCCCCTGACACAAACGGGACCAAGAGAGAAGCACTTCTCATAAGTTACCCTGACATCCTTCAGGTAATGAGATGCAAAAACTGAATTGCATCTCCAATATGTCGCTTCGAGAATATTCTTCAACGTACATATTCCTTTGAAAGGCTAGACCGTAGGCAACCGCTCGAACTTTCATGAAGCTTTAACTCTAAGAAGTTTGAAGGAATCATCTGGGCAATCATTGTGAGCCTCAGTAATTACACTTCTTACAAAGAAGGCTAAGGCGTTCTTAGACATGGGTCTTTTAGGATCTTTCACAGAACACCATAGACCCTGTTGACAACCTCCAGCTGCTGCTTTTTACTCAGGTAAAATTAAGGGCTCTTACGGGCACAAAGGGACCTCTCAATCTCTTTGCCTACTAGGTTTGACTAGGCCCTTTACTTCAAAGCTCCTGGGCCAGGCTTTGGAGGTTTTAAATTTTTTTCGCCAGAAATAAAGTCTGGAACGAACAAATGGCAGCCTCTCCTTTAAAACCAACCCTAGATTCAAGAGCGTGTATCTCGCTCGTTTCTTTTGGCTGTAGCGAGAGACAACAGGAATAAACATTTTCTCGTAATGTCTCTGAAGGAGGCAAGGTGTGGAGGTTCGAACCGCTTCGAGGTTAGAAATTTTAGGACTAGTGAACGTCCAGATTCCAGCTCGGGGTTCTAGGAGTATTGATTTTTGAAGTCTCGAAAGACCGGATCAGATCATGAAGATCCTTATTATCAGCTATTTCTAGGCCTCAGTTCCTGAAAACAGCTGAAAGCATTACTCCTGTTACCCTTTTATAGTGGATACGGAAAGATGCGATTCCTCCCTCAAGAAAAGAAGGAAATCTGCAATGTTGTTCACAGAGGTACTGGAGGAGGACAGCTTCTTCGATTTACAATATCTCCTAAAGACTTCCCACTTCGATTGATAGACCCGTATAGTTGACGGTCTACGGGCTCTAGCGATAGCCTTTGCAGCTTTTTGAGAAAAGCCTCTCGCTCTGACGAGTCTTTCGATAGTCGAAAGACAGTCAGAGCGAGAGCGGGGAGGTTTTGATGATACCTCTCAAAGTGGGGTTGTCTGAGCAGATCTGCTCTGTTTGGAAGAGATCTGGGGAAGTCCACCGTCCATTCCAGTACCTCTGTGAACCAATCTTGAGCTGGCCAATATGGGGCTATTAGAGTCATCCGCATCCCCTTTGAGGCCACGATTTTCTGATTACTTCGCCCAGAATTTTGAATGGAGGGGGGACAGAGCGTATGTATCGAGGCCCGACCAATCTAGTAGAAAGGGCGTCGACAGCGAATGCTCTTGGATCTTCTACTGAAGAGCAGATGTCTATCCTTTTGGAGAGGACGTGGCAAACAGGTCTATGTGAGGTCTCCCCCATAGACGCTAAAAGATGTCGACAGACCTCTGAGTGGAGGGTCCACTCTGTGGGAAGGACCGGCCTGGTTCCTCCTGCTCAGTCTGTCTGCTCTCACGTTCCTCTCTCCTTAGACAAATCTCGTGAGGAGGATGATGTTTCTCTCCTTTGCCCAAACTAAGAGATCCCTCGCCAGTTCGAAGAGGGAGAACGAATGAGTCCCGCCTTGCTTTCGAATGTATGCCAGAGCGGTGGTGTTGTCCGAGTTGACCTGGACCACTCCTCTCTGACTATTGATTCGAAGTACTTAAGGGCAAGGTGTATGACTATCAATTCTTTGCAGTTGATGTGCCATGACATCTGCTCGTTCGTCCAGGTGCCTGACACTTCTCTTGTTCCTAGCGTCGCACCCCATCCCTTGTTTCCGAAGCGTCTGAATACAACACTTGGCTTGGTTCAGCACGGATAAGGACACTCCCTCGTTCTTTTTTGAGAGGGGCTAACCACCATCTCAAGTGATTCTTTACCTCGAGAGTATCTGGAACGAGTCCGAAAGTTTGTCCTGTCTTCCAGTTCCAAACACCGAGTTTCCGATCTGGCCCTGATTAGCCAGTCGTCTAAGTAAAGGGAGATTTTTATTCCCTTTAAATGAAGCCACTTTCGCTACATTCTTCATTAAGTTCGTAAAACACTTGAAGGGCTGTGGATAGGCCGAAACACAAGGCCCTGAACTGAAAAACTCTTCCTCTTCATTACGAAACGAAGGTACTTCTTTGACGAGGGATGAATGGGAACATGGAAGTAGGCGTCTTGTAAGTCCAGAGAGACCATCCAATCTTCTGGACGAAGGGCCGACATCACCGATGCAGAAGTCTCCATACAGAACTTCTCTTTTTCTACAAATTGGTTCAGAGCACTTACATCCAGAACCGTCTCCACCCTCCGGAAGCCTTCGGGACTAGAAAAAGGCGGTTGTAAAATCCCGGAGTGTGTGGATCTAGCACCGGCTCAATGGCTCCCTTGTTCCACATTTCCTCTACCATCTGAAGGAGCGTGTTTCTCAGCACAGGGGTCCTTGTAACGAGCTGACAGTTCGAGAGGAGTTGACGTCAGGGAGGTCTGTCCCCTGAAGGGGATGCGATATCCCTTTCTCAAAACCGACATCAACCAAGGGTCGGCTCCTCTCTTTGCCCAGGCTTCCGAGTATTCCAGTAGCTTGGCGCCCACTAGTGTTTGGAGGTTCTGCATGCTATTTTCCCTTCTTAAAGGAACGGAAGGATGATCTTCCTCGCTTGTCGGAAGTCTTCCTTTTGAAGGGGGGTGTCGTGTCTTGGGACCTCCACGAAAGGGCTGTTGATACGGAAGTGAGACACTTTTAGCAGCCGTCGTAACTGTCTGTTCTTCTTTGCCGATTGGACAAGAAGGTCTTGCGTCGCCTTCTCAGTAAGTGAGTGTGATATTTCCTTCACTAACTGAGAAGGGAACCGATGTTCAGATAAAGGAGCGAACAGCAAGGCAGTTCTCTGAGAAGGAGAAACAGCCTTGGTCAGAAAAGAACCAAAAACACTCTCTTTTTAGTATCCCTGCTCCAAAGAGGGAAGATACCTCTCCAGAACCATCCTGGACCGCCTTATCAATACAGGCCAGAATGCTGTGAAGCACTTCCGGGCTAAAGACTTTCCCAATTCTTGAGACTTCTTAGAAATACCCCAAGGGACCAGTCTAAGAAATTAAAAAAACTCCAGCACGTGGAAAGAGTCCCTTGAGGAGATGATCCAAATCAGACATGCTCCAAGTAGATCGTGCAGAGGATAAGGCTTGTCTCCTAGAAAAGTCTACCAGACTCGAGAAATCCGACTCTTGCAGAAGCAGGAAGAGATAGGCCCATATTCTCTCCTGTTTCGTACCAAATGCCTCTTCTACCTGTCAGTCTGGAGGGAGGCATACAGAAGACAAGTCTTTCCTAGTTCTTTCTTGGAATTCATCCAAGAACCGAGAGATTGGAGAGCCTTCTTCATTGAAATGGCCGGTTTCATTTTCAAGAAGGCAGAGGACTTATATATATGGCGTATTGCTCGAATAGAGAGACCGAGGCGAAGGCGGAGCGGCAGGGCTCAGCGATTCTCCGTATTCCTGGAGCAGAAGTGCGGATAAAGTCTTATAATTAGACAGTCCTTCATTAGCTGGGGCTTCGTCTTCCGAGATATCCTCTAGCTCGAGCCCAGCTGAAGGAGAACGATCCCTTGCAACGGACAAACACTCCGTAGGTCGCACATATTCTGAATTAGGAGAGCCTCTATTCGGGGAAGGACTGGCGGAAAAAGACTCTACGTTCTTTTGTAAGAGAGCTGGAAGTCCTTTCTATTCTCTTACATAATATCACCGATCTTTCCTTCTGAAGTCCCAAAGAGGAAGCTCGCTTCCGAGGAGAAGAACTCTTGGAAGGCGATTCTAGCCTGGAAGGTTCCGCTTTTGAAGAAAGCTCTTCGCGCTCGGAGAGTTCCTCTTGTGCGGAAAATTCCTCTCGTCTGGAAAGTTCCGCTCGTTTGGACTGTTCCACTCTTCCGGAAAAAGATTCCCGTTTGGAAAGTCCCAAGTGTCTTGAAGGCGATCCGCGCTTTGAAGTTCCCGCTTGCTTGGAAAGTTCCGAGCGCCTGGGAGGCGAATCATGTCTGGAAGCTTTCGTGCGTCTGGAAGGTTCCGCGCAAGCCCTGGAAAGTTTGGAACGTTTCGGAATGTTCCACTCGCCTGGAAGATTTTGCGTGCTTGGAAGATTCCGCGCGTCTTATGGAAAGTTCTTCCACGGGTAAGGAGAGTTCGGAACGTCCGCGATGTTCCGAGCGCTTGGAAGGAAACTCTTTGGTACGTTCTGTTACCGTAGAAGATTCCGTGCGTCTGACCATTTCCGAGCGCCTAATAGGCTCCTCACCTTTGGAAGGTGCTTCTTGCTCGGAAAAATCCATGTAACGTCCTTCAGTTCGTCTACTTCTTCGTTCCTGGACATTATCTCTCTCTACCAGAAAGTTCCTTGTTGCCTGGAAAGGGCTTCTGTCCTAACTGGCGCTTCTTCTCGCCAAGATGGTTCTTCCGGGTCTGAAGAAAACCACTCATCTATAGGAGCTCGTTGCTTGGGAGAAGATGGAACAATCTTAGGAACCTCTCGTTTCGAGGGAGGTACCTCTGAGCGCGCCGCGGACCTCTTTATAGGAAGGGAGTTATCTTTCCTACGAGGTTTCTTGGAAAGAACTCCAACCAATGAGGAGATCTGTTCCTGCACTTTTTGTAGGATCTGAGCAGTAGTCGCATCCCTGTCCGTGTCGGAACGAGGGGAGGGAGATCTGGAAGGTGTCTGAGATTCCCTTACAGCACTTGGAGTCAACAAGGTTCTCTTTTTTTACTGAGAAGCTCTTCAGGAAAGTGTTCTGGACTTGAGTCAAGCACCGTAGCTTTCCAGCTCCTCTTCAAGGGCGAGAAAGATTCGTGTCTCTCCACCCTCTTCTAGGTGAAGGCGACTCTGACGACAAAAAACACTCACGAAGGATGCTTTTCCTGCAGCGATCCCTGGCAGTCCTGGGGCGTAACAGAACCTGCCGAAGGGACGCCTGGGACCGGCTGTGGGGAACCTCTACAACCTTCGTACGGCTTTTCCCCCGACCTTCCTTCTCCTCTGGGCCAGGGAGCTTGGAAGAGGTCTAGACCTGGAAGCGTTGTAGAGCCGATCAGACGCCCCCTCCACTACACTGGGGACACTCACATCACTGTCCACTGTTGTATCAACCACTCTTACCTTCTAATTGCCGC
Source organism: Macrobrachium nipponense (assembly GCF_015104395.2). NCBI lineage: Eukaryota > Metazoa > Arthropoda > Malacostraca > Decapoda > Palaemonidae > Macrobrachium > Macrobrachium nipponense. The sequence goes on along the minus strand of NC_061105.1, from coordinate 6,408,563 downwards.
CATTTTGACCTGCATTCTATGAAGGGTAGCCTTCAGATCCACAATTTTCCGCTGCTGAATCTGTAGGATTTAAAATGGGTGAAAGGGCAGAAATACGGGGAGAAGGATTAATTAATGCATCATGGGAAGAAGCTAGAAAGCTAGAAACTAGTTCGCTAGACCTAGATCTACTTCGGCTTTTGGAAGCTTTCCTCAGCCTATCCCTTTCTAGCTTCTTCATATAAGAAGTAAGATTCTTCCATTCTTCTGCACTCAGGTTCTCGCACTCCTTACAGGTGTTAGAAAAAGAACATTCATACTTTCTACAACGCCTGCATACAGTGTGAGGATCTACCGAAGTTTTCGGCATTCTCACCCTGCAGCCCTCATTTACACACTCAACAAAAACATCGATCAGACATTCTTATGAGAAAAATTCCAAAATCAAGTTCAAGAAACGGTCCACAATAGTGTATGCCAATACAACGATCCAGCTACGTCACCAAAAGTGTCGGTCAGAAGATCAATTGCGATGAAAAAAGAATTCCAGCCAGGAGGTACCAACAACAATGTTTGACAGTACCAGCGACAGAAAGAATCTGATAGAAAGCGGGAATTGGTTCCATTCCTGCCACCCAGCGGCAGGACGGTAGATCACCTGACCTCTACCTGTAGCGTGTGGCGCAAAATTTGAATTTCTTTCGTCGGGGGAAGACGGAGTCTAAAGCTAAGTATATATCTGACAGGTAGTTGAATGTATAAAACTTAAAAATGTACATAATAAACTAAACATAAAAACTTTTGCAGGGTTTTGCAGTGTTTCTGGAGGATTCACAAATGTTCGCACCATTGTGATGAACTCGCATATGATAATTAGTTAGGTTCTAATGAAAAGTTCACGCTTTTGTGAATGTGCGCAAATTGAATCGTGTAAGTTTCAGGTATTACTGTAATTTGTATTTTTCAATAGGGTATACAAACTGGAATTTTTTTACGAAGGTAATTGCTGGAGGTAGAGTGGAGATTGGAGGGATAACCCCAACTAGCCTATGTTGAGCCAGCAGTATTCCTTCTATATCATGGTACTATGTTGGATGGTTGAAGTACAATTAGGATAAAGCCTTGGTTTGCATACCTAGTAAAAGTACAAAAATTACTTTTAAAATTTGGCATTTATTAAAAAACAGCAGGACTACATTAAGCTGAATCTTACTGGGAAAGCACACAGACAGTCACAGCTTTCCTTCACTATAGTTTGCCCTCTGATGTTTTGTTTGTTTGTATGGTGCCTTTACGTTGCATGAACCAGTGGTTATTCAGCAACGGGACTAACGGCTTTATGTGACTTCCAAACCACGTCGAGAGTGAACTTCTATCACCAGAAATACATCTCTCACTCTCAATGGAATGGCCGAGAATTGAACCCGTGACCACCGAGGTGGATGCAAACGCCATACCAACCACACCACTGAGGCGCTTTGCCCTCTGATGTGGGAAGAAGGTCAAAGACTTTCTCCCAATATGAGCAACATCCAGAAATGACAATTTGTCGAAAATTGCATTTTTCCTAACTATACAAACCTGATGTCCTTTAACAATAGGAAGGTAACTAGCGGCAGCTGGGACGGTCGTAAGCTTCGAACAAGGGAGAACGGTAGTTAACTGCTTGTCCGATCGTGCGCGCGCGCGCGCCCGAGAGGTGAAGAATCACTTTTGCTTTAGGCCCATGCAAAAAGTTGCAGAGTGAGGGGTGGCATGAGGTGGGACTATATGTAAAGGACCTCAGGTTTGTATAGTTAGGAAAAATGCAATTTTCGACAAATTGTCATTTGTTCCGATACGTAATACAAACCCTCGGTCCTTTAACAATAGGAAGACTCACTTCTTGGTGGGAGGAATCTGAGTCTTTTTGGTGAACAGACTGGTGTTCGTCCAACCCTGGAGTGCCTCCCTGGTCGTAAGAGCAAGGGAGGGATCCAAACCTCTGTCCGATTGATCGGGGTGTGCACCGCAGGATCAATGGTCAGACCTCTGGGCCAAGTACTAAGAGAGAGGCAAGCGTATCTCTTCGTACCAGCAAGCAAGAACTTGTTCCTGTTTGCAAGAGACAATCATAAAATGATGGGTTTTTTGTCTCAATTTGGCATCCACTTCCTCCCCCTTGTTGGAGGAAGTGGTGGATATTTACTCCTATCCCTACTGAAAGGGGATAGGATGGTGCTCTATTGAGTAGCTCACCTGCATCTTCGTCCTTACCCCGCAGCGGGTGACGACCGTGTCCCCTCTACCCAAAGGTAGAGGGAAGAAAAAGATGGGAAGAGGAGCCAGTCACATCTCATTCCTCATCCCATTCTTACGGTCACACCAGGACTCGATGCTGTTCAGCCTGCGAGGGTCTGGGTTAACTACACAACGTGTTGAGCAACCACCACGGTTCCCAAGGAAAAAGATCCAAGGAACTGTGGGCAATATCCTGAAGGTAGAAGGAGGTGCATGCGGTCCGGTTGGACCAGGCGCCTGCCTTCATTACCTGCGCCACGGAGAAGTTCTTGCGGAACGCGAGAGAATGATGAAGAGGCGTCCGCACTCATCCTGGGTGTGCGAGTTTCTTCAGACAGCTCCGTCGCACCTTCACAGGACAAAGCAGCATAGCCTTCGTATCGGAGGCGGTGACGTCCATTAGGGAGGGTATTGTGAAGGACTCGAACCAATCGTCAGTTACCGAAGGGTTCTGAGTCTTCGCTACGAAGATCGGTACGAAATCGAGCGTCACAAATCCCCATCCCTTTGTGCTTGACTTCTCAAGATAAGTCATGCAGTTACCTAAGACGAAAAGAAGGGAATAGTCGTATGACCTATCCCTCTTCTCGACTTTGGTTATGTACAGTACTCATACTGACAAGCTATTAAGACGAAGTAATGATTGCTCTGGAACAACCGAACTAAGTCCACAGCATAGTTCGTAACTGACTCGGGCGCTCTGACAGCTGCCGACTGACTGGTTCGGAATCAGTAGAGGCAAGTTGTCCAAGCATCGGGTAAGTCACGTGGACCTTCGCCCTTTAAGAGATTATGCTGAGAGACCAAACAAATAAAATATTTGTTAGTCACCGATGCCGGACGGCGCGGCGATGATTCTCTTAATGCATAAGCTCAAAAGGCGAAAGGTCAATTGCCTTCAAAAGACCGAGGTCCCTGATGGCAAGAAAATCTCATAGACGTTGAATCTCAGCTTAAGGGAGAAACAACACTATATGACGTTGAAGACGAAGGTAGGCAATGAATGCAACCTACGTCTTCCAGCTGAATCGAGAGAAGGAATCTCAAGATTCTAAACCTGTGCTTACAAATGACTGAAAACGCTAACCGCCATTTTTCATTGCTGTCCGTGTGCAATGAAAGCGGGGCGTTCTTCAGTAATGAAACACAGGGGAGAGCCGCTTGAAGAACTGCTTCTCATGGGCTGAACGTTTGGAAGTAGAGCTGGCAGGTGTGGGAGTAGGCGATGTCTTTCAATACATCTGCTAATCCGGGGTGAACAATGAACAATTGTACACCTCCGAATACAAGATATTTTTGAGGACAAACTCAGATTCCGCAAAAATCATTCGCATTATCGGGATACGATGCAGCAAGAGACTATTACAGAATTCTTTTACCGTGCGGTAAACAGAAAGATGAGAGTCGAATAGATACTCTCTGTTTAAAATTCTCGCAATACCGAGACGATGAATACTAGCGTCTCTCAGCAGTAGATGGTCATTCATGTATGCGAGAATCCCCGTTAATCAGAGACTTAAGTCCGTGATTGTTGGGCAGAGATACGGTTGTTATTCAATCAAAGCAGGTGAGAAAGACATAAACAAACCGTCTATATCAAAGCGGCAGCTGATACTGAAATGCCTCGGGCAATTCAATACGCAGTAGCTGTCGCTGACTCGTCATCCTGAGTTGCCAAGTAATCCTTTCCACGAAGAAGGAATGCGTTCGGCTAGAACCAACGAGCATAAAAAGATATGCTCGAGCAATTATATTTAAGCGAAACGAATTTCGGTAATATAAAAGCTTAAATGGTGTTGTTGTGACAACACCATAAGTATATAAAATTGAAACTGGAACTCCTGGGAGGTTGCAGGCAACCCGGGTTGCAGTTCAATTAGAATACTTTTTCGTCTAAGTCGCAATCCGTAGAATAACCAGGATATGCGCCTACCCCTCGGACCATTCAACTGCTTAGCAGAATCATGTCGCGGTTAAGGGTATACGTAGTATATTTGTAGGATTCTGAACAACGATCTCCATCCTAAATTCTTTCCTTCAAGAAAACAAAATAAGGATTGGAGATCGACCACCTTCGTTCTCTATTAAAGAGAGTGAAGGAGAAAGTCTTCCTCGAAGGAAAGCTTCAATGGTGAACAGAATACTAAGACGATAGTTTTCCAGCCAAACTGGTATTCCCGTCCGTTCTTCTCTATTCCAGGTTGGTCGCCTACTGTGAGATAGTCTTCTTTCAGCAGCAGTCTTCTTCCTAATGCTAGAAATTCCAGGAATTCGAGCATAGGCGAGGTTCCCGATTATCGTGTAACATATCGGGGATTCTCGTCTCGCTCACTTTGGACCGTGGTCTCGCCTAAGTGTTTGGAGATCGTAAGAAACTCTAACACTCTGAATGCGCTAGAAATTCCGTAGAATTCTAAGCAGTCTGCGAAACCCCCACCGAATTCGTCAAACGATATCGGCTGGTGGTCCTCTCGATTCCCGTAGAAATCGAGAATGGGGCAGGATCCCTCCTCAACGACCGGGGCTTACGTCAGGTAGGAACCGAAGGTCCCCCCTGGTAGCGCAGTCCCCAACGTGGGATCCTACAGAGAAATCTCTGTAGGATCCTTCCCCTTTCCCTCGTAGCCGTAAGGAGAGAGGGAATGGGGAGGAATTGGATACTCGCTCGCCTTCCCAGTGGAACTAGCAGTTGGAGAAGAGTAGGAGCAGCCATCGCCTTGCGGCGATGGCCTCTCAGAGTCTGGGAAAACGTATCGTCAGGAGAAAACGTTTTCCCCGAGGAGGGTTACGAACTCTCACTGTAGGTAAGGGTCTGCCGCCACTGTGAACGTTCGTCTGGGTGGGGCTGATCGACACCTGACGGAGAGAGCCGATACCGTCCTCCGACTCATTCCAGTCCTCGTCGAGGTCGAAACCTCTCAGGAGGACCGAAGGAGTATTTAAATACGGTGTCCGAAGACACGTAGAAACGCCGCTGTCGCAGTAGAGGAGGTGGAAGTAGCTTGATCGACCGGCCAGAACTGAGAGAGCCTTCTTGTCCGGAGACGAGAGACTCTGGTTCAAGACAGAATCGGCAAGCTCCGATCGCGGCATACCCACCGTCGGTTTGGGTTTCCCCTTCCCTCTCGGGCCCCAAAACGACTCGAGCAGAGACATGGGCTCTGCTGGTGGGAGCGGCGATCCTTCCCCCCGGTCGTTGTGCTGACGAATCAGTGCAATAACCTGGGTAAAGTTACTCTGAATCTCGGAAGTTACAGCGTCTTGAGGAGTAGGACCGTCCAGTCCCTCCAACAAGAGCAGCTCCCAGGACCCTCCTCCTTCAGAAGAAGGACCAGCAACAGATCCCTGACGGTTGCCTCCAATCACTTGCGCGTACGTCCTGGTTGGTCCTAAGACCAACCTGGCACGTGCGGCGTCGTGACGGGATCGTGAGCGGCGCATCTCTCACGATCACTCCTATATACCTCGCTCTTCCTGGCGTATGCCGAGGAAGTTGAAGGTATCGGAGAGACAGAACTGACGCTACCCCCTCTCCCCCTGACGGTCGCCTCCAATCACTTGCGCGTACGTCCTGGTTGGTCCTAAGACCATACGTGGCACGTGCGGCGTCGTGAGCGGCGCACCTCTCACGATCACTCCTAGCTACCTCGCTCTTCCCGGTGTAGCCCGAGGAAGTTGAAGGTAGTGGAGAGACAGACCTGACGCTCCCCCCCGCTCGCTGGCAGGACCAGCGTACGTGGGGGGCTGCAGCCGATCACCAACCCGCGGTGGGGATCGATCTGCAGGCCTGGCCGTGGCCGCTCACCTGTGGCGAGCGGCTCGACTGAGCAGTCGACCCCGGTCCCGTGCGTCAGACGAGCTGCTGCTGGTCACCGTATTCGCCCGGTCCCTGTGGGAGCGGCGGTCAGGTGACCTGCAGAGCTCGCTTTCGCCGTGAGACCGGTGAGCGTCCTCGCGGCACGTCAAACCGCTGGTACCAGCCGAGGCTGGTACCGTCGGTCGAGGGACCTGGGGGACCTCTTCCCAGCCTCAACCCGTGGCCGGTCAGAGACCGTCACGTCCACCCGAGGTACCGGCTGGTCGCTGCGAGAGCGGCCGCTGGCCTGGCGAGTCACCTGAGCGGCTCTCGACAGTCTTCTGCTCCGTGCCTCGGTCATGACGCTGAGCGAACTCAGGCGTCTTAACTTTGGCTGCACGGTCACCCGAAGGAGATCGTACACTCGGAACATTCTCGCGGACGAGAAACCGAGCCGGTACCGTGGCTTAGCAGCAGAGCTGCCAAGACCAGG
>NC_061105.1:6378896-6401515 GCF_015104395.2 Macrobrachium nipponense | reverse complement strand
TGCATTACTATGAAAACTAGAATTCATGGAAACAGTTGTAAATGCATCGGTGTATGTGTGAAGCTCCACTAGATTGGCAACATTTTGCCATTGTCTGCTTGTAAGTACTTCAGAAATATCTGTAATTTTTTGGGGTTAATTTGGTTCCAAAAAAGGGATAATAGACATAAATTAAATAAACATTTTGAAGTAACAAAGTAAAGTTAAACTAAATACTGAGTACAGTGAACAATTAAGGGAATAAAGCTTTGCACCTCATAAACCGTGTACTCATGTGCTGCCCGTAACTGTGTTTGTGGAGTGAGCGCTTAGGAACCAGGAACCGCAGCGTGGTTCAAGTGCAATTTGGAGTGAATTAAGACCAAAATGTACATAATTACGGTAATTCTAAGCCCTCATTCCGTGGTTATGTAGACTATGGCAGTTGACGTTTTCTTACGTTATTTTACTAACTGAACAAAAATTTAAAGTAATGTTTATTTGGACGACTGTAATTAACCCCCCGGGGGCCAGTACTAAACATGACGAAATACATTGGACGCCCCAATCACTAATGGATGTCGTATCCGCGGTTACGTTCCTTGCAGTCCGTGCGGAACTATTCTTTAGAATTACTCTGCAAGAAACGTAACCGCGGATTCGACATCCACTAGGGATTGGGGCGTCCAATGTATTTCGCCGTGTTTAGTACTGGCCCCTGGGGGTTAATTACAGTCGTCCGAATAACTATTACTTTAAATTCGTGTTCAGTACGTAAAATAACGTAGGAAAACGTCAACTGCCACAGTCTACTTGACCGCGGAATGAGGGCTTAGAATTACCATAATTACAATCAAATAAGCACTGTGGAGTTTCAGTTGTGATGGCAGTGAGGATAAAACCACTGATTACAAAGTAAAAATGAATTAAGTTCAAACCATGACCCCAGGAATAAAGTTTCATACTTTCAATAATATAGGCAACAAAATGTTTTATTGTGCTGATAAAAATTGCAATCTTGAGTAAGATCAATAAACGTTACATATATACGCTAACATTGTTCAAATGAGTGTTGGGAAGGCTGGGAAAGATGGTGGATTGTCTGTGGTTACGAATGGCAAGTCAGGCGGTTGCCGTCACGTTGGATTTCAAAACTACCTTGAAAACATATTTTACGAAGAGCTCACATACTTATTTTAGTTTGTATGGCGCTTTCATATATCACATTATATTAACGAAACTTTAATCTTTTGAATGGTATGCTTAAAGATGTAATTGAATTCTTGTTTCACCAATTAAATACCAAGTGAATAAGGCTGACCCACGCGATGACGATGGATTGACTGCGGTGTTTCCCCCCCTAGTATCTTGGATACTTATTAACAATTTAACGTTAGTTTTTGGGGTTTGCCTGTAATGGAAATCATGGCATTACCTTACTTTGTGACTTGGGAGAAAACACTTCTAGAGGAGAGTAGTTGAGGTCTCGATGTGTAGCTTCGACGGACACTGGCTCTTGACTGATGTCCACGCCAGATCTTCGAGTGGGTTAAAGTACTTTTTAGGGAAGGTGGCCGCTATGTTACCGTTCAATCGTTTATGCCATCTCTGTGCCTCATGCAACATAGCCTAAGGCTAAAGGGTGGAAATGAAAAGTACGTTCGCACGCAAACTTATAATTACTAATGGTTAATCTAGGGCAAACACACCATAATAAACTGGTTCCTGCTACCCTAAAGAATTAAGAATAAAAATAGACTAGGCCTCGAGTTCCCTCAGTTAACGAAAGACTACGCTTAGGCATAGGCTACCTTCTTGTGATTGCCTAGCTAGGCCTAAATTTTCCGACAAAACCTCAAGCTCTCGCGAGACAAACCTCGAGGGATTAACGTCTGGTTAAATGGGCCCAAGTCCGTCCTAAGCCTTTGAAAATAGGTTTAAAAATAAGTCGGTAAACAGCCCATCGAGTGAGACTTCCACTTCGAAGGTTAAGGCAGGTTAGTAGCCTGGGTTTGCCTACGCTATTTCCGAGTGTGGGATTCATCCTAATGGCTACACGAGCGTCAAATCGGGCCCGAGGGGCCATCACAGTTAAATGGAAACGATGACGGGGGATTTCTGACCCAAAACTGAAGCAGGAGGAAATAAAAAGCCCCAGAAAATCAGGTGCGAAAAAAGTCAACGTAGTTAAGGTAGTAGGACCCTGGGTCATCTTTCACTTACGTGGTTTCGGTCTCCTCTCCGAGCCGGCTCTCTCCCTCGAGAAATCCAAACTCAGGTTCGTGTTCATCCTTTCTCTCGACTTGGACTCATTCTCGGCCTGCAACCTAGTCCCTAGTCCCTGGAGCCTATCTTGTAGCGAACTCAGTGTCGCCATTTTTGTTTTCCTTCCGCAGATCTTTGACACCAGCGCCATCTGCGAGGCCCTGCGAGGCGGAAACGGTGCGTTCCCTTTCGACGATATCGTTTCAATCGCTCGTTTCCAGGGTTGTCGCGTCATGAAACTATTTTAAATGAATAAATTACACGTTTTAAATTATTTTAAACCCATTGTATAACATATAAGCTTATAAATTAAACATTTATTCAATCATTTACAAAAAACTGACGAGTGCCAACAATTTCTCGCGGCTCGTCGACTCGCCGTCCAAAGTATATTCTCAAGGAGCATTCATGAAGAAAAAAAAAGAGAAAAGGAAAAAAAAGAAAACTACGGCAAGCTACTAGTTTTTACATGGGATTTATTATAGACGTAAAAGAAGCGAGTTCTCTCTCTCTCTCTCTCTTTGGACCCATCACCTCAATCATTTCATTCGGTCAAATGAACAGCTGATAAGCAACCACCAGCGTCACAAGAAAGCTCATTTTTATGCTAAAGGTGATTTAATGTTTAAAGTGAATGCTAAACGTGGAGGGATACGCTACATTCTTTCTACTGAGAATGAATGAGAATGGGTGTCAAAGATTCTCTTTACTTAATTCCGTATTTTCATCCATAAGCTGTTCATGGCAATTGTAACTTTTTATAATCCAACCCAAAAAGTCATCAGTATACACATTGGAATCGCATGTCTATAGAGTTGCCCTTGAACTTTTTTTTTCCTTGTGCCTGAAAGGCTAATCAAGGTAGTAGTACTTCTGTGGATCACTGCACCGCTTGAAGTGGCGTAATCGCTGCCGTATAATAATTTAACTTTTAATATAAAAAAAAAGAAGGTTTTGGTCACCTTAACCCAAGGTAATGTCTTCTAGATAAAGATATATATATATATATATATATATATATATATATATATATATATATATGTATGTATGTGTATGATGTATGTGTATGTAGTATGTATGTATAGTATGTATGTATGTATGTATGTATGTATGTATGTATGTATATATGGCTACAAAGTGTGTTAACCCCTTTGGAATTTTGGGGATAATTTTGGCATTTCCCTTCTGGCTCCAACCCACTTCATTCACTACATATTCGACTTTTGGAATGAGGCTGATGGCTCTATCATACCTTCCTCCATCCCAGCTATGTTCTCTCTTATCGTGAATAATAATGACCTTGAATTGCATACACAGACCTTCTTCGCTAACGGTGTCAACCATTTACCGCCCACATCTGACTCCCCCCGCGGCCTACCTACTTGCTAGGCTCATACGCCAACAGCTTTTTTTTTTTTTTTTTTTTTTTTTTATCTTTCTGCCTCCTTACTCCGACGTCACACCGCGCCACCACAACACCATCGATTTTGACTGATATAAACTCCATGAATTCCATTCAATTAATTTCTGGAAGCGAGGACGAACTGCATACGCCATTTCTGTTGTCATTATCTTCGATATGCATATTGTGGTGTTACTATGTCATTCGTTCCCATACGATATATATATATATATATATATATATATATATATATATATATATATATATATATATATGATACTATATCATCGTTCGTATGCAATCCTTCTCTCTTTGTGATCGATAAAAAGGAAATCAATCTCCTTTAGACTAATGGAGTTACTATAGTATAGGTCTATAAAGTGGGTTCCATTTCCTCTTTCGCCCACGAGTGTGTGTTTCGTTTTTTATTCAGTTTCAAATGAAGCTTCCAATTCTTTTAAATAAAGCCTCCAATTCTATCAAAAGCTTAAAAATCGATTATTCTTTAACGGAAACTATACACTCGCTGGGATAGTTCAGATCGATTGCGTCATTACAGCCGATTCGGGGAACGCCATTATTTGAATCCATTTTTTGAAAACATGCAAACAACTTTTGAAATTACGCGTTTAATCTTACTCTTCGGTTTTGTTATTTGATACTTTGTCGCATCGTCATATTCTCCAGAAGAGGATTTTCGGAATCCTTTTACAAATTGTATTTTACTTCTTCTTGCGATGTTGCGAGGAAATAAAGGTCTGTTTTTTTAATGGATTGAAGGTGTTTATAACTTTCGAAGGTCTGTTCTTCAGGCACAAACCCTAATTGAGAGAGAGAGAGAGAGAGAGAGAGAGAGAGAGAGAGAGAGAGAGAGAGAGAGAGAGAGAGAGAGAATGGTGCGACATCTGGTATATTACTGGAAAGCCTCTTCCTCGAAGTCATTAAACCGAAAATCTATTCCTCGACAGATCTGTTGGTCCAGAATGTCCTTTGTTTCGGAAGCCATTTGTTACAAAGCGTCACACAATACATGTTTAGTGCTTTAATTCCTACAAAACCTAATCGTATCAGTAATGGAAAATGAAAACTGAAATACATAGTAGTACTAGTGCAAAGGTTTTCAGTAAAAATCATTCAGCGGCCGATGTTCAGTTCACGTCAAGGGTCTGAACAGCCGACTCTCGATCAATTGAGCTATCGAGAATATACTTTCGAGTTCACTTCAATTCAGGGGTTACAACGCAGGCTTCGGATGAAATGGATTGTGTTTGTACATTCCTGCATAATGTGAACAACAGAGTCTAGTTTTTATTATCGAATTAACAGCTCTGGATTGATTTATTTATCGAAGGGTCTGGTACCTATAAGCCGCTGTAGATCACGGCGAAGTTCGCGGGTTAGTTAAGCTAGTGCGAAGCTTCCATAGAAGACTTTGCCCGTTATATTTTTGTAAACAATTTCAATCCATTCTGAATCTGGTTTCTGCTTTCAAACACCATAAGCTCTGGAATTTTCTCTAAGGCCCCGTTTGTTCAGCACTTCACAGCCTAATGTTGGCCTCTACCATAGCGTTTCTTTCCCTGTAGTACATAACCCTACTCGTTAACTGTTACTTCTTCTTCTTTCTGAGTTCTCCTTTTCAAATAGAGGTCTTATAGGTTTGTTTCATGTGGATGACAGTAAATTTATTAAAGGGGTATATATCATTCATCCCTCGGGGTCTGAAACCAATTAGTACGACTTTCTCTCAATATCTTCGTGGGAGTGAGTGTATATAGTCTCGCATATCTCAGAGTGGCGCCATCACACATAGTACTATACTTCTCAAGAGATTGGTCAAACCTCGTCTTCTCGGGAGCTATGGAATGGTAGTTATTGTCCCTCTTTGACGTCGAGGGTCAGGTAAAGCAACTATGAAGACCTTCTTCTAGTTAACAAGGAAAGTCGAGACCATATTCAGGCGGGAACACCCACTTTTCGGGGTTAGGATAAATCTCGCCCCTTAGTCCTCCAAGCAGCGGCGTCGATCCCAACATGAAGAGGTTCACAGGTTATAATCAAAAGCAAATAACTTATTTTTTTTCAGATGTATTTATTTACTCCTACAAGTACAATACCCATAGTACTAATTAAACAACTTACATATAGACAATATTCATTTCTATATAAAACAATGGAAATCATATAACATACACAATTGAGACTGTTTCCTGCAGCCCCACGGTGAGCAGGCACATGTAAACTTTATTTATATTTATTTTTTTTTGGAAATTTCATATATTCACATAATTATAAAAATAATTTGATCCAATCATGTACTAAAGTCTGGGGAAATAGAGCGCAAAGCCTATAATAATAATAAGTAATAATCGGTGCCAAGACAGATTTACAATCCATCTGGCAACCATTATGTGGGGGATATGTAGGCCTATACGAACGAACACATTTATTAAATATCTTTTACGGTGTTTGGATCGTCTGCGTGTGTTTCTGGGGACTCTTCAGTAAGGTCAACGAACATTCAAATCAACTAGAGAAACTGAATTACTCTAGAAGTATATGACTTCAGATCTAGAAAAAAAATGACTAGAAACGAAAAAATAAGATATGAAAACCAATGGCCTAATCTTGCTTGTGATGAATGCAACTTTGGCGATATTTAATACTGCATTTCCTCCGTTTATTTACACAAACACACACACGCACACAGGAAAAAGGGTGAAGGGGGGGGGGGGCGAATAGGAGTATTCTTTGAAAATGTAGGAATAGGGGTGGGGGTGTTGGCAGTTCATACAACAAGGGACTATAAAACATGACTTTTTTTTGTTTATTGAAAAACTAAAATCAAAGTTCCGGTCGTCAATGAGTTGCTCTGTCCTTCTTCATTGACAATTTTAAGCCTACGACGCAACTGTGAACACGTGTGAAACACGTTTGAACACGACTGAAAGCACAGCGAGACCAAGAACGACATGCATTACAATCACTATAATAGTACAAAGTCACTGCGCAGCGAACATACTGCGCAGCGAACATACTGCTTTTTATTATTATTATTATTATTGGTTCTCTTGAAAATGGTATAAAAATTTGGAGGGCACACGGAACTTTTGTACAGGGGTAAAGATTTTATGAAGTTACTGTTTTTCAAGCTTTTTGGATACTTGAACGATACTGAGTATCGGTTGCACATCTATATATATATATATATATATATATATATATATATATATATATATATATATATATATATATATATATATATATATTATATAATTTTTTTTTGAACATTTAAATAAGCCTGACGTATATTTACATGCCCGCAGAATATGATGGAGATTTGTCTTACAAATTCAACAAATATAAATGTAAACATGCTCCAGTGTTTTCAATACTAGTATTGGGTAAGATTCAACATTGCAAAAATGTAATCAGCAAAGGTTTGCTTTGCATTCAATTCAACAGTCTTGGAAAATGGAGATATTTCTTTGCAAAACATAGTCGTGAGGATGCACTATCCCATGTCACTCACCATACGAGGATTGTGTTTGTTTGTATGGTGTCTTTTTATGCTGCATGGAACCAATGGCTATTCAGCAACGGAACCAACTACTTTACGTGACTTCCGAACCACGTCGAGAGTGAACTTCTATCACCAGAAGTACACAACTCTAACCCCTCAATGGAATGCCAGAGAATCGAACTCGCGGCCACCGAGGTGACAGGCCAAGAACATCCCGATCACGCCACTGAGACGCTTTCTTTTTTTTTTCTTACAAGGTTTGTGAAAGAACGCTTAACCGTAATACATACAACTGTGAAAAAATGAGTATGTGTACTATGTATACCCAAGCAACCAACCATCAATTTCAAGTTGTGTTGCCTTTATTACAATGTATATATATATATATATATATATATATATATATATATATATATATATGTATATGTATATTATATATATGTATATATATATATATATATATGTATGTATAGTGTATATATATATATATATATATATATATATATATATATATATATATATATATGCATCAATGTACACATGCGCTTTTAACAGCCACAATGACATCTGAACTCCTGGATGAACTCCAGTGAAAGCCTTGAAAACCTGAAGGGGAAACAAATGCAGAAATTGTGGCTATGAAAAGCACGTCTTGGCGAACGTGGACAAGTAGATCCTATACATGTATGAATATGTGTACAAAAACAACTAAAACACAGCTTAATCATGCATCCGGCGCTAGATTTCTTTATACATGTAGCAGGAGCCCCTAGCTGGGAATTGGTTGTTTCCATATACACTGCAATATGTGTTTATGTACATTCATTTCTGACTCTCCCCCTTAAGGTATAATCATCCACGGGGGCAGCCATGTCGTCCATTTTTTGGCAAAGTGTCTAATTATGCTCTTTTTTTTTTTGGCGTTATCTGCATCGCCGGTGATTTTATCATTGACTTCTTTTTTTAGCAGAGTATCCAATCTGTCTCTCTCACCATCCAGGATGTATAGAGAGAGATACATCAGGTCAATGACGAAATCACCGTCTATGCTGACAACTAAAGTGAAAAAAAAGGCACACGTATTCATCACTTTGTCAAAAAAAAATGGACGATGTTAATGTAACAAATGACGTAATCTATATTACATTCATTCACTCCAACTTTCCCAGCAGCACGTTTCAATAACACTAAAAAAAAAAAAATTCTGTAGCATTTTAGAATGCTGGCTAAAAATCTTCGGTCGATTGCTGTCTGCGACAAATTAGGACCGGCGGAACAACTTTGGCTTCTTTTGACATTATTTAAAAGGGGCGGGGCTGAATTCGCCGTATCTTTGGTGGTTTACGATACGCAGTGTCACAATTTATTAAACATTTGGCACAGAAGAATCGATGTGATAAACTGAGATCATTTTTGGGTTGAATCAGGGGAAAGGAAGATCAAATGAATTTGGCACTCGTGCACCAGCATAGTAAACATGCTATTTAAAAAAATAAAATAAAATTTAAAAAAAGGCGAGGTCAACTATAAGGAAATCTGTGTACTGTGATTGGCTAAACTATTTCTCCATTGTACTGTACATTGTTTGTAAGAGTAAATATGTCTAAGCAATCGATTGTAAATATTTCTTACGTATAAAGTGTTTTTTTAAATGCTTTCGTGGCCACGTACATACAAAAAAGGGTACAACTGCTAAAATGGAGTATTTACACAGACAGTCTGTATACTGTACCTGTATATACAAAGTGGCTAACGCACTCGCATGCTAAATATTTCGAGGGTGACTCATGCTTCTTTGGTCGTCGGAAATCTGTTAAAAAAAACATTTCCAAAATACAATAAAAGGTTTTACAAACATTTAAGGAAGGAAAAACTACAGTATCTAATTTCATAGAACTTAAAAAAAACAAAGGCATTTTGTAACGTACTTCTCCATGCAGTCTGTAGTTGTTTTGATAATTCTGACTTTAGATGAGAAAAAGACTAGGAAGATGAAAAGGCCAGATACGAGTTAAAGTTAAGTTAAAAATCTATACATTCATGCTCAACTTTTACAGTCTTTGAATGAAGAGAACATCATAAGGAGACATGAGTTTTTTTTTTTTTAGTTAAGAAAAGGAAGGTGGGAGCCAGACATTTGCAGAGAACTCTATAAAATATTCACCAAAGTCTGACAAAGTGACATAGAGGTTATTTGATTCTGTGTTTCTGGAATACCGAGCGCCTCGTGATAAAATCCTTGTATACTATTTTGTCCTTCGTCACTTTCACGTACAATTCATAGGGCGAAAAATCACCAGTCTCTTTGGTGAGTATCTTTAATTGTGTTTATCTCTGTCATACCCACCTGACTGGTATAAACTGCTCATGACTGGAAAACTCCAGCAATGAACTAATTATCAGTTAATTCTACAGACGTAGGAGTTTGATATACAAACAGTGATGGGGAACATTCAACTGTCAGTTAGTAAGCCTTTCAGAGTTATCAAGTGAGTACGAAATCTATTGTAAATAAAAGTATTTTCTTTACAAAACTATGTACAAGAATTCTTTGATAAATCAGCTAGTACGGTTTATACCTTGAGATTATGCTAACGTCAGTCGGTTCTCTTTCCCGCACAAGGCCAAATATTGTGCAAAAAGTTTCATGCCAATTCTTGAACACAATCTAGCAGCCAGGTTTCAGCGAGACTGGCCATCCATTACAGGTATTATACTGATGCTAATTCCTGCATATCTGGCAGCTCCCTAACAAGAACCTATCAATCTTGCAATTGTTACTCAGCATATGCAATGAAGCTTGTGGGGGGGGGGGGGTTATAAATGCACCTAATAAATGCAAGTTCATGATATGCAATCAAGGATTTTTAAGGCAACGTCACACGACAGATCTCACCGCCACGAATATGGCATGACAGAATCCAATTGAACTGGTCCTTCCCGCCCTTCGAGAAGAGGCGAGTCATCACCAGGGCAGCGGACGGGCAATTTAACAACGTGAGCACTCAATCATTAACTACGGCAGCTCTTAGGAACTCCTCCACACGACTTTTGCAGCCATCAGGAAACTCGGAGACTGTATTGCGAACGTGGATAACAGATTCTTTGGCAAACGAGACAAGGTGGGGCCTCGAGGGTGGTAGAAACCAGGGTTAATAGAGTACAGGGTTAGAGCGTCACGTCGTTGCTGCGCATATCTGTGACGTCATTGGTAGGTGGCCATAAAAGAAAACCAAGAAAACAAATAAATTAAGGGTCACTATGGAAATTGTTTGCACACACCCATTACCTATCTCTTTCACGACCTTGTGTGAGAGAGGTCCCCGTTAATCTCCAGGTATTGGAAGATAGTTTCCTTGTTCTTCACTCTGGTGGGGTCAAATACTGACTGATGACTTTTTTTTAACCTAAACCTCAGTCAGATCAGCCACGTGACGTCATGCGCGAGATTGTCCTATTTTGGTCCGAAGCGGTCTAACCCTGTGCTCTATTAATCCTGGCAGAACCCTTCCCGCGAACTCTTCAAACGCTTGTGTTGTACTGCGAATCCCGAGGCAAGTGGGGGAAAGTTCCGGCGTGATACTTCGGCACAGCCCCAGTTGCCGATCGCAGGCTGATTGACCGCCCGACGGGATGTCGCGCGGGACTTGTGCCATAGATATTTGGTCTTTCGCCGAGGTGGCACGCTTTAGGCCCGGTCGTGCGGCCGTAAATATCGTGCAGTAACCCTTGGTGGTGGCTCGGCATCGCATGGTCACCCTGCGGGATGGGCGGCAAGGGAATCTGCGGCGCTTGTGGGAATTTGTGAGGGCTGCAAGAACCAGAGGTCGTGCGGCCGTATATGCTGCTCTGTGGGTTGTGTGTGTTGACTCTCGCCCCTGGTCTGTTCATGTGGCCATATATACTCTGGCCACCATTGTAAGGTTTGGGGTTGCCGACCGTCTGCCCTGGGTTGAGCGTCGTCGCAGGATTCATAGGCACAGGCGAGTTACTCGCACTGTTGCTTGCGCTGCTCGTGTTAGCGCTCTGGTAACCGCTCGAGCTTGCGGACTGCGAACTGTTGAAGGTGTTTTGTGCCATGGCCATGAGGTCCTCGTTGAAAGCCTTCTTCTTCGTGTCTTGTTGGTCGGTGAAGGAAGTTAGAGCCCTCGTTCCGTAGATTGGATCAACGGGGGGCTTGATGTCTTGAGCCAGGCTCCTCTGTCGACGGATAACAACCGTCGATTCTGTGGCCGGGTAGAGAAGTGAGCCTGGCACTGGCGACACGGTGCCAGCAGCGGCGGCGGCGACCTTCCCACCCCCGGGACAGTAGCCGTAGGGGCTACTGGGCGAAGAATTCATAGGAGGCCGTTGCATCGACATGGCTTTAGGAGGGGTCAGGACCTGATTGGGGTCAGGGGGAAGTTGGGTCAAGTCGTCAACGCTATTTGACCTGAAATGCGGGAAGAAAATTGGATCATTAGCATTTTATTAAATTGAATATTTGCTATTTCTGTGGCAGAAGATCTTCCTTTAAGGGAATCCAAACATGGGGCTCTCTCACTCCGAAGCACTAGACTACAATTCCAGTATTGCCAGTACCAACCAACTCACCTCTGCTTCAGCAAATCTGTCGCACCCGAGAGGACCCCTGACTCCTCCGAATTTTCGGGAGGGGTGTTGGAGGACGTCGTGGACACGGAGTCACTGCGCTGCGAGCGCTCCTCCTGAACCATGCCGGAGTCATTACTGCGGGTGCTCCGAGGTGTCATGGGGGCCCTGGGTGAGAGAAATTAAAGATCTTTTTATTTCAGGGAGATTTCATGCAGTCAGTCCTGATTCCAGACCCCGATGAATTGAGTATGTAGAACAGAACATAGCACTTAGGTTAAATGCCAATCGCTGGGACCCATGAGGTCATTCGGCGCTGAAACTAAACTGAGAGAAGAGAGGTTTGAAAGGCGTAACAGGAGGAAAACCTCAAAGCAGTTGCCCTATGAATCAAGTATTAGGATGAGGGTGGAAAGCAAGATGAAGAGAGAGAATATGAACGGAGGTACAGTAAAAGGAAAGAATCCCGTCTGAAAGCCAGATGAAACACATCTCTGAACCACGAAACTGTTAAACATACAGAATACCTCACTGACTATATCGGATCTTAGGGAAATTAACAATTATGAAAATATATTCATGATCACCACTTTCTCTCATTAAAGGGGAAAAAACACGAGAAAAAGAGGAAACAAACCTGGTTCTCGAGGACGTGAGAGGCTACTGGACTGCGCATGTGCAGATATTCGGCATCTTCATAATCGGGGACAGTGTGGGCATCAGAATTCTGAGATGAAGCGCGTTCTTCTATGGCACGCTGGTACGCCAAGATCTATGGCAACAAGAACAAGTTATTACGTGAGAAAAAAATCTTCATAAATATCAAAATTTCATGCGCAAATGACAAATCTTTACAACTATTGCTGTATTGTATTATTATATTACGTCCTTATGAAAGGGAAGATGTATAATGATCTTTCCATTTCTTTTTTTATCAATTTTCTTGGATATACCTTTCTCTGACTGACTCGCGAAAAATGGAATAAGAACGAATAAGAAATATCTTTCCACGGTTAGAATCTCACCCACACCAACGACACGACTGGAATTAGTGGCGAGTTAATAAAAAAATTAATTTTCCTAAACAGGATGGGCTCGAGTCCCTCAATGGGAAAGGAATTTCTTCATCCATTCCCCCTTTGGATTCCAAGGCTTCCACTAGAAAGCACTTCCCAAAGATAGCAGGAAGAGGAGACTCTACGACTCTGCGTATCTCTCATCCTCACCTGTTGCCTGTCCACGTAGCGGGGGTCTTCTTGCTGGCGGCCGTTGGCGGGTGGCGCCTCCGTCAGTATGGCGTAATCCCCGGCCTCGTCGTCTGAGTCGGAGAGCGTCGTGGCTCGACGGTAAGTTGACTTTTGGATCTTGGGCGACTTCGCGGCTCTGGCCCTCCGGCTGGAGTTGACGAAGGGGGGAAACGTGACAGGAAATGTTAATATGCGCTGCTACTGTTATTTGATATATATATATATATATATATATATATATATATATATATATATATATATATATATATATATATATATATATATATATCATATATATATATATATATATATATATATATAGTATATATATATATATATATATATATATATATATATATATATATATATATATGATATATATATATATATATATATATAATATATATATACGGGTAAAATGTCCTGTTACAACAGAATTCCATCTAATAAAAGGAGTTCATAAAACGCCAAAATATAGAGAGAAATTATTTATATATACAATATATATATATATATATATATATATATATATATATATATATATATATATATATATATATATAGAGAGAGAGAGAGAGAGAGAGAGAGAGAGAGAGAGAGAGAGAGAGAGAGAGAGAGAGAGAGAGAGAGAGAGAATAGGTGGAAAAAAAATAGAAACATGTAGTGTAATAAAAAAAAAACAGATGGAGAGAAATTGGGATTAAATAATTACACAAACCATTAACTTGCAAGGTATCATTCCTCACAGAAGAATGTTAAATTGCGAAGAGAAACAAGGGGAGTATAATAACCTGCAACTGGAAATAACGAATAAAGTGATAAACAGATAAACACATAGACAAACATTTACCTAAACCAACTGCAGTTGAAAAATAAGTTATATAAATGAAACAAATCACCACATAAAAGGTCTGTTTACTAAAATACAGTTGAAAAAAAATTAAACCTATACAGAAACAAAAATCAACATAATTTTCGCAGGACAAAAATCCATTACTAAAAGTGAAGCCAAAAAGGTAAATCCCAAAAAACAGAGAGAGAATTTTCCTAACAGAAATCAATGACTAAAAATGAAGACAAAAAAGTAAATAAAAAAACACAGAAAGAATTTTGAAGAAAAAACTTAAATCTACAACTGCACAGGAAGGTCACAAAAGAATAGTGATGGAGAGTCATCACCTGAGGTCAAGAGGAACTCACCTGGGGGAGCTCAAGAGTCCCTCCTCGTCGAAGGTGACCTTAGCTCTTGGCGAGGCCGTTTTGGAGGCCGAGTTCGACCTCAGAGGCTGACTGGGCCTCAGCCAGTAGATCTCTTCTTCCTCGCCCCTGGAGCGTTTGTCCTGGTGAGTCTGGAAGGTCACACAGACGAATGAGGATGAGTATCACGAAATGGTTCTTTTCATTCTTTATTCCTGCCTTATTGATGCTTTGATTCATGACATTATTATTGCTTAGATTAATGAAACGACAAACGAATGATGATTTCTATCGCAGAACATATAGATACTGACAGGAAAAGGTCTGGAAGGCGTAACAGGAGGAAAACCTCAAAGCAGTTGAAGCACTATGAATCAATCGTTAGGAGAGGGTGGAGAGAAAGATGGGAAAGAGAGAATAGGAATGGAGATGCGGTAAAAGGAATGAAAGGGGTTGCAGCTAGCGGCCTAAGGGATGCTGCAAAGAACCCTAAGTAAAGCCTACAGTGCACCGTATGAGAGGTACACTGACGGCGCTAGCCACAACGGGAGTGTTTGTTAAGATCTTCAATAACACGGGAGGCGTACGAAGCACGAACCTTCTGTATAACATTCATGATGGCCTTCTTCGGTCCGTTATCATTGATGGCATAAGCCTTCCCGGACCCCACGATGAGCAGAGGAGTGTGGGGCTGAGTGCGAGGGTCCCCGGAGGCCAGTTCCACGTCATTGACCAATTTGATGGAGCGCGCGGAGGAGACGCAGGCCCTGGCTACCGTCACGCGGAGTTTGAAAGTCCAAGTCGTCTGTTGGAGGAGGAAGAAGAAGAAGAAACAACGTCATATTATTATTCATTAGATAAACGGCTATAAACCCCTACTCCTACGGAACAAGCCTACAAAAGGGGTACACTTCTGGATCACAATGAACTAGTGCTGCCTAACCAAAACCAACTCAACCTATTGATTGATTATAGACTTTTGGCATACATGCCAAGCACTGGGGCAACTAAGGCCATTCAGCGTTGAAAGGGAAATGGACAGGGACAAGGTTTGAAAGGTTTAACAAGAGAAAACGTCGCAGTTGCACTATGAATCGTTACGATAGGGTGGACAGTAAGATGGAAGAAAGAGAATATGAATGGAGGTACAGTAAAAGGAATGGAAGGTGTTGCAGCTAGGGGCTAATCTAACCTAACCTAAGCAAAGCAGCCTTATACCTTGTCAACAGGTAGGGTAATGGTAGGGTATTGCTGCTAAGTTTGTCTCCCTTAAAGAGCTACAACACCAGAATAAAACGAAAAATTCTATAGGAAAAGGGAAATTCAATATTTGAACCGCGTGGAAAGTTGCCAGGATAGTATCAGTAGTCTTGGAGTTGCCCCACACGATTACCTTGAAAATCTAATGAATGAATGGATCTACAGATCAGATTTGTAATAGATGTAGGGAATGTCTTATGATGTATAATGTGTAAGAATGTTTATTTACCGAACCCCCAACTGAACCACACAGGTTCGATCCCGAGGTGAGTCAGGAATTGATTTCTGTTCCACACGTGATTGTGTGTTGAGTATTACTGCGTTCTATATGTATATTATCACACATATCCACAGGTGGAAAATGAGAGGCGGGGTGAGGATCCTGACCGGTTTCGACTTTATTTCCAAGCCATGGACAAACTAACCTTCACAGTCAAGAAGAGCCAGAGAACGATCCACAGGAAGAGGTGGACAATAGAGCCGATGACAGCAGCCAGAACGACGGCGTCCAGGGATCCCCGATACACGAGGGACATATCCCACAGGAGAGGTCCGTGGGTTACGCCCAGGGCCACCAGCACCACAAGGGCCGCGCAGTGAGGCGCGTACGGCCTCACGACGCATGGTTCGTTTTCATACTGGAATGATACGAAATTTGTAATCTGGATATTATTTTGTTTTGTGTGTGTTATATATATATATATATATATATATATATATATATATATATATATATATATATATATATATATATATATATATATATATATATATATATATATATATATATATATATATATATATATAAAATATTTTTTTTAAGCCTTCTGGAGAGGGTCTTGACTCTAAGTTTATAAATTTTCATCTTAGACAAACGTCATCTTTCGTATGATTGACGGCGTGATGTTGATTTTTTTTTTTTTTTAATACTTTTAATCTACAAGGAAAAACCCTTCCACTTTTTCGACAGGGAAAACTCCTCATACGGATTCTGTAAGGAAAACTCCATCTTACTTAATTTTTTTAAAGAAAAAACCTCAAGAGTTATTCCGCGAGCAAAAATCGATGAACTTTTTTCTACAAGGAAAACCCCTTTGACTTTTTTTGCAAGGGATATCCCCTTGTCTTTTTCTTAAAAGTAAAAACCATTTGACTTTTTCTACAAATTAACCTCCCTTTGACTTTTACTACAAGGATAACCCCTTTGAATTTCTCTTCAGAAAACATCCCTTTGACTTTTTCTACAAGGATAACCACTTTGACTTTTTCTATAAGAAAAACCACTTTGATTTTTTCTACAAAGAAACCCCCTTTGATTTTTTTTACAAGGAAAACACCTCTTCAACTTTTTCTCTTCAGAGACCACCCCTTTAACTTTTACTACAAGGATAACCCCTTTTGACTTTTTCTACAAGGAAATCCCATTGAATTTCTCTTCAGAGAACACCCCTTTAACTTTTACTACAATGATAACCACTTTTGACTTTTTCTACAAGGAAACCCCTTTTCATTTCTCTTCAGAGAACGCCCCTCTTGACTCTTCCCTACAAGGAGACCCCCTCTGACTTTTCCTAAAACAAAAAGGCCAACCCCTGTTGACCTGTCACTCACTGTGATGTGGTAGCGCTGCCTGCTCTTGATCAGAAAGTTGGTGAACCTGTGGTAGCCGTAGAAGTAGATGGCAGAGGAAGAGACGGTCACGACCATCACGGCTGCCACCATGAGTCCAACGGTGGCAGGCAGGTCCAAGAGAAAGCTCTCCCCTCCGTGCAGCTCCCCAGTTCCTCCACACACGTGCAGCTGAAGGTTGAAAAGGCCAAGACATTATTTTCAGCAACGTGTGGTGTAACCCACTGACTGATTCTGCTTTACCTATACAGGTGTGTGTGTGTGTGTATCTATATATAAAGTATTATACCTGTATATCCCAATAATATATATATATATATATATATATATATATATATATATATATATATATATATACACTATAATAAAAAAATCTACCTTTCCAAAACACAACTTCAAAATGTGTGATACACCAAGTTACCCAGCGCACACTAATAATAATAATAATAATAATAATAATAATAATAATAATAATAATAATAATAATAATAATAATGAACCGAACACAAAAACTTCTTTCAGTTTTCTTCTGAAGATGGGAAAAGAAACCCCACAAGACTATTGAGTATAACATATTTACTTGCAAGTAATATTAAAAATAATAACAGTCTTACCTTATAGAGTATGGTGAAAGCAGAGATGGTGAGTATAGTGTGGATGCCATTGAGCATCAGCTGGAGAGAGAAGAGGAGGCCAAAAGCCTTGTTGGTATGCCAGAACACGGACGGGTACCTGTACCGGGTAGAATTATACGAGATGCCATCAGTGTTGATTTAGAATTGCTTTGTCCTTCGAGGACGCTCAAAATCCCTTTTTATTTTGATTATTTATTCTTTTCTTTGTCCAGGTTCCTGAGTTAGTATAGTTGTTTTTTTCTAGATTCCTGAGTTATTATGGTTTTGGGATTTTTTTTTTTTTTGTCCAGGTTCCTGAGCTATTAGAGTTTTTTGGATTTTTTTTGTCCAGGTTCCTGATTTGTTATAGTTTTTTGGATTTTTTTTCCAGGTTCTTGAGTAAGCATAGCTTTTTTTTTTTTTTATCTTTTTTTATTAAGAGATTTTTTGTGGGGGTTTCCCGTGAAAGCAAAAGGTCTCCAGAATTAAGTATGTTTTTATTAATTTCAATTTCAAAATATATTTTTTGGTGTGGCGGGGAGGGGGTCTGTTTCAGGTGAAAGAAAAAGTACTCAAAGTTAAGCATTTTTTGGGGGAGGAGTGGGGCCAGGGGGGGGGAGGGGGGCTGTTTCACGTAAAAAGAAAAGGTACCCCTAGTCTCTTACACAAGGTGCCTGCAATAATACAAATAAATTATAAAAAAACAAGAAGAAAAGTAGATGATGTTTTTGCTTTTAGGAGCAAAGGCTGTCGTGAGGAGCGACCTAGTACCCTTTTCCAGCCCAGGCCTACAGAGAGGTAAAAAGATACAAGGAGAAGTTACAGGGTTGAATCACGATGGATAGATTATTTTGTCTTTCATAAGATGGAAAATGATTGAGAATCAGAGAAAACAGAAGCTTCTCAGAAAGCGAATTCCGAAGCCTGTCCAAAGAAGGGACGAAACACTCACAGAACTGGAAGAGAGAGAGAGAGAGAGAGAGAGAGAGAGAGAGAGAGAGAGACTTTCCCCGTACGAAACTATTCATTATTTTATGAGTCACTGAGAGCAATAACGTCAGATCTGGCTTTCGGAACTGCCGAGTTGAAAACGCCCACCCGTAAAGGGGGCGCTGAAATGGTAAAGTAGAAGGAGAGAGAGAGAGAGAGAGAGAGAGAGAGAGAGAGAGAGAGAGAGAGAGAGAGAGAGTAAACACCTCTCCCACCTTATCAGGAAGTAAACAAACCAGCGTGATTCATCCCCTGAGGAAGAAGAAGTGTCTCTTTTGGTGGGAATTACGACCGGGAGGAACGACACGAACGCCCACCACCCTGTCCCATCTCTCCCCCTTACCTGATGGCGAACACCAGCAAGGCGATGGTGTAATTCAGCAGTTCCGGCGACAGCGGGTGCCACTGCCCGTCCTCCGGCAGCCTGGCAGCCGTGGGAAGACTCCTGTAGGAGCCCTTGGTCTTGAGGGCCTTCGTCTTGCGCGAGGCGTCCTTCTTCTTCCCTCGACTCTTCTTGGGGTTCTTCTTGTCGCTCCTCCTGTGCTCGGCTGTCGGACCCCCTCCTCCTCCTCCTCCTCCTTCTTCTTCCTCCGTCTCCTCCTCTTCCTCATCTAGTAGCTCATTATCAAATTCTTCCGCTTCTTCTTCTTCTTCGGGGTCGAATTCCTCTGCTTCCGGGTTGACCACAAGCGACTCTTTAGACTGAAGGGCTTGCATCTGTGGCAGGGGCTTGATGACCGGGTTGAAGGTGATGGCGTCGGGGTTGAACGTCGTCGGGGCAGGGATTTCGGTCGGGATGCCCCCTCCCCCGGTGGCATTGATGGGGCCCCTGAAAACCACCAGCCGGTCGTTGTGGGGCACCAGGAAGTCCAGGTCTGTTCGCCAGATTTCGTCTGCAAAAAAAAAAAATAAATAAATAAAATAAAAATAAAAATAAAATAAAATAAAATAAATAAAATAAAATCAAAGAAAAGAAAATAAATTAAAGATGTTTTGTGACTGGAACCTTTTACTGGACTAATTTATTCTATATCCTCATCTGTTCATTTATTAATTTATCTCTTTTCTTCTCTAATAATTAGATAATAATTGACCTCTTCTTTTTGTATTTCCTATCATTATCAGCAACTTCTTACAAAAGAGGTTTGAATTTCAAGTCAACTTGTCCTCTTCGACACAAATAAAGGTTATCCCCTGAATAATAATTTAAAATAATGCAATCCGAGTGGATCGTTATTGTTTGTCCGCCCCGGGTGGGGGCCCGGTGTAGGTGGGGGATCGGAAAGGTAGGGGACACATGACACATCCACCCTCCTCATGCAAACCTGTTTGTTCGCCCTCAGTGAGGCCGGGGTAAGTAGGGGATCGGGAGGGTAGGGGAGACACGACGGGCAGCGCCAGGTTCTAGGGCAGCGTAGCGCTCGCCACCGAGCTCATAATAATAATAATAATAATAATAATAATAATAATAATAATAATAATAATAATAATAATATTAATAATAACATTAAAGTTAGCAGGTGTATATTCTTTAAACGATTTTTTTTTCAGTTATAAAAAGATTCTTTGCAAACATGGAAAAGGGGAAAAGGCTACAGTAAAAGCCTTAGTAATTTAAAAAAATTAATCTGGAAATGTGTTTATACAGCACCACAAAAAAACAACACCTAAAAAAATATAAATAAAAAATTAAATAAAAACTCTACGGATCTCACACATACATTACAATAGGTAAAATGTATCAAAGAAAACGTTCAACCTCAGCCCATTTCAGGGGATACTGCTCAAGACGATTATGACTTCCGCTACACATTCATCTCCGCTGAGTAAATAGCAATGAATTCCAGCGCCCAGCCTTCAAACACCCCGAAGACAAAGAACGGTTTATTTGCGCCCAGAATTGAGGACATTATGTCGAGAGCATAAAAAAAGGAGAAGACAGAGAGAGAGAGGAGAGACGAGAGATGAGAGAGAGAGAGAGAGGAGAGAGAGAGCAGAGAGAGAGAGAGAGAGACGAGAGAGAGAGAGAGAGAGAGAGCCAGGATGCGAATGACGGTATATTTGTTTTTCGTTCCGTTTTCTATAATGCGACGTCAAAAGGAAGGATTTAGAGATTAAAATAACCCTTTCGTTTGTGAGGGAATTGTACTTTTGATTCTGGTGCCATTAAATAATTAATTATATGTACGCGTAATATAACACTACACACACACACACACACACACACACACACATATATATATATATATATACTATATATATATATATATATATATATATATATAATATATATTTGTGTTTCACAGGGTGTACTCTATAACAAAGAATGTTCCACTACGACACAAGACGCCTTCCAAGGGTCCATTGAATTTCAATAACATCCAAAGTCAGTTGAGGGTACGACTTACTTGAATAAAAAAAAAAAAGTAAAAATAAAATAGGAAATATCGACTTAACAATACGAATAAAAACGGAAACGACACGAAAGAGTAAAATTACCTTTTCAAATAAAACGTAAAAGACGAGCGAGGGCGTATACAACAAGGAAAAAAGGGCCGCCCATTCCAATAAAAGGGAAAGAGGGCGCTCGGGCGTTCCCCCCTCCCCTCCCCTTCCCCTTCCCCCCCTCCCATCCGACCCAGCTGCAGGGCTTACACGGACTATTTGTCTTGGAGATTAAATTTCTTCCGATATGGAACCAATATTCCGCCCTAATTTTGGGGAGGGCTTCGATATCTGTAAATTTCACTACATACATGGGGATGACAGGTCGTAGCTACACTTTAGAAAAATTCTCTCTCTCTCTCTCTCTCTCTCCTATACGCCCACACATTACATACATACACACACACACATACACACACACACACACACACACACATATATATATATATATATATATATATATACATATATATATATATATATATATATATATATATATATATATATATACTTGATCACAAAGTATATAAGACGTGATGCTATGTATATTTGGCTATCTCGCTTTTCATTTTTTTTCCTTCGTGGCAAAACCTTTATATATATATATATATATATATATATATATATATATATATATATATATATATATATATATATATATATATATGTCTTTCTGCGTTCTGCATACGCAACAACAAACAGAGTCGGACAAGCAACATCCTTAGGGAACGCTCCTCGTAAACAAATGGTCAATAAGCGCCGAGATCGCCTATAAACCAGCGATATCCAGCCACCCCGTTCTCCCAGGTCTTCTCCCATTTTTTTTAGGCCTAACAACGGCGGGAGTCAAATGCCGTTGCAACAGCTCAAAATTGGATTCCGCTCCTGCATAATTGATAGGAGGCCTACAGCAATCTGCCCCGAGTCGGCTATCTGAGTCTCGACTATGGCCAAGCGTATGCGATGCTGTCAAATCAAAACATAGCAAAATTAATTGATGAAATGGGCGGAAGAGATAGAAAAAATAAGCGAAAACGTAAATATACTGATGAAGTGAGGGAAGAGATATATATATATATATATATATATATATATATATAGATATATATATATATATATATATATATCTATATATATATATATATATATATATATATATATATATATATTATATATATATATATATATATATATATATATATATATATATATATATATATATATAATTTGATAAACGAGAGAAGTTCAAAATAAGGACAGAATACTTACACAACAAAAATAAATAAATAAAAATATAGAAAAAAGACAAAATGGATATATACACGTAATTTGATAAATATGGAAGGGCCAAAGCCCCCAGAAAGCGAGCATACTAAAAATTAAAAAAAAATAATATAAATTCATAAAAAAATATGAGGTTAAAAATAAAAATAAAATGAAAAACTGACACCGAGACGAGCTTAAAAGTATGTTGAATT
>NC_061105.1:6356396-6371396 GCF_015104395.2 Macrobrachium nipponense | reverse complement strand
ATCGGGCGCTGCATGACCTAGTAGGCATCCTTCAAGATCAATTGAAGTACCAGCAAGCCCGAATCGAGGAATACGAACTGCGTGAGATGAGGCAAAAACAAGAAGAGAAAATTCGTCTGGAAGAGGGGAGGCTCAGGCGACTCTTACTCCAAAGGACAGCGCCTCCTCACAAGGCGGAGGAGAAGTACAACGACAATCTCAATATATGTCTCGCTTTTAATCGCTGGAGAGGTATCGTCGAGCAGCTAAAACGAGACCGAGTCGCTCATCGCCGTGACCTCCAAGTACAGTCCTCGAAAAGGGAACGAAGCGAAAATTTATTCCCGCTTGAGCCCACATATCTGAGAAAGAGGAATGATGATAAAACGGAGAAGACTGAAGGAGAGGACATGCCTAAAAGAAAGAAGAAAAAGAAGGATTACCATAAAAGCGAGAAAACTGAAGGGGAGGACATGCCCGGAAGAAAGAAGAAAAAAGAAGATAGGCCTACAAGAAAGGCAAATGGTAAGGGCAGCCCAAAAAGAGCGGACCAAAGCCGCAACAATATTCCCAAAGAAGAGATGAAAGAAGCCAAGGAAACCTTCAGCAGGTTCATGGACAGAGATCGACCATTAGAAACAAGAAATCAACACTTGGGGCCGGAGGAGTGGCTCTTTAGACGGCCTCTGCCCAATTTGAAGAAATGGCCTCGGTCGAAATGTAGATTCCAGTTACTGAAGGAAATATTTGAAATAGAGCAGGCACGTATCCAAGAGTTAAGGCAAATGGGGATTCCGATGGTTGCCTTGCAAAAGGTGCCTTTAAAAATGGCCGACAATATTGGTGCTGGAGCGTTTGGCATTGTTTTTCGATATCATTTCCCCGATATGACGAAGCCTGTGGTAATCAAGATAGTCAAAGAAGAATCGGGTGATATGCTCGTCGCAGAAGCAGCTAATTTACAAGCGCTGAAAGATATAGAAGGCATACCGATATTATACGGAGTGTGCCCCACACGACCCTGTGGAATAATAATGGGCGATGGTGGAAATATCACCTTTCATAATTGGGTAAAAAAAATGGCCCACGATCCGATACAAATATTATTAATGTTTAGGAAAATCTGCAAGATCGTCGAACAAATTCACAGGGCAGGAGTAGTACATAGAGATCTGCATGGGAGAAATATTGTCATTGATGAAGTGACAAATGAACCCACAATAGTGGACTTTGGTTTATCAAAACAATTTCATAGTGAGGGGCGGATATCTGCAATGAGAAACGCCACAGCTACTGATATCAAAATGCTGGGGAGAATCGTAAGATTCATCGTCGTAAATATCAAACTGTTTAGGACTATCGAAGTCTTTTTGCACCATTTAGCTGACAACTGCTTTCGTTTGAAGCTTTCTGCTCAATACGTTGTCAACTATGTCACAGAACTTATAGAATATCTACTCTGGATTGCTGAAAAGAAAGGGACCATCTACGAAAACATTTATCTAAGTAGTACATTTCACACCTGGCGAAAAATGCTATATGGTGATGTTGGGGATTTCCAAGAGGCAGAGGCAGAGGCCGAAAATGACATGACTGAAGAAGTCCTTTACCCTATAGCTGAGGATGGAGACGAGATGAGGTCGTCAATGGTGAAATAGTTCGTGCCTAGAACGGAGGATCGAAGGCGGCTGGTGGGGCTGCTGGAGGTCCTTTGTCCTAGTGGTGCTGAGGATGGAGACGAGATGAGTACGTCAATGGTGAAATAGTTCGTGCCTAGAACGGAGGATCGAAGGCGGCTGGTGGGGCTGCTGGAGGTCCTTTGTCCTAGTGGTGCTGAGGATGGAGACGAGATGAGGTCATCAATGGTGAAATAGTTCGTGCCTAGAACGGAGGATCGAAGGCGGCTGGTGGGGCTGCTGGAGGTCCTTTGTCCTAGTGGTGCTGAGGATGGAGACGAGATGAGGGTCCGTCAAATAACAAATAGTTCGCCTAGAACTGATCGAGTTCGGCGGTGGGGGCTGCTGGAGGTCCTTTGTCCTAGTGGTGCTGAGGATGGAGACGAGATGAGGTCGTCAATGGTGAAATAGTTCGTGCCTAGAACGGAGGATCGAAGGCGGCTGGTGGGGCTGCTGGAGGTCCTTTGTCCTAGTGGTGCTGAGGATGGAGACGAGATGAGGTCGTCAATGGTGAAATAGTTCGTGCCTAGAACGGAGGATCGAAGGCGGCTGGTGGGGCTGCTGGAGGTCCTTTGTCCTAGTGGTGCTGAGGATGGAGACGAGATGAGGTCGTCAATGGTGAAATAGTTCGTGCCTAGAACGGAGGATCGAAGGCGGCTGGTGAGGCTGCTGGAGGTTCCTTTGTCCTAGTGGTGCTGAGGATGGAGACGAGATGAGGTCGTCAATGGTGAAATAGTTCGTGCCTAGAACGGAGGATCGAAGGCGGCTGGTGGGGCTGCTGGAGGTCCTTTGTCCTAGTGGTGCTGAGGATGGAGACGAGATGAGTACGTCAATGGTGAAATAGTTCGTGCCTAGAACGGAGGATCGAAGGCGGCTGGTGGGGCTGCTGGAGGTCCTTTTTCCTAGTGGTGCTGAGGATGGAGACGGAGCTGAGTACGTCAATGGTGAAATAGTTCGTGGGCTAGAACGGAGGATCGAAGGCGGCTGGTGGGGCTGCTGCTGGAGGTCCCTTTGTCCTAGTGGTGCTGAGGATGGAGGACGAGATGAGTCGTCACTGGTGAAAATAGTTCGTGCCTAGAACGGAGGATCGAAGGCGGCTGGTGGGGCTGCTGGAGGTCCTTTGTCCTAGTGGTGCTGAGGATGGAGACGAGATGAGGTCGTCAATGGTTTGAAATTAGTTCGTGCCTATGAACGGTAGGAGGGACGAAGGCGGCTGGTGAGGCTGTATGGAGGTTCCTTGGTCCTAGGTGGGGTGTGAGGATGGAGACGAGATGAGTACGTCAATGGTGAAATAGGTTCCGTTTGCCTAAAACGGAGGTCGAAAGGCGGTTGGGGTTGGGCTGCTGGAGGGTCCGTTGGCCTGTGGTTGCTGAGGATGGAGACGAGATGAGGTTCTGTCAATGGTGAAAATAGTTCGTGCCTAGAACGGAGGATCGAAGGCGGCTGGTTGGGGCTGCTGGGGGTCCTTTTTCTCGTGGTGCTGAGGATGGAGGGACCGAGATTGAGTACCGCAATGGTGAAATAGTTCGTGGCTAGAACGGAGGATCGAGGCGGCTGGTGGGTGCTGGAGGTCATTTGTCCTAGTGGTGCCGAGGATGGAGGACGAGATGAGGTCGTCAATGGTGAAATAGGTTCGGTGTCCAGAAACTGGAGGGATACGAAGGCGGGCGCGCTGGTGGGGCTGCTGGAAGGAGGTCCTTTGGTCCTTACTGGTGGCTGAGGATGGAGGACGAGATGAGGTCGTCAAATGGTGAAATAGGGTTTCGTGCCTAGACAGGAGGATCGAAGGCGGGCGTGGTGGGCTTCTTGCTGGAGGTCCTTGTCCTAAGTGGGTGCTGAAAAGGAGAGACGAGATGAAGGTTCGTGTCAATGGTGAAATAGTTCCGTGCTAGAACGGAGGATCGAAAGGCGGCTTGGTTGGGGCTGCCTGGGCAGGTCCTTTGTCCTAGTGGTGCTGGAGGATGGATACGAGATGAGGTCGTCAATGGTGAAAATAGTTCGTGCCTAGAACGGAGGATCGAAGCGGCTGGTGGGGTGCTGGAAGGTCCTTTGGTCCTCGGTGGGGTGGATGAGGATGGAGACGAGATCGAGGTCGTCAATGGTGAAAAGGTTCCTTTGCCTAGAAACCGGAGGAATCGAAGGCGGCGGGTGGGGCTGCTGGAGGTCCTTTGGCCTAGTGGTTGATGAGGGATGGAGACCGAGATGAGGTCGTCAATGGTGTGTGAAATAAGTTCGTGCCTAGAACGGGGAGGATCGAAGGCGGCTGGTTGGGGCTGGCTGGACCGGTCCTTTTGTCCATAGTGGTGCTGAGGATGGAAGACGAGATGAGGTCTTCATTGGTGAATTTGTTCATGCCGAGAACGGAGGATCGAAGGCAGCTGGTGTGGCTGCTGGAGGTCCTTTGTCCTAGTGGTGCTGAGGATGGAGATGAGATGAGGTCGTCAATGGTGAAATAGTTCGTGCCTAGAACGAAGGATGGAAGGCAGCTGGTGCGGCTGCTGGAGGTCCTTTGTCCTAGTGGTGCTGAGGATGGAGATGAGACGAGGTCGTCAATGGTGAAATAGTTCGTGCCTAGAACGAAGGATGGAAGGCAGCTGGTGTGGCTGTTGGAGGTCTTTTGTCCTAGTGGTGCTGAGGATGGAGACGAGATGAGGTCTTCATTGGTGAATTTGTTCATGCCGAGAACGGAGGATGGAAGGCAGCTGGTGGAGCCACTGGAGGTTGTTTGTCCTAGTTCTGAGGATGGAGACGAGATGAGCTCGTCATTGGTGAAATTGTTCGTGCTGAGAACGAAGGATGTGAAATTGTTCGTGCCGAGAATGAATGATGGAAGACAGCTGGTGGGGCTACTGGAGGTCCTTTGTCCTAGTGCTGAGGATAGAGATGAGATGAGCCCATCATTGGTGAAATGGTTCGTGCCGGGAATGAAGGATGGAAGGCAGCTGGTGGAGCCACTGGAGGTTGTTTGTCCTAGTGCTGAGGATGGAGACGAGATGAGTGTCATGGACCCCGAGAGGTCCACCTCAGGTTCGATATTAAAATAAACAAAAAGAATTCAACACCAACAGTTGAAACTGGGGATACAAATATAGAAAGATACACAAACAGAAAAAAGGTTTATTTACAAGCTTACTAACAAAGATAAATGCAGAATGGTTTCTCCTATTTACATAGCAAAAGTAAAATCTTACACTGCATGAACTGGGGAAACAGTGAGGTAATGAAAATACTATCTGGCAAGTTTTTCAGCTGTCGGAAATCAATGGTCGAAGCGATGGCTTAACAAAAGGAGAACTGTAATTTCAGACGTCTTCTTGACTCTGTATTGCAGAAAACAATGTCTATTCTTGATTCTCGAATGGCAGGAATTTCTCGAAACCTCTTGTAGAACGTTTCTTCTCTGAAGGCTTGCTCAACGTCGAAATACCTACCTCGGTCGTCCGCTCCCTGACGACGACTTGACCAGATTTCGATCAAACTCTCAAGTGCCTTTTTCCTCTCTTATCCTTCGTCTGTTCCTTCTTCTCTTTTCTCTCTCTCAGGATCTCTGCTCTGATCTCTGCTCTCTGCTGGCCTCTAACTGATGATCTGATCTTTCAGGGCGGCAATATATATATATATATATATATATATATATATATATTATATATATATATATATATATATATATATATATATATATATATATATATATACATATACGGCGAACTGGGGGAGGGCTGAAGGGGGCAGAGCATAACAGCGAACGTCACAGGAACTTTTAGAAGGATCTAGACGGAATATTGCATCAGAAATCGCTGCATTTCTCACGACACGTCGGCGCCTGTTGCGTTCCACAACACGCCTGACAATTCTAGAACAATCATGAGAACAGGTGCCTCCAACATGTGTGCGAATGCCTCCTGCTGCAGACCTACTTGAAGAAAATGCATTTTCCTTTCTTGTACTTATCTGTCTTTGCTATAAAGCAATTACCATGACACGTTCCCCCCAAAAAAGAAAAAAAAAATGAAATAAACTGATTTTATTTTTTTTTTCTAAAGAGAAACACGAATTAAACAGCAGGGGAACAATTCTGCATAAAGCTTTAATCCAGTTAAGTAGTGCAGAACAATTATTTATAATAAAATATAGCGTATTTATTTTAATTTTCGTTGGCGAAACAATGCTCTATTTGACCGTAAATTTTAGCACGCGCCTCAAGTAAGCTGGAGGTCGGGATCATGCCTTGTTAAATAATTATACGGAGCTAGGGGTAATTCAAAAGAGGTAATCCTTCTTCACAGATATAATGGAGATGGAAAAAATGATTTACGTCGACTATGAAGATTACGTAAAAGGAAATTCCCCAATAGTCCACTTCACAAGGCCTCTTTTTATAAAGATATAAATACACACGCATGCCAAAAGGCCTCTACGCTATGCATTAAAATAACAAAAGAATGAATGCTATGCTTAGCTCAGTGTGACTCATTATAACAACTAAAACATCCGTCCTGTGTTTAACACAAGAGAGAGAGACGATCTCATTAGAGGCACTGCTAACAAGGGCCTTACCTTACCTTACAGACCTTACAGTTCGTTCGGGTTGCCCCAGGTCCTCAGTGTGCGCGCCTCTAATGTCTACCAGAGAGTTGCTCGTACATCTTCGGTATATTTTGCATCTTCCAATCTTGGATGGTCTGGGATGCAGTTCAGATATTTGTCGAGCTTATTCTTAAACACATCTACGCTCACTCCTGATATATTCCTCAGATGAGCTGGCAACGCAATTGAATAGAGCTGCACTTACGATGATGTGTGCGTAGTGGATTAATGTCCTGTGTGCTTTCCTTATTTTTCCTGGTATAGTTTTGGGCACTATTAATCTACCTCTGCTTGCTCTTTCTGATATTTTTAGTTCCATGATATTTTTCTGTTATTCCTTTCTATCTGTTTCCATGCCTGAATTATCATGTAGCGTTCTCTTCTCCTTTCTAGACTATATAATTTTAAGGATTGTAGTCTTTCCCAGTAGTCTAGGTCCTTAACTTCTTCTATTCTAGCTGTAAAGGACCTTTGTACACTCTCTATTTGTGCAATATCCTTTTGATAGTGTGGGTACCATATCATATTGCAATATTCAAGTGGACTACGAACATATGTTTTATAAAGCATAATCATGTGTTCAGCTTTTCTTGTTTTGGAAGTGCCGTAACAACATTCCCATTTTTGCTTTACATTTTGCCAACAGAATTGCTATTTGATCATTGCATAACATGTTCCTATTCATCATCACACCAAGGTCTTTAACTGCTTCCTTATTTGTGATTGTCTCATTATTAGGTCCCCTATATGCATATAGGCTTTCCTTCTCTGTCTCCATAATTTGATTGATTCAAATTTTATCAGAGTTATTAAACCATCCTATTACCTCTGCCCAATCATATACTTTAAGGTCTCTTTGTAGAGCGTTCCTATCTTCATCACAAGTAATTTCTCTACTTATTCTTGTGTCATCAGCGAAACTACTCACTACCGAATCATTAACATTACTGTCTATGTCTTCAATCATAATAACAAACAATATTGCAGCTAGCACCGTACCTTGTGGCACACCAGGATATTACCTTGGTTTCATCCGATTTCTCATCGTTTGCAATAACTATCTGTTTTCTGTTGTGTAAAAATTCTTTTAACCATCTTTCCTACTTTATCTACGATATTGTGTTTTCTAATTTTCTTTGCTAAAATATTATGGTCTACTTTGTCAAAAGCTTTTGCAAAGTCTAAATAAACCACATCTGTTTCATTTCCGCTTTTCATATTTTTGAATAGTTCTCACGGTGGACTAACAGTTGGGTTTGTGTACTTTTTCCGGGTACGAAACCGTGTTGTCCTATATTAAACAAATTATTTTTTATTAAATGTCATAATATTTTTCTTCATTACCCTTTCATACACTTTGATAATATGTGATGTTAGATCACAGGCCTATAATTACTTGCCTCTAGTCTTGATCCACTTTTGAAAGTAGGGGGATGATATAATGCTAATTTGTGGCTCATCATAAATCTTGCCTGTATCTACACTTTGTCTTAATAATATTGCAAGTGGCTTTGCGATAGAATGAACTACTTTCTTTAACAAAATAGCAGGGACTCCATCCGGCCCTGCAGCAGCTCCATTTTTTAATTTCATTAATTGCCTGCACAATATCAGCTTCATTAATTTCTATGTCAGCTAAATATTCACTATTTTCTTCCCTTACTTCTATATCATTATCTTCATTATCTATTCTAGGGGTGAATTCTCTCTTATATCGTTCTGCCAGTATGTTGCAAATTTCCTTTTTTTCATTCGTTAATCTCCCTTCAAATTCTCAGAGGGCCTATTTCATTCTTCTTTTATTCATCTCTTCGCATATGAGTATAATAGTTAGGGGTTTTGCTTGATATTTAATAGGGTTTTTTCTTCAAGTCCCGTTTTTCATTTCTTTTGATTGTATAATCTTTTGTTCGCATTTCTATCTTACTTTTTAGTTCTATAACTTTCCATGCATTTTTTTTCTTTTGCAAGACCTTTTTTCCTTTTTCCACTTTCTGATTTTCTGGAAAACAAGATCCTTCTGTCTCTTGGTATGCATTGAATGATGTTTTACTTTTCTTCGGTAATATATTTTTCCACTATTTTTCTCCAATATTTTATATAATATCTCCGTATTTACCCTTTATGTCATCACTACGAAAATGTTATCCCAATCTTTGTTTAATTCTTCATTAATTTCTGACCATTTTATATTTTTACTGTAGAAGTTGTATTTTCCAATATCCTTCCCACTTTTTTCATTTCTTGCTTATCTCTATTTTCACTTGCTTTGGAATGAACTGTTAATTTTTCTATGACATTATGGTCTGAAAATACTCGCATTATAAACTATTAATTTCTTTAACATAATTCATCTCGTCACAAATACTAGGTCAAAGTATTTTCCTTTCTTGTTGGCAGGTGATTTATTTGTTGAATGTTGTATTCTAGTAGCATATCTAATAGCTTTTCAAATGCCTCTTATCTTCTGCACTACTATTACTCTCTTTTTTATATTTGTATAAGTACAACCACAATCTCCTATTCGTTCTTTCCATTCTACGAAAGGAAGTTGAAGTCCACCAGATAGGAGAATAGTCCAGTCCTTTGTGATTTCTACATATTATCATCCAATTTTTCAATTATTAAGTCAAAACTCTTTAGTATTAGGAGGTCTATATATTACTATGTTCATCCAATTTTTCAGATTCAAATTCTACGCTATTAGTTTCACATTTCTGAGTTACTATATTTCTCATATTTTTCCTTGTTTTTGTCTTTCCCATATATTGCGGTTTCCCCCTTGATTCCTATTTTTTCTATCTGATCTATAAGTTTGGAACCCTTTATTTGATCATCAGTTTCCCAGTCTCTTGGGAATGACCAGGTTTCACTTATATTATTATATCTATTTTCTTTTCAATTTGGTGTTAGTTCTTTCTAAGTACTCTATTTTTCTTTTTGAGTTTACTCATAACTAAACCCTGCGCATTCATCACTATGATGGTTTTGCGTGTTTCTCCTTCATTTAATACTGGTAGTAATAAGGATTTTTCCCATGTCTCTTTCCTGTTCTGGTATGTTGTCTTTTTTTTTTCATTTCCAGAAATTCTGACATTAAAAATCAACTTTTCCATAATATGTGATCTTCCTTCATCATAATATTCATTTTTGTGTCTGAATCTGCAATTTTCTCCGTTTCTGCAAATATCCTCTTGCATAATAAATACAGTATTTATCTTGAGTAGAATTTCGGAGCTGATGCTTTGAAATTTTTTGCTGCACCTCTGCATATCTCATTGGTGGTTTGCTTTTCTCTTTTACCTGATATTCTTGATTTCTCTTTATTTGTTTTTTTCTTTCTTATTTTGGATTTTATACTTGGTTTGGTTATTTATTTGATTATGATTCATGGCTACAGGGTGCATATATTTGCATTTTTTTTGTCGAACTTACATCCTTTTCCTTCTTTTAGGTTTTTACATAGTTTTTGGATGCAGATCTCTGCAATCATCCCCTATCCATCTAAGTAGCACATTTACCATATATTTCATAGTTTTGATATCTTAGGATGTTTGTAGTAACATGCTTTCTCCAAATCTTGCAATTCCCTCTTTTACAAAAAGGTTGCAGATTTTGTCTTTCTTGTCTATTTTTTTTCCTCTTTCCCCCGTCATTGTGTAGATCTGGGTAGAGCCCTCTTCGGGATTTGCTTTTCTGTTGTCATATCGTAATTTATTTCATTAGTAGGTATGCTGCTTATTGCCTCATATGTAGTATCAATGAGTATCTCTGCATCCATACTTTTATCTTGTTCTTTGTTTTCCTTATTTTTTTCTGTCATTTCATTTTTTGTTTACTTCTCTTCCGTTTTATTCTTCTTCTTTTTCTTCTTCTTCTTTCCTCTTCTCTTCTTCTCATCCTCAACTATTTGTACATTCAATCTTGATTTAATAACATTGTCTATCCATGATAGACATTGTTGAACAAAAAAATTCTTGTATCTTTTTCTCAAAATCTTGTATTACCTCAGCACACTGTGGATGGGTCGGAATGTTGCATGCAGCACATTTTTCTGATTAGGTTTTGTGGATTGACTATGCTATACAAAACCTTACACAGTTTGCATGCTTTTGGCATTCTTTTTCCTAATGCATCAATTAGGATATTCACAAGATTCACCTTATTCATTTTCTTTGTCGGAATATGTTGGTTTATGTATATTTTCTTTATGAGTCTCTTGACCACTTGGATTTTAATTTGGAACTTCTTCAATTATTTTCAAGATGTTTTCATTAGATTTGTTCCAGTTTGAAGGATTATATCCTTCTAATATATCTATGAATGCTTTTGTATCTTTTTGGTTAGGACTGTTGCTGATTTCATAGATGAGAAATGCCAGTTCCCTTCCTGCTACCTCTCGTATTGCGAATCTGCTAAACACGCCAAATTACGCCACCTTCTTCCCGCAGTTGGAACTTACTGCCATCTTGTTTCTGATTTATAGTATTACATTTGATAAACTAACTTAGAAGACGCTTTATCCTACTATTTTCACACTAATCTTATCACCGATAGTTCACGAACACTTCTAGATATTTCTCAAATTCTAGTCGTATGTTAAACTTGTGATATCTGTTGATTAATCTGACTTCACGCGGGTACGTCTCACCAAGCAAGATGGCTACTACTGCCGAAATGTAAACCAATTAGCAGAGAGAGAGAGAGAGAGAGAGAGAGAGAGAGAGAGAGAGAGAGAGAGAGAGAGACAGAGAGAGAAGGAGTAGATGTAGTTTGTATAGGCGTGAAGTTTGATGGATGTTAACTGTGAAACATACTTTTGTGTATGTGTGTGTGAGAGAGAGAGTGAGAGAGAGAGAGAGAGGGAATCAGTAGTTTGTAGGAAAAAAAAAAAAACATTTATGAGAGGAGAGAGAGAGAGAGAGAGAGAGAGAGAGAGAGAGAGAGAGAGAGAGAGAGAGAGAGACTCGGTTGTATGTAGGAGTGAATAAAATGAAGCATTTGAAATGTATGTGTCTGTGTATAAGATAGACAAATAGATAAAGAGAGAGAGAGAGAGAGACTCCCACAATTCCACATACGAACAATACCGAACTAATGAAGAGGCATTAATTACAGAAGAATTCATCATCGCCCCCCCCATGACTGGGGATGGGTGGGGGGGAGGGGGAGAGGTAGGTAGAGGGGGTTCAGGAGAGGAATGCCATCACTATATAATAATCCAGGTTAATTGACTCCATCTCTAATAATTCAAAACCTGGCTGCAATTAAAATGGAATTACCCGCGTTGAATAAAAAAAAAAATATATA
Source organism: Macrobrachium nipponense (assembly GCF_015104395.2). Taxonomy (NCBI): domain Eukaryota; kingdom Metazoa; phylum Arthropoda; class Malacostraca; order Decapoda; family Palaemonidae; genus Macrobrachium; species Macrobrachium nipponense. The sequence goes on along the minus strand of NC_061105.1, from coordinate 6,359,844 downwards.
AAGCTACTTTTTAACACCTGGCTTCCATTTGCCGAAGATAGGATGTCTAATTGGCCATGGGGATTTTTTTCGTTGGGTTATCGATGCGTCTATTTCATGGGCGACATTGTCGTATTTCGTATTTTTTATTTAGGTATGTTATTTCTGTGCATGGAATGTTGATTTATAGGCGGAGGCGAGAGAGAGAGAGAGAGGAGAGAGAAGGAGAGAGAGAGAGAGAGAGATGACGATGAGAGAGACGGAGAGAGAGAGAGAGAGAGAGTTCATCTATCTATCTATATATTTTGTATTTACTTTTTTATTAAGTTCGTTATTTCTGAGCATGGAATGTTGAGAGAGAGAGAGAGAGAGAGAGAGAGAGAGAGAGAGAGAGAGAGAGAGAGAGAGACGATATATATATATAGGTATATATATATATATATATATATATATATATATATATATATATATATACTATATAAACACACTATAAGTCAACAATAACACCGTTGGACCTCTGTATACACACACACACATATATATATATGCTTCTGTATATGCCTGTGTGTGTGTGTAAATACATACATACCTACAAACATACACATCTGCAGTATCAAGCCACCGTAACCCACAAAAAAAACATTACCTAACACCATAAAAATAAAGAACAACAACGTAACACCACCAACCTCCGAACACCATGAAAAACGAACAACGTAAACAAGCACGGCAGAGAACAACAACAAACGGCGGCGAAGGAGCAAAACAACAACGAAGAACAACAAAAAGCGTCCGGCGTTTTTCCAGTTTGATTAGCCTCCAAAAATATAGGAAATCCAACACATTAGGGCTATGTTACGACTTGGGAAGAGAGAGGGAGGGAGGGAGGAGGAGGGAGGGAGGCAGGCAGAGAGGGAGGAGAAGGGGAACAGGGGGAGTTCCCATTCCCGATTCCCGTGGCCCCTCTTCTGTGCTACTCAAGCGGGAACACATTGATCGGGGCTACTTGCTGCAGTACTCTCTCTCTCTCTCTCTCTCTCTCTCTCTCTCTCTCATTTTCTTCTTCTTCTTCTTCTTCTCATTATTATTATCATCATTATTAACATTTATCATTATCATCATAATCACAGCCCAAAAGATTACGTTGCAAGTCTCTCTCTCTCTCTCTCTCTCTCTCTCTCTCTCTCTCTCTCTCTCTCTCTCTCTCTCCCTCCAAAGACATTTGTATTTAGTTTCATTCAAAAACATCAAACTTCTCTTTCATCCCTCAACGAAATCATTACATCGAAAGACAAACTCACCTAAAAGTTAAAAAGAAACTTTTCCCATTCACATGTTTTCGATCGTTCCTAATTAACATTTACGACGAAAAAAAACAAAAAACAAACAAACAAACGGAAAAAAACGCGAGCGTATTTTAACCGTAAATAAACATATGCAATTCCCAATTCTTTTTATCAATAACAGTTTTGTTCTCATGATTTTTCGTTCTATTTCTGTTCAATATTTCTAACGATAAAATAGGTTTCATGAATAATGATAAACAACTGATATTTACTATAGTAGATTCACACCAGCCGTGCATTTGATGTCTACGCCAGTCCCTTACGACGCTCCTGATTGGCTGTTGATAAGCCAATCACATGGCTGGAAACTCTCAGTCTCTCTCGCGATTTCACACAGGCAGGATGAATGTTCCATCTCTCCTGAATTATACGTCTTTCAGGGGAGACTGAGTTTCCAGCCCTGTCATTGGCTTATCAACAGCCAATCAGGAGAAGTCGTAAGGGACTGGTCTAGACGCTAAATGCACGGCTGATGTGAATCTGCTATAACAATTCCTTTTGTCTGGCTAAATGTAAACAAAGGACTTTTTAGCGTATCGTGGAAATTATACGGTCTGGTTGCAGACAGAATTCTTTGTTTATTCATGCGTCCGCACAGAGAACTATCTCTCTCTCTCTCTCTCTCTCTCTCTCTCTCTCTCTCTCTCTCTCTCTCTGAACCCGGCGAGGAAGGGCGCCGCTACACGGGGCGGTTTCCAAAAAACCATCGAATGTACCTAAGCAGTAGGTTAGGTATATGGTTACTGGTCGACTTTTGTGGGTCTCAGCTGTGGGAGAGAGAGAGAGAGAGAGGAGAGAGAGAGAGAGAGAGAGAGAGAGGAACTGGTAGAGTCCCGATATTTATAATTCCTCCCTTTCTCCCTCTCTCTGTCTAGAAAAAGAGCGAAATTGAAAATGGTAGGGTCTCGATGTTCATAATTTAACCCTTCTTCTCTCTTACTCTCTCTTATATATATATATATCATATATTATATATAAAATATAATTATATATATAATATATATATATATTACATTATATATCTATATATATATAATATATTATATAAGATATATATATAATAATTATATATATATCCCAGATCCAGGGGTTGAATCCCCCGGACGGAAGGGGTATGAGTGGGGCTCGTTTGTTGAAAAGTCCTTCCTATTTTTGTTCGCTGAGCAAGACGTTCAAATTGTGTTGTGCTGGTTAGTCAACTGGGCGGGTCGCAGTTACAATGAAGAGACTTTGAAAAAATATAGGGTGTACCCTCTCTAGAGCACCAAATATATATATATATATCTATATATATATATATATATATATATATATATATATTATATATAGTATATTTACAGGGGGAAAAATCAGAAAAACCATCAGTAAGCTGGAGGTCGGATCACGCCTTGTCCGGATCACTGGCATAAACACCACCACGGCGGTATCGATTCCGGATTTGTCGCTGGTGAGTAATCATCGGAATGGTTAGGAATTGGTGTCGAAAGTAATAATAAGGCCATTAGGTAATTGCCATTTCATGAAACCCATCAGCTAAGTCTCCATTCATCTGGCAACCCAGAGATGCCACAAGGCTTCTGACGAGCCATTTACCAGGCATGAACTCCGGCATACATAGGACGATGAAGTGTATGCGTGGATGAATGTAGGACATGATGAATCTACTCTAAGCGCCACTCAACGGGAATACTAGATGATATTATATAATGTGAATTCAATATTAATTGGGTCTCTCTCTCTCTCTCTCTCTCTCTCTCTCTCTCTCTCTCTCTCTCTCTCTCTCTCTCTCTCTCTCCTCTCTATATATATATATATATATATATATATATATATATATATATATATATATATATATATGTATATATATATACGTATATATATATATAGATATATATATATATATATATATATATATATATATATATATTTATATATATATACGTGTATATATATATACACAAACACAAACGCTATTCTGTTGAAGCTTGCTCTCTTATTTCATAAATAATAATAATACGATTTAAAAAAAAAGTCTCATCCACGGTGCAACAACAGAACAACAAAACCAGAAGCAGAACTACAACGTCAGTGATTAATTAAAGCGTTGTGCAACAACACCAGTA
>NC_061105.1:6338896-6346396 GCF_015104395.2 Macrobrachium nipponense | reverse complement strand
CTCTCTCTCTCTCTCTCTCTCCTTCTTCAATATCCCTCTGAATGCTACACACCAACAGAGCTGATAAAAGTACAAGTATTTATATACGCATTTGAGAAGATTTTGAGTTCTCTCTCTCTCTCTCTCTCTCTCTCTCTCTCTCTCTCTCTCTCTCTCTCTCTCTCCTTCCTCAGTATCCTCTGAAAACCGTACACAGCAATAATATTGATAAACGTACAAGTATTTATAAATTTGTGGGGATTTTCAGACAATAATTTCTCAGTCTTGTAAGTTCGATTCATCTCTCTCTCTCTCTCTCTCTCTCTCTCTCGCACAACTACCCCCCTCCCCCCATTACCCTCAGGACCATGAATCCGGCCTTAAAAGACCATCACAGGCGAAAATTCCCGCCAGAAACGAACGCATCTACGCGCCATAATGGATAAACTTCTCGAGAGTTTATGTAACGGCCCACCCCATGAAAAGCGAGAGAGAGAGAGAGAGAGAGAGAGAGAGAGAGAGAGAGAGAGAGAGAGAGAAAAAGAAAAAAAACCACTTACCGAATGAGATTGAATTCGCTTAAGGCACAGAGTAGGGACAGGGAAATACGTCCTTAAAAAAAAAAAATAAATACTCTTTGCTCGGAAAAGCCACACGGGGCGAAAAATAGCTAATGCGCTTGGTTATCAATATTAGGGGCCGGCGGTGTTCAGGAGGCGTTCACCAGGTGTGGCGGAAAACGGATTTTCATTCATGCACCTTACTTAGCGAGTTGTCGTGTTGGCTAATGGTTCCATGCGAGCGTTAATTAAATAAATGATGAAGATGGTAAATAACAAGAAAAAAATGAGAATAACAACAATTATAATAAAATAGAAAACGAAAAAAGGGAAAAATATAACTATATTAATGGTAAAAATAACATAACCGTTTTCCGTCACTCTTGCAACTCACAAGAACGGAACGCACTGCTTTTAAACACTGATAAAGAGTCTTAAGATTTTCCTTTCCCGAGAGAGAGAGAGAGAGAGAGAGAGAGAGAGAGAGAGAGAGAGAGAGAGAGAGAGAGAGAGAAGGGAGGAAAAAAATCGATATTCCTGATAATAGATAATTAACTAGTGTTGACATAGCCAACAAGGTTATAATGAGCGTCTTATATAACGTTGTGTGTGTGTGAGAGAGAGAGAGAGAGAGAGATGAGACGAGAGAGAGAAGGGGAGGGAGAGGGGAGAGAGGAGAGAGAAAGATAGAGCGAGAGAAGAGAGAAAGAGGAGAAAGAGAAAGGAGAGGGGGAAAGAGATTCCTCAAAAGTCCGTATGCTAATTCCCGCCCTTTTCGCTATTCGCCGGAGTGCCAAAAGAGTATAGTATTGCTTTGATAGATTAAAAACATTCCCTCTTTAATTCAATTACGGGCGTAAAATATTCGGTCTCCCCAAAGAGTAACGTGATCCGTTGCAGCAAATGATTTGGTGGAAATATTAATTCGTTTTTCGATATGAAATTCCCTTTTATTCACAAAGAGCTGGTGGATGATCCCTTGAGTGGTTTCTGGTGCTTTGAATGTGTTTACATACATATATTCATAAACATAATGTATAACTATATATATATATTATATATATATATATATAATATTATCAAAAACGTTTCGCACATATAACACGGTGCATCATCAATCTGTGAAGAAAAAAAAATTAAAAAAAAACAATTAACATTATATGCATACGTAAAAAGGAATTCGCAAAAGATATAAAAGTTGAAGATTAAAATTTACATAAAAAACTATAAGAAAGCTTTATCATTTTCTAAAAGGACAGTAATATAAATAAGAGAGAGACTACTAAAACACCAACCTTCTAAGGTAACAGAAGAATAAGGAATGACAAAAACTGAAGTCCCAGTCAAGACGAAAACTATGGCCTGAAATCTTGTGTGTGTGTGTGTGTGTGTGTGTGGTAATTTTTTCCGTATATATATGTTGTGTATATATATATATATATATATATATATATATATATATATATATATATCTATATATATAATATAATATATTATTATACAGGGTGTCCATAAAGTCCCAGTACCATTAAAAGTATTTATTGCCTGTAATGGTACTGGGACTTTATGGACACCCTGTCTAATATATATATAATATATATATATATATATATATATATATATATATATATATATATATATATATATATATATATATATATATATGTATAACTGAATCACGAAAGTTAGGAACGTGATAAATCCATAAATAAAGATAAATGCCACGAAGGAAAAATAAACGAGGGAGTCTGCAAGACCTTTCGACTTTAAAAGTCCTTTACTGAGCAGATACTGACAAAAGTACAAGAAAAGACAATACAAGAAGGTTCGTATAACTGACAGATAGGGATTATAAAGGGATTAGTACCTAGAATCCGACACACCTGGAAGATAAGAAACCTTCCCAAACAAGCATAAACAATGGGTGCAATTAAAGGTTTAAGACAATCATCTCAGATACAATCTCCAGACAATTAAAGGATTATATGTGACAGCTATTCGGAACTTGGTAAACAAAACCATATTCACAATACATGACAGACATACATTACAACAAAATTTTAATAACTCAAAGGCAACTGATTTTTATTTAAGTCAGTAATTAAATCTTTGAGGTCATTCTTAAACATGTTACAGATACAAGGGTCTGAATGAAAAAGGCCACGACTAACATTGAAATTACAATGAAAAGTAAGTTGTATTAAAGCAGATTCTAAAAGATTTCGTGATAAGACATCTCTTGACAATGCAATTACTGAACTATCAATCCAATTAATTCGGTGGTTGTTTTCACTTAAATGAATAAATAATGCATTAGATTTTTGCCCAGTTTTTACAGAGTATTTATGCGGTAGGCCTTAGCCTTACTTCTAAGCCTTTGCTGGACTGTCCGAGATAGAATGAGGGACAATCCATACATGGAATTTTATATATTATGTTGTTGCTTTCTCTGGGGCCATTTTTTATTAACATTCTTTTTAGTGTGTTATTATAGGAAAAAACAAGATTGACATTAAAAGCTTTTAACAATGGTTTAATGGTTTCAAATCCGTTAAAATAAGGCAAATATATTATATACTATATATTATATATAGATAATATATATATAGATATATTAATATTAGATTATAGAGCTATTAGATATAATAGTTATTATTAGAATATATATATATATATATATATATTATATATATATCGTATTATATCTATCTTAGATATATCATATATATATTATATATATATATATATAGAGATATATATATCTGTGATATATAGCTAGCTTATATTATCTAATAGATATATATTGATATATAATATATATATAGATATTATATATTAATATAAGATATATTATATATTATTACATATATATATATTTATATATATATATATATAGACACCCTGTCTAATATATATATATATATATATATATATATATATATATATATATATATATATATATATATATATATTATATATATATATATATATATATATACTTTTCCCATTTCCTTCCATCAGGCTACAAGCTCTGCCATACAGATAAACTGAATTACATATCGATACAGGTAGACAGACAGATAGCTGTATAAGAAAGTAGATACAGATAAATACAGTCAAATCCGCCCCTAATTCGCAAGGCTGCAACACGCGCCTTGATTTCCATGTTCGTGACTCGACATTGTGAAGGGCGGTTGCATATTCAAAATACCTCGGAGCATTTTAGGTTGGGCTTCCACTTCCGACAATATTTTAACGCTGTTTGCCCTGTAGGAATACGTTTACGTGACGTTCGATCCAACTGGGGACGCTTTGGAAAGAGAGAGAGAGAGAGAGAGAGAGAGAGAGAGAGAGAGAGAGAGAGAGAGAGAGAGATACAGTACCACGAGGAAGATGAATAAAACTTTAAGGACTGAGAAATAATTATTCTCTACTACTTAACATGCACATTATTTATTCATTTTTCATTCTGATAAATGAATCGTAAATACCCTATCCTGAAATTCCTGTCAGTCTAACTCAACGCGAAACACTTTTTTCCAACTGTTTTAGGCTTTTCCATATGGCTTTCCTACCCCCACCCCCCTGACAAGAACAACAGCAACGTAGGTTGTAGGCTTACTCCCAAAGTAAGCGAAAACAGAAGAGGATAATTAAAATATGGGGAAAAAGGGTGAGTGAGGCGAATATGGAGTTACAGTTGCTACCATAGCTCATCATGTGGCCCTTGACTCCCGCCATAGATTCTAACGCTGTGTCGACCCTACCTATCCCGAAAGGCTTTTAATGTCATATTTGCTGATTAGGCCGGCAATTCTACTTCATTATCGTTGGGATAATGGGATTTCAATTTCATTAAGGTTGTCCAACTGTTATGTGGACTGATGGTTATACACGCACACCCCAAATAGAAAAAAAAAACGTTTTTTTTAAATTCAATTTACTTGCGTACCTGCTCCAGCCTACGCGTTCATTTTCTTTGGCTGATTTCACCCAACGCCAGGTTTTATCATTTCATTACCTGCTCTGTGGCGTAATTAGTCCCAAATTAGCCAGGCTGGAGGCGACGGTGTTGGTTTACGAAACCAATCGGGTAATCGCATTCCATTTGTAAACAAACGCCGGCACGCAGGGGGTACGAAATAGCGCTCCGTGAAAAAAAAGGAGCGCCGTTACAAGGAGACCTAATTTCACAGATACAATGCCCTACAAAGGACTGACTTTGACTTTCATTATTTCCCTCCTGAACGAGCAGAGATGAATCGAAAGGCGGTTTCGGATAACGCTTCATAAAAACGTTCGCCTTTAAAAAAAAAAGAGTTGCTGCTGCGTCGTCCGCTTCCTGGACACCTGCTAAAACAAATGACGAACGCCGGCGGACATTTCTCCTTTAGTGGGCGTCATGTATATTCGTCCAATTCGCCGCATTACCATGTATATATATATATATATGTGTGTGTGTGTGTGTGTGTGTGTGTGTGTGTGTGTGTGTGACGGTTAAAAATGTTCTGTTACAACAGAATTCCATCTAATAAAAGGAGCCCATAAGTGCCAAAAAATATAGAGAAAATACTATATTTCAGTCAGTCTGAAATATATTTTCTCTAATAGTTTGGCGTTTTAATGAGCTCCTTATAATATATATATATCTATATTATCATATATATATACATATATGATATGATATATATGATATATATATACACGTAAATATTCAATACACTATTAACTATTACACAAACAAATAATCAAGTGAAAAAACAATAAAAACGTCAACTATCATGACACCAACCCCCAAGAGAGAGAGAGAGAGAGAGAGAGAGAGAGAGAGAGAGAGAGAGAGAGAGAGAGAGAGAGAGAGAGAGGACTCTCTTCACGGAGATAAACGAATCAGCCTCTCCCATTCAAATCCTCGACGTCTGGAGAGTGAATGCGCTAAACGGTTGTTGGTGGGCAACATCGCCGCTCGGGAGTTCCTCTCAAGTGGTCTCCTGACCCTCGGTAGGTCAATGGGACGCTCTCTCGAGGGCCCTTCGGAGGAGGAGGGGGAGAACTTCAAGCCAGGGGAATTGCAAACCGATATAAAGCCCAGATCTCTCTCTCTCTCTCTCTCCAACAAAAAACGTTTATCAGATACTTCAGTAGTGCTCTCAGGAAGGAGAGAGAGAGAGAGAGAGAGAGAGAGAGAGAGAGAGAGAGAGAGAATGCACTGACTTTCAATTACTGTATCTCAACGACATGATCACATCTAGTTTTTAAGAGTGATGAATACAGAGAGAGAGAGAGAGAGAGAGAGAGAGAGAGAGAGAGAGAGAGTGACTTCTAATTACTGCATCTTTACACCACGATAAAAATTTACGTTTAATAGAATATACAGAGAGAGAGAGGAGAGAGAGCGAGAGAGAGAGAGAGAGAGAGAGAGAGAGAGAGAAAGTGGAAAAATCGAAGAGAGGTAATTAGAAAATGAAGAAAAACGTACGGGGGAGGGATGAAGGGGAGGGAGTGAAGGAAAGAAGGGGATGAGAGGGAAAAAAAAGTAAAAAAAAAAAAAGAACAAAAACGCTTTACACGCATCGGCGGAAGCAAGAGAAAAAAAAAAGTGAGAGAAGCAAGCGGGGGATCGGGGGGGTGGGGGGGGGGGGGGAAGGAATAATGCAGGAAGGTGGGGAGGGGGAGAGGTTTATAAGGTAAGACATGAGGGCAATTATAGCAGAAGGGAATACAGAGGAAATGGATGGAACTGAATATAATAAGACATAATAGGTAGATGCAAAGGAGAGAGAGAGAGACAGCATATTACATATTAACATTGAAGGGTTCAATTTCATTTACACACACACACACACACATATATATATATATGTATATATAATAATATATATATATATATATATATATATATATATATATATATATATATGTATATATTGTATATATATAATATATATATATATATATATATATTATATACATATATATATAATATATATATATATATATATATATATATATATATATATATATATATATATAATATATATATATATAGTGCACACACAACGATATGATTTTCACGAAATTAGGCTTCGATAAATGACCCCAAAGAGAGCCAGAAAGAGTCACATTCCATTCTCTCTCTCTCTCTCTCTCTCTCTCTCTCTCTCTCTCTCTCTCTCTCTCTCTCTCTCTCGGCAGACAGTTAATTGAATTTCCACCGTAACCACTCTCTGTACATTTCCCAAAATACACAAAATGCCATTTGCCTGCATCTGAGCTGCTCATAATCTGCGGGTGGAATTTTTAGTATTACATTCAAATCTGCATCCAGCCACTGACTGGAATAAACTGTTCCTAATATATTTCCTATTTTCACTTTTATAGCTGGAATTGGAATTTCAATCGAGAATTCAAGCCAAAGGCCAAGCGCTGGGACCTATGAGGAAAACCTTCAAAGCAGTTGCACCATGAAATCATCGTTAGAGAAGGTGGAAAGTCCGATGGAAGTAAGAGGATATGAACGGAGGTACAGTAAAAGGAATGAAAGACGTTGCATCCACAGGCCGAGGAGACGCTCCAAAGAATCCTTAAGTCATGCCTACAGTGCACCAAGTGAGGTGCACTGATGGCAGTACCCCCTTACGAGACATTTTTATTTGGTTGTAATCACTGGAAAGAACGGTCTCCTTACAGGCAAGGAGGGTAGTAGCGTTTGAATCCCAACTGGTGAGTGTTGACCTACAGTAATGATGTATACCTGCTAGTTTTTTTAGAAGGAAAAAGTGTATGATCAAGAAATAATAATAATAATAATAATAATAATAATAATAATAATAATAATAATAATAATAATCATTATTATTATTATTATTATTATTATTATTTTTTTTTATTATTAATTTTGAGTTGACGACAATAATAATAATAATAATAATAATAATAATAATAATAATAATAATATTAA
>NC_061105.1:6328896-6336396 GCF_015104395.2 Macrobrachium nipponense | reverse complement strand
TTTTTTTTTTTTTTTTTTTTTTTTTTTTTTTTTTTTTTTTTTTTATAACTCTGTCACAGTCCTCACCAATTCGACTGGGTGGTATTTATAGTGGGGTTCCGGGTTGCATCCTGCCTCCTTAGGAGTCCATCACTTTTCTTACTATGTGTGCCGTTTCTATGATCACACTCTTCTGCATGAGTCCTGGAGCTACTTCAGCCTCTAGTTTTTCTAGATTCCTTTTCAGGGATCTTGGGATCGTGCCTAGCGCTCCCTATGATATGGGTACGATTTCCACTGGCATATCCCATATCCTTCTTTTTTCTATTTTCAGATCTTGATACTTAACCATTTTTTCCCTCTCTTTCTCTTCAAACTCTGGTGTCCCATGGTATTGCGACATCAATGAGTGATACTTTCTTCTTGACTTTGTCAATCAACATCACGTCTGGTCTGTTTGCACGTATAACCCTATCCGTTCTGATACCATAGTCCCAGAGGATCTTTGCCTGATCGTTTTCTATCACTCCCTCAGGTTGGTGCTCGTACCACTTATTACTGCAAGGTAGCTGATGTTTCTTGCACAGGCTCCAGTGGAGGGCTTTTGCCACTGAATCATGCCTCTTTTTGTACTGGTTCTGTGCAAGTGCCGGGCATTCGCTTGCTATGTGGTTTATGGTTTCATTTTTCGTATTGCACTTCCTACATATGGGAGAGATGTTATTTCCGTCTATCGTTCTTTGAACATATCTGGTTCTTAGGGCCTGATCTTGTGCCGCTGTTATCATTCCTTCAGTTTCCTTCTTTAGCTCTCCCCTCTGTAGCCATTGCCATGTGTCATCGCTGGCTAGTTCTTTAGTCTGTCTCATGTATTGTCCGTGCATTGGTTTGTTGTGCCAGTCCTCTGTTCTGTCTGTCATTCTCCTGTCTCTGTATATTTCTGGGTCTTCGTCTACTTTTATTAGTCCTTGCCCATGCACTCTTTAGCCACTCGTCTTCACTGGTTTTCAGATATTGCCCCAGTGCTCTGTTTTCTCCGAATGTTGACGCATTCCTCTATACTTAGTAGTCCTCTCCCTCCTTCCTTTCGTGTTATGTATAGTCTGTCCGTATTTGCTCTTGGGTGTAGTGCTTTGTGTATTGTCATATGTTTCCTGGTTTTCTGATCTATGCTGTGGAGTTCTGCCTTCGTCCATTCCACTATTCCTGCGCTGTATCTGATTACTGGCACTGCCCATGTGTTATGGCTTTTATCATATTTCCGGCGTTGAGTTTTGACTTGAGTATCGCCTTGAGTCTCTGCATATATTCTTTCCTGATCGTGTCCTTCATCTCTTGGTGTTTTATATCCCCTCCTTCCATTATTCCCAGGTATTTGTATCCTGTCTCATCTATGTGTTTGATGTTGCTCCCATCTGGTAGCTTTATTCCTTCAGTTCTCGTTACTTTGCCTTTTTGTATGTTGACCAAGGCGCATTTTTCTATTCCAAACTCCATCCTGATGTCCCCAGATACAATCCTTACAGTCTGGATTAGGGTATCTATTATTATCATTATTATTATTATTATTAATATTATTATACTCTTCACAATATGATGCCTACAAAGAAATCAACTTAAAATAAAATGAAATTTAAAATGCCGAAAAATAACACATAAAATAGAGTAAATAAAATAAATACAGAATATATACGACTTACAAACAGCAAATCAGCTAAAACACACGAACACTATAAAAGCAAATAAAAAATACGTAAATTAATTAATGACTATATATATATATCTATATATATATATATATATATATATATATATATATATATATATAAAATATATACACACACACACACACACAAAATAAATATACGGTTTATTCCAGCGAACAAAACTCCATCATTTTAATGAAATATGAACGACTGGAGGCGATTCGTTCAAATGTCGGAACGGGTTGATAAAAGTGTTCGGGAATGGACTTAATCATTCATGAGGAAGATTAGGGGACGCATAAACAAATACGTTCTGAAATATAATGAGGTTTTGGTTATTATTTCGTCATGAAAAGCAATTACGGTAATAATAATAATAATAATAGTAATAATGATAATAATATCAATAATAATAATAATTTTACTGGAGATATGTAGATAACTTAAAACCAAAGCGAATTTTTTTTTAGCTATTTCCTGATCACTTCACTCAAATAATAATAATAATAATAATAATAATAATAATAATAATAATAATAATAATAATAATAATAATCAAACGTTAATTAATACGAAAAATGTAATTCAGTACTTCCTTTTTATTACGGAGAGAGAGAGAGAGAGAGAGAGAGAGAGAGAGAGAGAGAGAGAGAGAGAGAGAGAGTCCTTGAACCACCCGAACGCAAGCCAAAAGGCATGACTACGCCAGGGAAAAAAGAAGCCGACCAAACAACCAAATCGAACGCATAATTTATATAAGATGAACAGACGACGACGGCCAGGTGACCAATCTCTTGCCGGAAGTACGTGACCAAGGTCTCGACAGAGAGAGAGAGAGAGAGAGAGAGAGAGAGAGAGAGAGAGAGAGAGAGAGACCTTACTTTACCTTACCTTACAGACCTTGTTCGGGTTGCCCCAGGTCCCTCAGTGTGAGGCACCTCTAATGTCTATCAGAGAGTTGCTAGTACATCTTCCGGTATATTTTGCATCCTCCAATCTTGGATGGTCTGGGATGCAGCTTAGATGCAGAGACGAGAGATGAGAGACGAGAGAGAGGAGAGGATGAGAAGAGAGAAGGGCGAGACGATGAGAGAGAGAGAGAGAGAGGAGAATTTTCAAAAGGACGACAGTGTTACTCTAAATAGGAGCTGAGAGAAGAGAGAGAGGAGGACACCTTACAGACCTTACATTTCGTTCGGGTTGCCCCCACCCAGGTCCTCAGTGTGAGGGCGCCTCTAATGTCTACCAGAGAGTTGCTAGTACATCTTCCCGGTATATTTTGCATCTTCCCAATCTTGGATGGTCTGGGATGCAGTTTAGATATTTGTCGAGCTTATTCTTAAACACATCTACGCTCACTCCTGATATATTCCTCAGATGAGCTGGCAACGCATTGAATAGACGCTGCATTATCGATGCTGGTGCGTAGTGGATTAATGTCCTGTGTGCTTTCCTTATTTTTCTGGTATAGTTTTGGGCACTATTAATCTACCTCTGCTTGCTCTTTCTGATATTTTTAGTACCATGATATTTTCTGTTATTTCCTTCTATCTGTTTCCATGCCTGGATTATCATGTAGCGTTCTCTTCTCCTTTCTAGACTATATAATTTTAAGGATTGTAGTCTTTCCCAGTAGTCTAGGTCCTTAACTTCTTCTATTCTAGCTGTAAAGGACCTTTGTACACTCTCTATTTGTGCAATATCCTTTTGATAGTGTGGGTACCATATCATAGCAATATTCAAGTGACTACGAACATATGTTTTATAAAGCATAATCATGTGTTCAGCTTTTTCTTGTTTTGAAGTGCCGTAACAACATTCCCATTTTTGCTTTACATTTTGCCAACAGAATTGCTATTTGATCATTGCATAACATGTTCCTATTCATCATCACACCAAGGTCTTTAACTGCTTCCTTATTTGTGATTGTCTCATTATTAGGTCCCCTATATGCATATAGCTTTCCTTCTCTGTCTCCATAATTTATTGATTCAAATTTATCAGAGTAAATACCATCCTATTTACCTCTGCCCAATCATATACTTTTGTTAAGGTCTCTTTGTAGAGCGTTCCTATCTTCATCACAAGTAATTTCTCTACTTATTCTTGTGTCATCAGCGAAACTACTTCACTACCGAATCCTTAACATTACTGTCTATGTCTCAATCATAATAACAAACAATATTGCAGCTAGCACCGTACCTTGTGGCACACGGATATTACCTTGGTTTCATCCGATTTGTTTCATCGTTTGCAATAACTATCTGTTTTCTGTTGTGTAAAAAATTCTTTTAACCATCTTCCTACTTTATCTACGATATTGTGTTTTCTAATTTTCTTTGCTAATATATTATGGTCTACTTTGTCAAAAGCTTTTGCAAAGTCTAAATAAACCACATCTGTTTCATTTCCGCTTTTCATATTTTTGAATATGTTCTCACGGTGGACTAACAGTTGGGTTTGTGTACGTTTTTTTTCCGGGTACGAAACCGTGTTGTCCTATATTAAACAAAATTATTTTTTATTAAATGTTTCATAATATTTTTCTTCATTACCCTTTCATACACTTTCATAATATGTGATGTTGACTCACAGGCCCTATAATTACTTGCCTCTAGTCTTGATCCACTTTTGAAAGTAGGGGTGATATATGCTAATTTGTGCTCATCATAAATCTTGCCTGTATCTACACTTTGTCTTAATAATATTGCAAGTGGCTTTGCGATAGAATGAACTACTTTCTTTAACAAAATAGCAGGGACTCCATCCGGCCCTGCAGCAGCTCCCATTTAATTTCATAATTGCTGCACAATATCAGCTTCATTAATTTCTGATGTCAGCTAAATATTCACTATTTTCTTCCCTTACTTCTATATCATTATCTTTCATTATCTATTCTAAGGGTGAATTTCTCTCTTATATCGTTCTGCCAGTATGTTGCAAATTTCCTTTTTTTCATTCGTTAATCTCCCTTCAATTCTCAGAGGGCCTATTTCTATTCTTCTTTTATTCATCTTCTTCGCATATGAGTATAATAGTTGGGGGGTTTTGCTGATATTTAATAGGGTTTTTTCTTTTTTTCTTCCAAGTCCCGTTTTTTCATTTTTCTTTTGATTGTATAATCTTTTGTTTCTGCATTTTCTATTCTTACTTTTTAGTTCTATAAACTTTCCATGCATTTTTTTCTTTTGCAAGACCTTTTTTCCACTTTGTCCTGATTTTCTATGGAACAAGATCCTTCTGTCTCTTGGTATGTATGAATGCTGTTTACTTTTCTTCTTCAGTATATATTTTTCCACTATTTTCTCCAATATTTTATATATATCTCCGTATTTACCCTTATGTCATCACTTAACGAAAATGTTATCCCAATCTTTGTTTAATTCTTCATTAATTTTCTGGACCATTTTATATTTTACTGTAGAAGTTTTTTTGTATTTTCCATATCCTTCCCACTTTTTCATTTCTTGCTTATCTCTATTTTCACTTGCTTTGGAATGAACTGTTAATTCTATGACATTATGGTCTGAAATACTCGCATTATAAACTATTATTTCTTTAACATAATTCATCTCGTTCACAAATACTAGGTCTAAAAGTATTTTCTTTCTTGTTAGCAGGTGATTTATTTGTTGAATGTTGTATTCTAGTAGCATATCTAATAGCTTTTCAAATTGCCTCTTATCTTCTGCACTACTATTACTCTCTTTTTATATGTATAAGTACAACCACCAATCTCCTATTCGTTCTTTCCATTCTACGAAAGGAAAGTTGAAGTCAGCAGATAGGAGAATAGTCCAGTCCTTGCTGATTTCTACATATATCATCCAATTTTTCAATTATTAAGTCAAACTCTTTAGTATTAGGAGGTCTATATATTACTATGTTCATCAATTTTTCAGATTCAAATTCTACCGCTATTAGTTCACATTCTGAGTTACTATATTTCTCATATATTTTTCCTTGTTTTTTGTCTTTCCCACCTATATTGCGGTTCCCCCTTGATTCCTATTTTTTCTATCTGATCCTGATAAAGTTTGGAACCCACTTTTCTCTATTTGATCATCATTCCCAGTCTCTTGGGAAATACCAGGTTTCACTTATATTCATTATATCTATTTTCTTTTCTTTTCATTTTGGGTTTAGTTCTTCTAAGTACTCTATTTTTCTTTTGAGTTACTCGTAACTAAACCCTGCGCATTCATCACTATGATGGTTTGCGTGTTTTCTCCTTCATTTAATACTGGTAGTAATAAGGATTTTCCCATGTCTCTTTCCTGTTCTGGTATGTTGTTCTTTTTTTCATTTCCAGAAATTCTGACATTAAAAATCCAACTTTTCCATAATATTTGATCTTCCTTCATCATAATTATTCATTTTGTGTCTGAATCTGCAATTTTCTCGTTTCTGCAATATCCTCTTGCATAATAAATACAGTTATTATCTCTTGAGTAGAATTTCGGAGCTGATGCTTTGAATTTTTTGCTGACACCTCTGCATATTCTCATTGGTGGTTTGCTTTTCTCTTTTACCTGATATTCTTGATTTCTCTCTTTGATTTGTTTCTTTCTTATTTTTGGTGATTTTATTATTGGTTGGTTTCATTGTTTGATTATGATTCATGGCTACAGGGTGCATATATTTGCATTTTTTGTCGAACTTACATCCTTTTCCTTCTTTTAGAGAGAGAGAGAGAGAGAGAGAGAATTTTCAAAAGGACGACAGTGTTACTCTAACTAGGAGCTGGGATAGGGATGAGAGAAAAAAAAAGAGAGAGAGAGCGAGGGAGAGAGAGTTAACGTAGATAGAACTAAGAGCTAGGAGAGAGAGAGAGAGAGAGAGAGAGAGAGAGAGAGAGAGAGAGAGTCTTATGAAATGTTCACCACCAGTGAGGTGAAGACTATACCTCCCTTTGTAGCTACATATATTTTTGACAGCAATGAACACTCTCTCTCTCTCTCTCTCTCTCTCTCTCTCTCTCTCTCTCCTCTCTCTTTCTTATCCGCCAAAGCTCAGTAGAACTGAGAACCGTGTAATTGGGTTTTGGGAAAAGCCCTTCGTTTCGAGCCTTCCTACCTACAGACGTCTCGGGGTGAGCCTCGCCTTTTATTCATTTCTTTTCTCTCTCTCTCTCTCTCTCTCTCTCTCTCTCTCTCTCTCTCAAACACACACACACAAACGCCTATCCTAGCTATTAGTTCTGTTTACACTTTTGTCCTTTAGAAGATCTCTCTCTCTCTCTCTCTCTCTCTCTCTCTCTCTCTTTCTCTCTCTCCTAGCTCTTAGTTCTATCTACGTTATCTCTCTCTCTCTCTTTTTTTTTCTCTCTCTCACCCCTATCCCAGCTCCTAGTTAGAGTAACACGGTCGTCCTTCTGAAAATTCTCTCTCTCTCTCTCTCTTTCTTAGCTCTTAGTTTCTATCTACGTTATCTCTCTCTCTCTCTCTTTTTTTCTCTCTCTCACCCCTATCCCAGCTCCTAGTTAGAGTAACACGGTCGTCCTTCTGAAAATTCTCTCTCTCTCTCTCTCTCTCACCCGAATCTGTGACTGTCTGTCTCTCATCGTCGTCCCTTTCGCGGGTCAAACAAGGGTCATCCAATTTTGACCTAGACGAGTTACTACCCAATTTAAGTGGCGCCAGATTTAGACAGGTATCTAGATAGATAGATATTTAGACAGATAGACAGCTAGATAAACTGAATGGGGCTCACGTAATCAGACAGGTACCTCTTCAATCCACGACCATATTCCACCTTCCCCCCTCACCCACCCCCCCCCCCCCGACACCCCCGGCCCACTAAAAACCAAAAAATT
>NC_061105.1:6321396-6323896 GCF_015104395.2 Macrobrachium nipponense | reverse complement strand
AAACACACACACACACAGACTTTTACGACAAATGTAAAAATAAGAGTTAGGAGAAATCGAGAGATATGGCATATATGAGAGAGAGAGAGAGAGAGAGAGAGAGAGAGAGAGAGAGAGAGAGAGAGATTCTATGAAAGCAAACGTAAATGATAAGTTATGGGAACATGAAATTTTCGAGGCAGTATATGCCTATATACATGCAAGAACACACACACACACAGACTTTTACGACAAATGTAAATAAGAGTTAGGAGAAATCTGAGATATATGGCATATATGAGAGAGAGAGAGAGAGAGAGAGAGAGAGAGAGAGAGATTAGAGAGAGCACTCCCATCTGCAAAGCAATGCGTCCCACATCTGGCCCGGGAAAGCAAGGGCGTCCCAAACCAGGAAGAAGGAAATCGCGAGAAGCATGATAAAAAGGCGATATCTCTTCCTTTTAGCGCCACGACCCCGAGAGAGCCCAGATGTACTATATACACGTCAACAAAGGCGAGATGAACCGTAAATCCTGATTTAGACCCGGCGGAGAAAAACACGTGTGAGATGCGATTCGCAATTCTTCGCTGCCACTTGACATTTATCCGTCGCGAACCAGGTCGCTGGCAAGACACGTGTGAGTGCGCGCGCGCGCCTAAAAACGGCGCACAAAGGCGTTCGGAAGTGACGCAACGACTGCGCCGTGCGCTCGCGTATACGCAGAATTTGCGAGAGTGATGATCTTCGCCGATGCGCAGAATTTCATTTTTGGAATTGCTTTCAATTGTCGCCCGAGGCATCGGGCTGAAATGCCAGTAGTATATCGTTGTAGTATTTATGGTAACAATTTGAAGAATGAATATGACGTCACACTAGCAACATATATAGGTGAATGAAATGACGTCACAGATGAGATGGGAACAAAAAAACGACATGTAAGAGGCAAAACAAATACACTACTTAGAAGCAAAAATGCAATGGCAAGACAAACTACATTTGAGAGAGAGAGAGAGAGAGAGAATTTTTCTTGTAAAAACATAAGTTACGGGAAAACGGAAACTAGAGAGAGAGAGAGAGAGAGAGAGAGAGAGAGAGAGAGAGAGAGAGAGCAACACTCACCCCGGGGCAGGAAGCCAGCTGAGATGAGGGTAGCATCCATGACCGTCCTGGGCAGCAGCAGACAGAAGGCAGCTACGAGATGGAGGAAGGGGGCAGTCGGTACCCCGTGTAACCAGAGGTTCCTAAAATAAAAATAAAAAGTTATCTATATTATTTATGGGTCAGTCTGTAAGAACTTTAAGAGATATGTAAAAGTATACATACAACTCATATACATATACATATATTATTATTCAAGTTACAAATGTCCTTTAACATCTAATTCGCTCTACCTCGGAATTCATATATTTTCATGTATGGAAACCGAAGGGGAATTTTTAGTTGATAATAATTTCGTCCTCTCGTGGGTTCGAACCACCGCCCAGCGGACAGAGAAGAAATCAGGACTTCAGTGACGTTATCGATTCGGCCAACACACATACATATTATAATGCAATGGAATCCTGTTCGGTATATCTTACTTTAACCAGACCACTGAACTGATTAACAGCTCTCCTAGGGCTGGCCTAGGAAAGATTAGATATTTTGACGTGGCTAGGAACCAATTGGTGACCTAGCAACGGGACCTACAGCTTATTGTGGGATCCGAACCACAATATATCGAGAAATTAATTTCTAATCACTAGAAACAAATTCCTCTGATTCCAAGTTGGCAGAGCAGGGAATCGAACTAGGAACTACCGAATCGGTAGGCGAGCACGAAAACCACTCATCCGACGAGGAACACTCGGAATTCTGTTGAACTGTCTTGAAATATGTACCTGGTGGTTGGTCATCTGTTGTGGGTTGCACCTCAATGGTTAGACAAGGCTGTGGGGTTAGCAATGTCATCCCAAAAGACCACCTGAGCTTCGTGTGTGTGTGTCGCGACAGCTGGATGACCCACCCCACTACCCACTCACCTGATGACGCCCCTGGCCGCCTCCAAGACAGGCGGCGGGTCCCGGCTGCAGGTGGACAGGGAAGCCCCGAGTTTGAAGCCGTCGTTGGCCAGGTTGCCGACCTTGACGGCGGAGGTGACGAGGAAGAAGGGCAGGACGACCACCGAGGCACCGACCAGCCCGACGTAGGCGTTGAGTTCGATGTAGGGCTGTTGGTCTATTAAGAGAGAGAGAGAGAGAGAGAGAGGGTTGTCGGGTTGTTAGTGAGTGAGAGTGGAGGACTTATCGTTTTTTAATTAAGATAACAAACATTATTATTCTCGTTGATCTTTGTGATTTCTGTATGCTTGTAAGAGAAAACAGTCTTCATAGGGTTTACTGAACAAATCATATCTAATATTTGTAGGGGGGTTAGTAAAGTACAAGTTAAGATTAATGATACAGAGCTATTACAGCCAGTCTTCCCTAATGTAATAGTACAGGTTAAGATAAATGATACAGAGCTATTACAGCCAGTCTT
>NC_061105.1:6291396-6316396 GCF_015104395.2 Macrobrachium nipponense | reverse complement strand
TCAAACAAATATACAACTGTGGATTTACTTTCCCAATAATAATAATATTTCCTTATTCTTGTTATTATAATTCCTCTTCTTCTACTTTTTCTTTTTCTTCCTCCTCTTCTTCTTCTTATTATTATTTACGAGAAGACGTCTGGTCTTCCATTTTATCTAATTGTAATAGCATACATTGCAGTAGTATTATCAGTATCACCACTATTAAATGCCATAAATATCAGTAATAATAATAATAATAATAATAATAATAATAATAATAATAATAATAATAATAATAATAATAATATGAATATGAATATGCTGGAAGGAGACCTTCATTAATACAGGTTTTTATTAAAAATGATGGCTATTTCAAGCCGCGTCTTATTTCGTATAGAACAGAGAAACTTCTATACAAAATATACGCGGCTGAAATAGCCATTATTTTGAATAAAACCTGTAATAATAATAATAATAATAATAATAATAATAATAATAATAATAATAATAATGGCAACAATAGCAAGAGAAAACTTCCACATCGAAGCTAACAACAATTACATTGGTGATAAAAAATAATGCCGTCATAACAAGCGGCGTTTAACCATCAGACTCAGACACTTATAACGAAAGCATATTCCAAACCAGACGAAAAACGAGGCAAAGAGTAAGTCATTCGCCCGCCTTCGGTTCGACTGTGACGTGTCTACGTTTACTTCGTGTTGGATTATATGTATGTATGTATATACATGTATGCATGTACGTATTATAATATTCTCAACCCTTAGATCAACGCAGGCAAGGCAGCAGGGAAAGCCTATAGGGTATTGATACGAGATTGACTGGCTATAGTCTGATCTCCCTCAAGAAGGGGTGCTTTCGCCTCGTCTGATTCTCAAAGTAGGTGCGAAGGCATTATAAACTATTATACCTTCATGGCCATCTTTCGACTCGTTAAATCATCCGAGTTCCTATTGCTTACCTGTGTTTGTTAAGTCAATTAGGTCTTTATAATTTATAATCAATTTTAACAGATTAAGCATTGCTGACACTGAAAGAGAACTTATTGCTTTCCTGAGCGTATGAAGTCAATTAGGTCCTTATATCTTTATATTTTACCTGTATAATCATTGGTTACAAGTGTCTCTTATGGCAAATAATAATCATAGTTAAACCTGAGTACATAGGTATTGCTTACCCGTGTGTTTTTTTTATGTCAACTTAGCCAAAATTATCAGTAGGCCTGACTACCCGTCGCTGACCTGAGTCTCATATATCAGTCAGCATTAATTTGTGTTTCTTCTCTCTATGACATTCCTCCTTCTCTCTCCAGCAAACAGCATCCAGTAATTATCGAGCTATCTGTCTCTTTCCTCCGTCAATTAGTCAGTCATCCAAAAAGGCATTCAATTACAGCGTATAGGCCTATCGCCCTCCCATATATATATCTAATAGGAGCGGCAGGCCCTTTGACCGAAGGCCACTGGGTCTACAAACACTAATGAACTTGTTCCAGATATCGCCATATACCTTCCTTCATTACCCACCTTAATGACCCCTTGAACCAGGGAGCCCTCGACCAAATTAATCAACGGGATGTCCTAATTAATGTCGCTTAACTTGAGACGTCAGAAGGCGTTTAGGTATGGTCGTTTCCATAGAGGTGTTTATTGGTTTTAGCCTCCGCGAATCTTACATTCTTATCCATTTTCTTTCATTCCTCTTTTCTTACGCTGTGATAGTTTGTTTGTATAGTATTTTTAACGTTGCATGGAACTAAAAGTGGTTATTCAGCAACGGGACCAACGGCTTTACGTGACTTCCGAACCATGTCGAGAGTGAACTTCTATCACCAGAAATACACATCTCTGACGCCTCATTGGAATACCCGGGAATCGAACTCGCGGCCACCGAAGTGGCAGGCCAACACCAAGACGACCATGCCCCTGAGGCGCTTATTGACGCTGTGAATCACGGGGCGAAGAAATGAGAAAGGAGAGACTGGATGGAAGAGGAGAAAAGAAGATGGGATTGGTCGAGCAGCAGTGGATAATATGATCTTTATGCCAAATGCAGTAAAGGCAGTGGCTGATTTGTCAGTGCTTTGCTATTCAACAACAAATGAACTTTCGGACGAAATAAATAATAATAATAATAATAATAATAATAATAATAATAATAATAATAATAATAATAGGAACACTAGGCACGATCCCAAAATCCCTGAAAAGGAATCTGGAAAAACTAGAGATTGAAGTATCTCCAGGACTCATGCAGAAGAGTGTGATCCTAGAAACGGCACACATAGTAAGAAAAGTGATGGACTCCTAAGGAGGCAGGATGCAACCCGGAACCCCACACTATAAATATCACCCAGTCGAATTGGAGGACTGTGATAAACCACCCACACCCCCCAAAAAATTACAATTATTATTATTCAATATATGAACTCTATTCTCATAGAACAAGCCCACCAAAGGAACCATGTATCCAAGAAGGTCTGCTCCCTGCTATTTACTATTATGATTATTATATTATTATTCAGTAGATGAAACCTATTATCATGGAATAAGCCCAAGGAGCCATGTATCCAAGAAGGTCTGCTCCTTGCTTAAAATTATTTTATTATATTATTATTATTATTGTTCTTATTGTTGTTGTTGTTGTTGTTGTTGTTGTTGTTGTTGTTGTTGTTGTTGTTGTTGTTGTTGTTGTTATTATTATTATTATTATTATTATTATTAAAGAGAATGGCAGAAATAAGCGAGTTGATTTTATATAGGGCCTTTTTTATTTTTCTTATAACCCGCTTTTCTGGCTGAGAGAAAAACAGAAAAAGAAAACAATATATAAAATAATCTCGCTTAATTCTGCCGTTCTCTTTAATAGTATTTCCCTAAAAAGAGGAGGTGTTTACTAAAATATTATTATTATTATTATGTATTATTATTATTATTATTATGTTATTATTATTATTATTATTATTGAAAAAGAAACCCAGAAAATCACTGTGTAACTTGTTTACTTCTGAGTATTTTTCATTTAATCTACTCCACACAGAAGTAAACAAGTTACATAGTGATTTTGTGTTTCTTTTTCAATCTTTAGAAGAAAACTGAAAGAAGGTTTTTGTTTGGTGATTATTATTTATTATTATTATTATTATTATTATTAATTCAGTAAATGAGACCTATTCCTATGGACCAAATCCACCAAAGGGGCCACTGACTTGAAAGTCAAGCTCCCAAAGAATATGAAGACGTTCATAATTATCAGGAAAGAAGCAAGAGGACGTACCAGGAAAAACAGAGCAAAAAAGGCCGGGAGGCCTTTGCAGGCGCAGCCATCAGCAGCCAGCCTTTAACTAAGGGCTCGTAACACGACTCTTCCGAGATACGTTATCATCACTTATATATACTTTCCGTGCCAAGGGAGGCCACCGTTACCGGGAGATGCTAAAAGAGGGACTAAAGGCGCTGATGAAAGAGGCTGTTCTCGGGTGACGGAAAGTTCGAGTTGTTGGTAGTCCCGAACAAATAACAAAAGACCAGAGCGGGAATTTGAGCTCGACGTGTTATCAACTTCTTCGTCGCGGCATATGGTGTAATACAGGGTGTTCATAAAGTTCCAGTACCATTAAAAAAGTATTTATTGCTTGTAATAGTGCTGGCACTTTATGGACACCCTGTATGATGTATACGGCATCATGTTTTTACGTACAAACTTCCATGCATGCATGCAAACAAACAAAATGTATAATATATACTATTATAATATATATATATATATATAATATAATATAGTAGATATATATATATATATAGATTATCATATATATATATAGATTATATATAATATTATATATATATATCTACATATATATATATATATATATATTATATATAATATATACATATCTCATGTATATAATCAATATATCCATTGAAAACATTTATGTTTCATGTGACCCCAATACCGTCTATCTGCTATGGAAAATTCGATATGAAAAACAACGAAACAAAAACAAAAAGGACGAAGAAAACTTACAAAGAAAGACACACACACACACACACCAACACTAATCCGTAATTAGCATCAAAATCAAAAATGTTCATCCGGGCGAAGGGGGAAGGGGAAGGGGGGGGAGGAGGAGGAGGAGGAGGAGGAGGAAGATATTGAATAGGGGTGCAGAATAAAGGGGCCGTTCATTTAGGGGAGAGAGAGGAGAGAGAGAGAGAGAGAGAGAGAGAGATAGAGAAGAGAGAAGAGAGAGGGGGGGGGGGCGGGGGGGGGGGACGGTATTAATGTTAATTGCTTTGGTTTACCATAAGGTTGAGTTACTTTATTTTGAATCTTCCCTAGAAAAATATAAATAGTAAAAAAGAACTCGATTTCTGCAATGAATTGATGTTTATCAATTCGAGTTGCGTTCGAGTTTTTTCTCACGAATGAATTCGAGTTTTTACTTAAAAAATGCGTTCGATTTTTACTCGAAAATGCGTTCGAGTTTAAACTTAAAAAATGCGTTCGAGTTTTTACTCACGAAAGCATTCGATTTTTACTCACAAATGCGTTTGAGTTTACTAAATAATAATAATAATAATAATAATAATAAAAACACCCCAATGGAGGACGAAGGTGTAGTACAAATCCGTCAAAGGAAAAAGGCGACATGGCAACCCAACCGAATCACACTAATGTCATTAAGCACACCTTGCTGGGTTCTCCTTGTCACATTTCGCGCCTCTTTACCGGGCATTCGTTTGAAGCAGAGAAGAGAGAGAGAGAGAGAGAGAGAGAGAGAGAGAGAGAGAGAGAGAGAACCATCTCCCTGAGGATGCTGGATTGAACTGAATCAAATATAGTAGGGTTTAGGCCACAGGCCAAGCGCTGGGACCTATTTATATTGCTAAAATAATTTTCTTTGTATTTTATTCATTTACTTATATTTTCATAATATTTTTTCTTTTCTAATAACTATCTCTCTTCATTCTCTATTTCCTAGTTGTTTGGAAGCTTGAATTTCAAGTCAGTGGGCCCTTTGGTGGGCTGGTTCCAAATGAACAGGGGTTCATCTTCTGAATAGTATAATAATAATAATAATAATAATAATAATAATAATAATAATAATAATAATAATAATAATAATAATAATAATAATAATAATAATAATAAAACCAAAACCCACAATTATGCCAAGGAAACAAAGAAAAGATAAAAATCATAAGAATCAATCAAAAGGCGTAACGAAATTGACAATGAAAAGGAAAGTAGCGATTAAAACAATCAAGAAAGAGTATGAATGGAAAGAAAAGCAATGACTGGGATCAATAAAGACGCATGGAAATTATAATAAAAACCAATAAAGTCATGTTGACATTAGAAGACAGCAATGACGGAAATCAACACAAACGAAGAACATATTCAATCTGGAACGATGAGAGTCAATAAAAAGGGAATCTCTTATATTCATCGTCTTGCGCAACTGTATTTTCCAAGTGAGATCCATAAAAATTTTGCAAGAATTCCTCGCGAAAAAAATATATGAAACACACGAAAAAAATTCCATATAAAAAAAACACCACGTTTTTATGATGAGGGAAAGATTAAACACGATGTTTGTGGCAGAAAATCAATTGGAACAACGAGGTAGAAGGCAAACACGGGAAAAAAGGGAATATGGAGATAAAAAAAAAAGGAAAAAAAAGGAATGAGGAAAATACGGGAAAAAAGGCTGAGAGATTGTTTGCGTGTCTATGTTCCCAACGGAAGTCATCACAGACATCGAAAAACAATCTCTCTCTCTCTCTCTCTCTCTCTCCACAGTAAAAACGTATTAATACGCAAGAACACGATGAATATCTCCATAAATGGATCCTGGGTGTATCAAAATGTTTCATTCTCTCTCTCTCTCTCTCTATCTCTTGTTACTATAAAATTCTTCTCTCTCTCTTATATTACTATAAACTTCTCTCTCTCTCTCTCTCTCTCTCTCTCATCTTACTATAAAATTCTTTTTTTTTTCTCTCTCTCTCTCTCTCTCTCGGTCTCTCTCTCTCATTTACTTATATTTTCTATCTTCTTCTTTCTCCTCAGACTTACTATAAAATTCGTCTCTCTCTCTCTCTCTCTCCTGCTCTCTCTCCTCTCTCCTCCTCTCATACTAGTATTGCAAAATTATAGTCCGATTGGGAGGGGTTGGGCCGGATTTGGGTTGCCAGGGGGGAGGGGGGGAAGGGGGAGGGGGGAGGGGGGAGGGGGGTTAGCATGGTTGCCCCTCTGGATGCTACCTGAATCCGACCACATGTAACACAAGATCAAATTCAAAATTTGGTTCGGGATGGTGGGGGGGGGCGGAGGGGGGGGATGGTGGGGGGGGGGGGGAAGCTTCGACTACACTCTGGTCCGTCTCCTCCCTCCCCGCAGCAGTTAATGATAACAAAAGGCCGTATCGCCATCTTCGTCACTTCCTTTTAAAGGCGGAAATCTTATTTCTTGGCTGATTGGCAAACCGACCTTGCGACACGCAAGGAATAATAATAATAATAATAATAATAATAATAATAATAATAATAATAATAATAATGATCCCGAAAATGTTCTCTTCGTATTTTGATACGTCGTGGCATTTTTTTTTTTATTTTAAAAGTTCAGGCGAGATCTAAAAGAAATGTACTTTGTTTTGTTAAGTGGATTTGACTTGGGGGGGAGGAGTGCCGAGCTCTCTCTCTCTCTCTCTCTCTTCTCTCTCTGAATGCATACATCCATTTATCTTTATACTGCTAATACTATAAGCTACAAGTTTGTTCTCTTCAATCACGTTATGTCATTGTTATATATATATATAATATATATATATATATATATATATATATATATATATGAATATATATATATATATCATATATATACATACTACATATATATATATCTACATATATATATATATATATATATATATATATATATATACATACATACACATACATATATAGCAAACCCGTTATACCTAAACATACATTAAGATATCAAACTCCTATAAAATGAATACAAAAAATACCATGGCAGATAGAGAGAGAAAAGTCAAGAAATATATGTAAAAGACATAGATATACAGACACATAGGTTGATAGATAAATAAACTCGTCAGATGGACAGATAAGATAGCTACACGTAACTGCGCCCAGTCCAAACACATAGATACTTATAGGTAAAAATAAAAACTTTGCCAAAAAAAATATATATATACAAGTAACCAGCCAGCCTTTTACTTAAACCGTCCATGCAAACACCTGGACAGACAAATAGACAGACTCAGACAGACAACTAAACAGGTAAGGACAGACAGAGAGACCAACCCTAAGAAAAGACGAAACAAAGGCTAAAACCTGCCCACTTGATTGCCATAAAGTTGCCCTCTCCTACAGTAGCCCACAGTGCACTTGTTGACATTTTAAACCACTTCTCTCGTTTCAACGGCGGTCATTCTCGTCCATTCCAGCGCTCTGGATGGTGCTGGAAAGGCAACATAAATTCTCTCTCTCTCTCTCTCTCTCTCTCTCTCTCTCTCTCTCTCTCTCTCTCATTCAGCAATATTCGATCGACGTCTTTTGAAATCGAGCATCCGATGCAGGGGCGAAGGAATCCATTTGTCACTTCATTTGAACAATGCCATTACATTCGGTCACATTATTAACAGCACATTCGACACTGATGGTATGACACTGCCACGTTCATTACCTTCCGTTACAGCATTTAATAACAATATCGAAACGATGAAAAACTGTGTCATTTCAGAACAATAATAAGACTTAATATCTAATATTATCGAATGAGGACGTATTTCGGTATATTATCTTTGGCACAACCGGCATCATTATCTAATGTTATCATATTTTCTGGTGCTCAGTTGCCTCTTAGTGCGCCATTATTTTAAATTATTTTTCCAAGATAGCCATCTTTTAAGATATATACTCATATCTGACATAATCTAAGTGGTGGTAAATCATTTCAGTTTCTTATCATTACATTTTTGTCATGCAGTAATACTAATAGCAACATACTTCAAAGCTTATTTTGATAACAGATAATACACTTAATAGAATTTTGCATAATTCAGTGAACTAAGAAAATCAAGAACAATAATAATAATAATAATAATAATAAGACTTGGTATCTTTATTATTACTTCTATCTTCGCTCCCTTTTCTTTTACCTTTTATAATATGATTAATGTACGAATGATAATTATATTTCCTAAAATTCTATAAGCAGTCAGGTAATTTGCACAATGCACTCAAATTTGTCAAAAAAAATAAATAAAACCTACACAAGACATATTTAATGCAAGTTGACCCGGCTCTAAAAAATGGACAACAAAATTACTGTGGACCTCACTATTTGGTAATAATAATAATAATAATAATAATAATAATAATAATAATAATAATAATAATTCTTTCCAATTTCTTCTCAGACTTTCATCGCCTCCTTCTCCCACCGTCTCACTTTCCAAAGGAAAACCTTTCTTTGCACCCACGAAACGAGGACCCACCGGGAGCAGCCCACCCCAAATCCTGCCCAAAACCGAAGGAGAGACGACATCTTATCCCGAACGCTGGAAATCTTGGAAGAAGCCCAAAATTAATCTCGCAGAGTGATGTCGAAGTTGTACAAGTGTACGGAGAGTTTCAAGGGTCATCATGAGGTGGGATTCTACGAGATTTCCTACCTTATGGACCAATTGATTGTCTTAGCATTATCTTAACCGAAAAACTTATCGTCATTGGGGCCAGACTAAGCAGGCTTTTGGTAGGATTTCCAACCTTATGGCCAAAGCGATAGCTTTACCGTCTTCTTCAACCGAAGACTGACTCTTACGGTCGATCTACTGACTTTCTGTATAGGATTTTTCGTCCTTACGAACGACTTATGCCCATGGCACTATCTTGCACCGAAGGCTAACGCCGTGACGATAATCCTAACAGATTGTCCTCATCAGGAAACTATCGCCATAAGGGTCAATTAAACGCGATTCTATATACGATTCCCGACCTTGTCAGCGACCTTTATCTATATTACCCTTTTGACCTATTAACTTCACCCGGGCATCACATGCAGTTAATGATGCCCGCGACTGAATTTGATCGGTGAATTTGAGACTTCACCTAATATACCCGGTGCCCAGGCCAGATGTCGCACCTATGCCAAGGAATCTCGCTCTCTCTCTCTCTCTCTTTTTGAAAGCGTTGATACTTTCTACCACAAGACGCAAGGGAGAAGCCGTATTATTGACTGACTGAATATTATATTCTGGCGTCCCCATACCCGTGGGCGTGGACGCCGGAAATCAACTATTTGTCAGCATGATTGTGTTTTAATGCGGGTAAAATCTCGATAAGTTATCACGTGATATCATTGTCTAAAATCGACCATTTATCAAGACGGAATCATTAGTATTGTGTCAGGAAATTTTAATATAGAGAAAAATGAATACATTCATTTGGATCCGGATTAAATAGCCAGTGAAATAATACTTTTAATCATTGTTACAAAATAACTGATAAACAGTTAATTTTTTTTATTATTGCCTATGAGTTACATGTATTAAATTATGGGTTACGTAATCAGATTCATTTATCAAAATGATTCTTACCAAGGCATCACAACTCCTATGTGTAATTATTAGGTTTTTATGTATTATTTTGATGACTAATTCTCTCTCTCTCTCTCTCTCTCTCTCTCTCTCTCTCTCTCTCTCTCTCTATTAAAACCATTCTTACCAAGACATCATGACTCCTATGGTTTACTATTAGTTTTTATGTATTATTTTGATGACGAATCTCTCTCTCTCTCTCTCTCTTAAAACCATTCTTACCAAGATATCATGACTCCTATGGTTTATTATTAGTTTTTTTGTATTATTTTGATGACGAATCTCTCTCTACCATCTCCTCAAGGACCCATCTCTCATCTCTCGTCCTCTCCATGTCTCTCTC
This sequence comes from Macrobrachium nipponense, assembly GCF_015104395.2. NCBI lineage: Eukaryota > Metazoa > Arthropoda > Malacostraca > Decapoda > Palaemonidae > Macrobrachium > Macrobrachium nipponense. Next base: position 6,306,416 of record NC_061105.1, on the reverse strand, counting down.
TCTCTCTCTATTAAAACCATTCTTTATCCAAGATACATATCCTATGTTTTACTATTATTGATTATTTTGATGACTAATCCTCTCTCTCTCTCTCTCTCTCTCTCTCTCTCTCTCTCTCTCTCTCTCCTTACGCAACATCTGTTTATTGTCTTCATTAATCAAATTTCTCTCTCTCTCTCTCTTTCTTTCTCTCAAGGCACTGCTGACTACCACAGCAAACAATCTGTAAACGCCTACATCATAAATAATAAACAGGCACTGTGTAGTCGCGTAAAGGAACCACCAAAGATCAACAATGAAACGCGACCTCACAAAATAACGAAGATGTGGTGTTGTTAGAAGTGATGTTTACAAGAAGAAGAAGAAGAAGAAGAAGTATAAGAAGAAATAGAAGAAGAAGAGACGAAAGTAACAATGGCGAAATATGAAAAAAAGAAAATTGAAGAAGCTGAATAACTAAGATGATGATGATAAGAACGAAAACGGAGAGGAAGAAGAAGAAAAAGAGACGAAAGTAACAATGGCGAAATATGAAAAAAGGAAAATTGGAAGAAGGCTGAATAAAACTAAGATTGATGATGATGAAAAGAAATCGACGAAGAAGCAGAAGAAGAAGAAGAAGAAGAAGAAGAAGAAGAAGAAAAGAAGAAAAAATAACGAAGAATCGAAAGATGAATGAAAATTGAAGAAGCTGAATAACTAAGATGATGATGATAGGAACGAAAAAGAAGAAGAAGAAGAAAAACGAAAGTAACAATGGACGAAATATTGAAGAAAGGAAAACTTGAAAATTGACGAAGCTGAATAACTAATATGAGTGATGATAAGGAACGAACATAAGTAAGAAGAAGAAGGAAGTGAAGAAGAAAGGAAAGGAAGAAGAAGAAGAAGAAGATAACGAAAGTAAGCCAAAAAAATGTAACGGTGATGAAAAAAGGAAAATTGAAGAAGCTGAATAACTAAGATGATGATGATAAAAACGAAAAAGAAGAAGAAGAAGAAGAAGAAGAAGAAGAAGAAGAAACGAAAGTAACGATGACGAAAGATGAAAAAAAGGAAAATTGAAGAAGCTGAATTTAACTAAGAATGATGAATGGACCTAAGACGATAAACAACGATGGAAAGATAAAAATGAATGAATTGATAAGGAAACGAAGAAGAAGAAGAAAGGAAAGTAACAATGGCAAAAAAAATAAGGAATAAAAACGTAAAAGGAACTTGGAATTAACTTAACATGACGATGATGCGAACCGGAAAACTTATGGATAAGGAATATGAACACAAAACAATTGGAAGATATAAACGGAAAGGAATTAGGAAATAAATGGGGAGAAGAATAAGGATAATGAAAGGTCGCCGCCCAAAAGGAAAAGGAAATTGAAATGGGGGAAAAATAAAGGCCGGAGAATGGATAAGAGGAAAAGGGAAAAGGAAAGGAAAAGGTCAACCAAACCAAGGTTAGCAGAAAACGGTTTAAAGAGAGAGAGAAGAGAGAAAAGAGAGAGGAGCAGAGAGATAGAAAGAAAGATAAGAAGGAATGAATAAGTTAATAAACCAGTTAATAAAGAAAAGCAGGACAGGCTAAACGGGTGAAGAATAGAAAAGGGGAATGTTGAAATTTCCCCTTTTGTGTGTTGTTGTGTGAGAAGAAGAGAGAGAGAGAGAGAGAGAGAGGAAAAGCTGTGAAAGGACAGCCTGCAGCAGCAGCTGTCTATACAGAAGCGAACTGACCCCACGATATCTCCGATAGCCTTGAAATGGGATCAAGTTCCTCCTTCGATACTTGGCCCGAAATAAAACACATAACGGCTGTAAGTAAGCTCTCTCTCTCTCTCTCTCTCTCTCTTCCCGTCTCAAAGGGGAAATTCAAGTTCTCTCTTTCTACTTCTGTTTGTATCCATCTTGTTCCCACTTTATATTCCCTCTTAATTATGCTCTCTCTCTCTCTCTCTCTCTCTCTCTCTCAGAGGGGAAATTCAAATGCTCTCTCTCTACTTCTCCTGTTTGTGTCCATCTTGTTCCCACTTTACACTCCCTCTTAATTATTCTCTCTCTCTCTCTTCTCTCTCTCCATCTCTCTCTCATCTCTCTCTTCTCTCCTCTCTCTTCTGTACTGTTTACCTTCTGTCTGCACTTTCCTCCTTCCAGTCAGTCTATTTCGTTGTTCTCATCTGTGTCTTGCTGTCTGTAAGTCTGCATCTGTTTTTTTCTGTTATTTAACAGCTATTCCTGTCAGCTTACATGTCTCTTTTTTTTACTGTCTATCAATTATCATCCATGGTCATCTTTATTATATTCTGTCTGGATCCTTCTCCTTCCTGTCCGGTATCTTCTTATGTTTCTATTTCTTTTTTTTTCTTTTCTTTTTTGTTTCCCTTCTTTCTGTTCGTCCGTCTGTGCCTGTGACACACACACACACACACACACACATATATATATATATTACTATATATATATATATATATATATATATATATATATATATATATATATATAAAACACAAATACAGAAGGCAATATGAGGAGACCCAATATATAGAGAGAAGGAGTAAATGAGAGAGAGAGAGAGAGAGAGAGAGAGAGAGCGAGAGAGAGAGAGAGAGAGAGAGAGAGATTTTTTTAGTATTCTGTCCAGTTAATTAATTAATAGAGCTGTAAATTTCGTTAGGGACTTAACTCCGTTAACGGCATTATCATTCCTGAGCGCTAACACGATTCGCTCGGAGTCGACTCCAACGTATAGAATATATATATATATATATATATATATATATATATATATATATATATATATATATGCATACCACGTTACCCATCTAGATGAATCTCACCGACCTTGATTATTCCTGACCCGTCGTACTACTACTATTACTTCTATCATATGGGCTGATATCACTTCTGTTACAGACATATATATATAATATATATATATATAATATATATATAGTATTATATATATATATATATTTTATGTATATCCTTAAATCCACGGTAGAAAATTAAGTGAAAAAGGACTTGGAACAAGTACCTACTTTCGTATGTATATTCCACATTTTCAAGTTCACTCCAAACAATACAACAGAAGTTGACAGACCTTTATTTACAACAGCAGAAAGAGGGGGCAGGGGTGGTGGGGTGTGTGTGTTCGGTTTGTTGATGTGTTTCCTAAATCCCTATTTTACTTACCTTTTCTACGTGGATTTCAGGATATTCTCAGGTACGTGTTCTTGTGCTGCATTGGAGATAGTATATGTCTGGTTATGTTTATATATATATATATATATATATATATATATATATATATATATATATATATATAGATTATATATGTGTGTGTGTAATATATGGGGATACAATCCACAATGATGTAAAATCCTTCTGTAGTTTAAAATATATATTTCTTGCACAGGAACTTATACCTCTCGACCATCAGCTGTGGTCTTGTTCACTAAAATGACCACAGCTGATGGTCGAGAGCTGTAAGTTCCTGTGCAAGAAATATATATTATAAACTACAGAAGGATTTGACATCTTTGTGGATTGTATCCCCATTTACTTAGAGGTACGTCATAGTACCTAGCCTCTGCATATGTATATATGGATATGTAACACACACACACACACATAACATATACTATATATATCGGGAAGAAGGAAGCGACACGAAAAATAGAAACGTAAACAGAAAATTGCGGAGAGAGAATAAAGAAAGACTCACTCTAAGAAGCGCTGCGAAAAAAGACAAGGATGAAAAAACAAAATAATCATAAAATTCAGCTGAATCATGTTTTTATTCAAGAGGCCCTTCTGGACGAGTCTCTCTCTCCGTCCGCTTCAGTAACGCTGAAGTTTCAGGAACTGGAGAACTGGAAAACAATTTGTCCTCGCCAATTATTTATTCTTTTTACTTTATTCGCAGATACGCACGTGTGGCTGCACATACAAACGGAGACACAGCACACACATATGATATATATAACATATAATATTCTATCCTGTAATAACCATAATGCCCTCTTAACTTCGCAAATTCTTCATCACACCTCGTTCCGATACTGCGGATGCCAATTCGAGTCTTGCTACGGGCGTCAGCATTGCTTCCCATAACTTGCATTTGCGTCTCAAGCTTTGTAGATACGGACGTAACCAGTAAGTGTGAAGATACGTGTGACATTCCAGTTACATACGTATCTGGTAAGAGGTCACCATTATATATATATATATATATATATATATATATATATATATATATATATATATATATATATATATATATACCACCTCAATCGTGACTGTCTTATGACCTCTGTAATCTTTATTAAGACTGCCCTTCTTATTTCTTTCATTGTCCAATCTCTCAAGCAACACAATGCATATATATATATTACTAATATATATTATATCATAATATCTAATTTACTATATATATATATCTCTCTATTATAATTATTCAATAATTATATTATAATTATCATTACTATATTATATATCTATATCATATATATATATTATATATATATATTATATTATATATATATATAGATATCTTCGCTCGCTGGTCCTCGTCTCTACTACACTCAAGCTTTCTATCTCTTTGTAAGTGTGAGTCCGCTTCTCTTCTTCTCTCTCTCTCTCTACTTTCTCTGACTCCTCTCTCTCTCTCTCCCTCTCTCTCTCTCCCTCCCCCCCTCTACCCTTTCCTCCTCTCCTGAGGAAGGCCATTTCTCTCCGTTTCCTTAATTGGCTCTTCTATATGCATCCCGGACAACTGGCCCCCTTTTTTTTCTTTTCTTTTTCCTTTTTCTACAGTTTGATCTTATCCTTTCTGTCTTTCAGGGGTTTGTTTTCTCTCTCTCTCTCTCTCTCTCCGTCTCTCTCTCGTCTCTCTCCTCTCTCTCTCTCTCTCTTAATAAATTAGTTATCTCTGTTAATCTCCCTCTCTACAGCAGGATATCTATCTTCATATCTTCTCAAATATCTTCTCAAACGTGTAGTCCGTAAGTTACCAGAATCATTGTCAGCATCTATCTGCCTATTCTTAGCACAAAATCAGTGATCGCAACTATTTTCTATCCCCTTTTCTATCTTTCGTTCATTTATCTCTCGATTCAGTCTTTTTCTCATATAATTCTCTCGTCATCAGCATCGTCATTGCTATAATCTCAACATCTTGTCCGTTTCCAGTGATCTCTCACCCTTGAGTCAAAAGGACGACGCTTACACACACACACACACAGAGGAGATGTTGCCATGGTAACCAAGGGTCCCTCGGAGGCAGGGTGGTCCTGAAGGGGGGAAGGGAGCTGGGTGGCAAGTGGATGGAGGAGTAGAGAGGGTCAGCATTAGCGAGATGTCTGAGGGGGAGGGGAGGGAAAGGGGGGGCTAGGGGATTGGGGGGGTGGGGTATGGGTACAGCTTCCTCCCTTGTTTGGGCGGCTCCAAGTCCCCCTCCTCTAGATGTTGTCCTGTGGATGCTGGTGTGTGTCTTCTGTGTCCTTTATCCCGACATTTCCTGGTTACCCTTTTCGCTGTGTTTTACGGTTCCGTTTGGTTCAGAAGCGTCCAGATTTTCTTTCAAATGTTTTCTTTCCCTCTTCTTCTTCTTCTTCTTATTCTTCTTCAGTTTTACCCATTTCTATATGTGGTCTTTTTGCCTTGATTCCTTATATTTTATCTTTCGTTCTCGTGACATCCATCATATGTTCTGCGTTATTTTCATTTTTTTATTATTTTTGTCGTCTTTTTCTACTGCGGTCTGATGCAAGAATTCCACTTCATTTTCCACTGTTTCTGAAATTGTCTCTTTTCTAATGCATCCTATTCCCATTTTCTTCTAATTTTCCATCTTTTATCTTATTCTTTTATTTATTTATTTGTTTTTTTGGGGGTTCGATGCGAGTTCTGTTTACTATTCCTCCATACTCTTCCTTTCTCATTACTTTACGTTACCTTTCCCTCTTATTTCTTACCTGTTTCCACTGTCCTCTTTAACTCGGTGTTCCCTTATCCACTTCCCTTTCGGTTTTCATCTCCTACTCCTTTTTCCTTTACTTCTCTCTATAGTATGTTTCTCTTCCAATTTGCTATCGTCTTATTCGCTAACACCATCCTTCTCCCTTTCATATTCTTCTCTTCCACTTTACTTCTTATTCTCAGGTTACCTTTCGCTACCCTTTTCCTCCTATTTCGCCCGTCTTTATATCCGATTTATCTACCTCTTCTTCTTCTTCTTCTTCTTCTTTCGCTTTTCATCAGTCCATCAAAGCGTCGCCCAGGTAACCGCTAATTGAGTTTTTGAGTTTTTTTTTTTCTATCTAGGCGTCGGGGCGTTCCTCCTCCTGCTCCTCCCACAACAACTTATTTTCCAGGGACGGTCACTTTTGTCAACAACTTCCTTATGTCGACAACTTCCTTTTGTCAATGTTATTTTGTCGAAAACTTCATTTCGTCGACAACTTCCCTTTGCCGACGTTATTTTATCGACAACTTCATTTTGCCGACGTTATTTTGTCGACAACTTAATTTTGTCGACCTTATATTATCGACAACTTCATTTTGCCGACGTTATATTATCGACAACTTCATTTTGCCGACGTTATATTATCGACAACTTCATTTTGCCGACGTTATATTATCGACAACTTCATTTTGCTGACGGTATTTTGTCGACAACTTCATTTTGCCGACGGTATTTTGTCGAAAACTTCATTTTGCAGACGTTATTTTGTCGACAACTTCCCTTTTATCGACGCTATTTTGTCGGCAACTTCCTTTTTGTCGACGTTATTTTGTCGACAACTTCCTTTTCCCCGACATTATTTTATCGACAACTTCCTTCTGTCGACGTTATTTTGTAAACAGCTTCATTTTATTGACGTTATTTGTCGACAACTTCCCTCGTGTCGGCGTTATTTTATCGACAACTTCCTTTTACCCGACGTTTTTTGTCGACAACTTCCCTTGTGTCGGCGTTATTTTGTCGACAACTTCTCTTTGCCGACGTAGTTTTGTCGACAACATCAAAACAGCAGCCTACAAAAAACAACAATCACAGCAACTACATCAACATCAAAAGAGCAGCTTATACAAGAAACTATAATCAACATCTCAACAGCAACCAGACAGAACTCGGCAACAACAGCAACGGGCAACAAGGACATTAACAGCAGACATTAACAGCATCACAGCAGCCAGAACTACTAGGAGACCCTAACAACACAGCGCCAGAGAAGTAGGCTTTCTGAGTAGCAAAAAGAAGGCAAAATCGAATCAGGAAATCAGGTCAGGTCTTATTTACCCCCCCCCCCACCCCCCCACCCACCACACCAACCCCCCACCCCCAACCAACCCTCCCAAAAAGATGAAAAACTCTCCTTTTAGTCTTTGCTTGTGTGTTTTCTCTTTCTTTTTAGTTTATTGTGGGTTAAAAGCTTATTGTCCTCAATGTTTTATAAGATATTTGTTTGCGTATTATATTTCAACGCTTAGATTCTTTATCTTTTAGTTTATTGCACTTTAAAAGTTTATTGTCCTCAAGTTTTATAAGATTTCTGTTTATTGTATTTCAACGCTTACATTTACGGTTTTGTTTCTTTTCTATATTTTAAAGTTTGTTGGATTAGATTAGAGTTTTTTTTCCCGTATTTAATCGTTTTATGCTTATTGGACATAAACTCTTTAGTACTGTAAAGTCAATTACTTTTAATTGTCAATAGTATCTCTCTCTCTCTCTCTCCTCTCTCTCTCTCTCTCTCTCTCTCTCTCTCTCTCTCTCTCTCTCTCTCTCTTTATATATATGATATATATATATATATATATATATCTATATATATATATATATACCATATATATATATATATCTATATTATATATAATAATATATATAGATAAATTCTATTCCCGGGCTCATTAACCCGTCTATTGACTAAATACGACAGCAGTCACCCCTGTTCTTTTATCTACCTTTTCAAAGGGCGCCCTTCGTCAGAGCTGGGAATGACCTAACAAGGAGAATTCCTGGAACGCCTCCTCATTCCCAAAGTCAAGATTACCAGAAAAAAATTAAAGACTAATTAAACATGGAGATAAAAACGAAGCCGGCTTTTGGGAGAGAGAGAGAGAGAGAGAGAGAGAGAGAGAGAGAGAGAGAGAGAGAGAGAGAGAGAGAGAGAGAGTTGGGAAAGGTGGTTAGGAAAACCATGAATCAGAGGGGAGAGACAGAGGTTGGGAAAATTGGTTAGGAAAACCATGAATCGAGAGAGAGAGAGAGAGAGAGAGAGAGAGAGAGAGAGAGAGAGAGAGAGAGAGAACCAATCAATAGGCCGGGAAAACCACGAGAGAAAGCAACCAATCCGTTCCTAGCCACGTGAATAAAAATCTAATCCTTCCTAGGGCCAGCCCTAGGAGAGCTGTTAATCAGCTCAGTGTCAACACTTAGACAGCCAACGAATTTAAAAATAAAAATCAGCCTACGAATTTAAAAATAAAAAGCAGCCAACGAATTTAAAAATAAAAAATGTTCCTTTTTAAATTAACACAGGAAACTGATTTCTATAAATAAAGAGAGAGAATGATAAACGCAGGTTATAATAATGGTGAAAGCGTCATTAGAGGCAGAGCGATCGTGCATTTCATTTTCTGTGTTGGTATTAGAAATTGGTATTTTTGAAATTAAAGGAAAAACGCAAGAAAAAACTGATTTCCAAAAATGAAGAGAAAGGCTAACAAACGCTGACTATAATAATGGAGAAAGCGCCGATAGAGAAATGATAATCGTTCATTTCCGTTTTCTTTGTTTATATTAGAAATTGGTATTTTTGAAAATAAAAAAAAATTAAAGTATGAAAAACGTAAAAAAAAAGAAGACCGAATTAACACCGTTAAGGAGAATAAGGATTAGCACCGCTATCCGTTCCACTTACGTCAGAAATCAATCTATAAATAAAAGTACAACAAACAAACAAACAAGCAGGCAACATTAATAGCACCAACCGTGATACAATAATTGTTAGATCGAAAATGAAACTTATAAAAGAAAAAAAAATCTGACAAATTGGAGAGCTCCAGAGAGGTCGGACCCCCAACGGTATCAGCTCGTAATCCAGATTGGCGAGTGAATCTCGGGAAAAAAAATAAAATGAAAAATATAATCAAAATAAAATCAAAATAAAATAGTAACTGAAAGACTGACGCTCAAAAGTACTGTAATAAAAATGTGATTAATTGAGATTTAGTCTGATATATATTAAAAAAAGGGAATATTCTTGTATTGTTAGATTAAGCCATCAGAGGCCGACAATAAGAGAAAATAAGTCTATAGATAAAAATAATGACAGGCACGGATAAATATGAAATTCAAATAGCGATAGTCACCCATATATATATATATATATGATATATATATATATATATATATATATATATATATATATATATGTACGTATAATATACACATACATAATATATATATTATATAATAAAAATAAAGACAGAAACAAATATACAATAAAAATCGTGATAGTCAAATACATAAAAAAAAATAAAAAGTGTCGACAGTCACAAATGAATATATATAAAATAAAAATAACGACACAAATAAATATAAAAATAAAAATAACGACGGATACAAAATAAATAAAGACACAAAAATAAATATAAAATAAAAGATAACGACAGACGTAAAAAAACAGATATAAATTAAAATAACGACAGACTCGGCAACTCAGACAGCATGCACATGACACACTGAAAGAAAAACATACAAATATAAATAGAGCAAAACTGAGGTGGTTTTTTTTTGGTGGTAAAATGGGAGCTCTCCAGAGATCGACCGATCCATATCGGCGAGCGAAAGTGGAAGGGCAAGTGAAGTCTTTGTTTGTGATTGGGGGGGGTGGAGGGCACCGGGGTGGGGGGGGGTGCTAAGGGGGTGGTTAAATCCCACCATTGTGCTTCCCTACTCCCTTCGACACCAACTATAGTGGGGTCCCGCGACTTTCAGCGAAGTTGAAAGGATGCGGATGTAGTATTTTTTAAAAATTTAATTTAATATAAAATGGAATCATTTCTGGTTACAATTACTTTTATTTAATATCAAATGGAATCATTTCTGGTTAAATTTTTTTTATTCAACTTAACATCAAATCAGTGTTAACACGTAGCTTAATATCTGTGAATAAAAAGTGTAATGGTGATGATAAAAATTCCAATGTGTCTGTGAATATATATGTAATAAATATATCGATTTAACATCATATCAAAACGTTCCTGGTTAAATTTATTATTCAATTTAACACCAAATTGATGTTAAAACTTGTAACTTAACATTTGTGAACTAAAAAATGCATCTCAAATTCTTTGCTCTTTCTTGGATACGCATTGTGGCTATTACAATTTCATATATATATATATATATATATATTATATATATATATATATATATATATATATATATATATACACACACACACACACACATATATATAATATATATATAAATATATATATATATATATATATATATATATATAATATACAAATCATAAACTAAATCCAATCCAATAATCCCACTATTCCGCGAAACGCAGCCTATCAATTTTGATGGGAAATACTTTTGTGACGCATCGCTTACGCATCAAAGGCCGCGTATATTGAGTATAATCTATTTAATGCAGAGCGACCTCACTTGCAAATTCTCTTGGAGCAACGTATAATGATTATCTATCCACAACGGTCTCGCATTATTTTCGTAAGGGCCTGGATTACTCTGATCTCCACTGCTGGGCGAGAGTTGGAGCCGGTTTGTGGTCACGCTGTCTACATGCAGTTGTTTGTGGTCTCTGTGTACGTATATGCACGTGTGTATGTGTGATTGTTTACATTTGACTGTACTGTGTATATGTATGTGTATGTATGATGTATGATATATAATATATATATATATATATCTATGATATATAATATATCTATATTATATATATATATACTATATATATATACATATATATATATATATATAATAATATATATATTAGTTTAGATCAAACTATAAAAAATATCTTATAGATATATATAAATAATATATACTTTTGTTATAAACTATAAAATTATATATATATTGTATTATATATATATATATATATATAGATATGATATATTAGTATATATATATATATATATATATATATATATAAGTGATGTGTGTGTGTGTGTGTGTGTGTGTGTGTGTATCGCAGGAGTAAATGCAATGTAAAGCTACTTAAATGCATAAGTAAACATGTATGCACGCTATTCCCTAACGCTAACGCACTCGCGCGCACATTAAAAGGGCAATTTGTTGTCAGAGTTTATATGTATATATATAAAGAACATAACAACAACATTGACCGCAGTGATGGTGACTCACATAGCAAACGAGCCACCAGCACCTCTCTCTCTCCTCTCTCTGTGTTGAAGCTTTTAGATGACTAAGATCCAAGCACTATTAATATAACTGTTGCTATGATGACTGTGTGCGTTATTCTCGTGGATTTTTTTCGGGGGGGAAGGAGGGACGGGTCGAGGGGGAGGGGTTTGCAGCCTATTTTTCATTCTTGTTGTTAGAATTCTATTGTGGTTATTAATTGAACCGTGTTTTTTTTTTTTTTTTTTTTTTTTTTTTTTTTTTTTTTTTTTCCGTTTTTTTTTTTTTTTTTTTTTTTTTTTTTTTTTTTTTTTTTTTTAAGTTTTTGCTCAGGTTATTTGTGTGTGTATGTACGTCTGTCTCTCATTTTATACAACATTTATGTATATATATATATTGTAATGTATATATATATAAAAATATATATATATATATATATATATATATATACATACATAACATACATATGAAAATAAAAGACGAAGTGCTCGAAATATATGATTGCAACGTTAAAATAGTGTTTTATGAGCCTTTTATCTTCATATTATACTGTCGTATTACAGTAAAAAAGACATTCATATATACATATATGTGAATTCTTTGTCAAACCACTCACCGACTTTAATTCAAATCATTCAAATGACATTGCAATTCATTTCTTCCCAGTGTCATGCAACTTACAACGAACACATTTCCCCGGATAGTCTTTTTCTCAATCATAATTTACAAACAAACTGTCCTTGTCACATTCAAGGCTATTTTGTTATTTTATCCCACTGCTGTTTTTGTTTTTTTGTTTTCAATGTTTCGTTTCTTTGTTTTCGATGTCAACTTCAACCCAACACGTTCAACAACACTGCCTTCCTTCGTTCCCTTCCCCCCTTCTACCGCCCCCTTTTTTTACCCCCTTTTTTTTTCCCCTTTTTTTATTTTCATCTCTGAAATTTTAAAAATAAAAAACCACAATACATCAAAGCAAATTATTTTATTTTTATTTTTTCATGGAAAAATGACCTTGTATCCAAGCGAATGGTGTTATAATTATTTATATTTTAAGATAAAATCACCTTGCATCCAAGCAAATGATTGATTTAAAAAAATGACAAATCACAATACATCAAAGCAAATTATTTCATTTTAATTTTTTTAAGGAAAAAATCACCTCTATCCAAACAAATTATTTGATTTAAAAAAATCACCTTTCATCAAAGCAAATGATTTCATTTTTCTGCTTTAAAGAAAAAATCATATATTCACAGCAAGTTATTTGATTTAAAAAAAATAAAAATCACCTTTCATCCATGCAAATCATTTGTTTTTTTCTTTCTTATTTTATATAAAAAAAACCACCTTGCACCCAAGCAAATCATTTTTTTATTTCAAATAAAGAAATATCACCTTGCATCCAAGCAATTGATTTTACTTTTCCAAAGAGAAAAAATCGCCAGACATCAAAACAAATAATTTTAATTTATTTTTCGTTTTACATCTTCCTCCGTTATCATAAATTTCTCCCTCTTCCATTCGTGCATATTTCTACTATTCATTCTCCAGTCATTCCAACGTCTGTTTCCGTTCTCGTTCAATCTCCCGGAATTAGCTCTACCTAGAAGCAGCAGTCAATCACCGTAGCAGGTATTTCCTGACTGACTGACCTCGCAAAATATCATCCGCAGGCACACAACTAACTCACTATCTATCTATCTATCTATATATATATCTATATATATATATATATATAGATATAGATAGATATATATAAAACGAAGATCCACAAGAATCGCAGCCAAGTTTATTCCCGAACCTGTCCTTGTAAGCTTGACATATGCTCCATTCTCATGCTTCCCCCCCCCCCCCCCACATCTCTCTCTCTCTCTTCGTCTACTCTCTTCTCTCTCTCTCTCTTCCTCACCCCTGCCCTAAATCTCTCTTTATACCGCTTTATTCCCATCCGTAAAGTCGCTTATGATTGGTGCCATTACAACTACTCACTCGAGATTTAAAAGCCACTTGTCAAAAGTAGGAGGGGCGAGAGCAATAAAAGAGGAATTAGGGGGAAATAAAAGAAAAAAAAGACCGAAGGCGGAAATAGGGAAATGGAGAGAGAGAGAGAGAGAGGGGGGGGGGGAGGCTATTTTCCTCTTGAGAGACAGTAGAGAAACCAGAACAAATAAGGGAACTTTGGAGAGAGAGAGAGAGAGAGAGAGAGAGAGAGAGAGAGAGAGAGAGAGAGAGAGAGAGAGAGGTTCATTAAGGCAAAAAAGGAGTTACGTGCTCTAATTACTTCAACTTTTACGTCATCGCGGCACGCGCCATTAACGTCCTTGTTAGTTCTTTCGCTGGCTATTTCAGACTGCCCCGTCTCTCTCCAGCCGAGATTAAAGAGAAAGGGTGTATATATACAAAGATGATCATCTCCACTGCCTCGGGAAACAAACATACCGTCACAGAACCCTGCAACAAGCCTTAGAGGCCCGTTGCGAGGCCCAGAAAGAGTGAAAAAAAAAAAAAATCGAATATAAAATTTACGCCCACGGCTAAGCGCTGAGGCATACGAGGTCATTCAGCGCTGAAAGGGAAATCGACAATAGGAAGGTCTGATAGGAGGTAAACATCGCAGTTGCACCTTGAAAAAGAGAGAGGAGGGAAAGGCAGATAGAAGAAAGACTATAAACGGAGGTACAGTAAAAAGGGGGTTGTGGCCGAAAGGACGCTGCAAAGACTCTTCAGTAATGCCTACTACAGCACCACGCGAGGTACACTGACGGCACTAACCCCTACAGGAGTCAAAATGGAGGAAGACCTAGCACTCTAACATACAAAACACGCCTATGAAACGCTTCAAAATGCGCCTATGGATGAATCTGCCTGCATATTCTTCTATGTCGAACAAGCGCCTATTGTGATCACATTATACCCGCTTCATTAGAGGCCCTGGGTATGGCAGGAGAGGTCAATGGCCTTCATAGGCTGCTGGGAAAATTTTCTGCTTCATTAGATGCGCATTGATGTGGTTCACAAGGGAGAGAGAGAGAGAGAGAGAGAGAGAGAGAGAGAGAGAGAGGAGAGAGAGAGACCTAGTATTCTAATAAAGTAATTTCTTGATATGATATGGTATGACATATATATATATATATAATATATATATATATATATTATATATATATATATATATATATATACACACACACATATACAGAGACGTAATACAAATACCAAACTGAAGTAGAAGTTAAACTGAACGACCAAGCAAATACTTCTAAAAATTGTTTGGGGGCAAGATCTGCGCAGCATTCCAGCAAAACGCTTATTTAATATTTACGAACAGAATGAATAATCTAATTATCTGATTAAAAAAATGATCTTTTATTCATCTCCGCGAGAGCATTTCCACGAAGAGCGAAAATAAAAGTATTTGAGGATTATCTCAAAACAAGTTTTTATAGAGAAACCCCCCACTGCAGAAAGCTCGTGATAAAAGGTTGAGTTTATATTTTCTCAAGTCAGCGTATTTCAAATACCATTTATGACGTCATCCTTCCCACTAAAGTTAACTTGATTTACAGTTCCATAAAGAAAAAAAAAGATATATATATATATATATATATATTTATAATAT